>NW_026704940.1:640000-960000 GCF_029867415.1 Vicia villosa
CGCCCCATTTAGGCCCGCCCCGCAAAAGCCCGCGAAAAAATGGGACGGGCGGGACGGGCTTTTTTAAGAGTGCGGGTCTAAAACCTTGCCCCGCCCCGCAAAAAAGTGATGGCGGGGCGGGGAAAGCCCGCGGGAATTCAGCTTTTTAGGCCTAAAAATAGTAAAATTCTATGAACAAACAAATGCCTGCAAAAGCCCACAAAAAAACGGGGCGGGACAGGGCGGGCACATTAAAGAGAGCGGGCCTAAAACCTTACCCCGTCCCACGAAAAAGTGCGGGTAAAACGGGCTTTCCCCACGGGCCGGGCCCGTTTTGCCACCCCTAGTTATGAGATGATACCACTACTTATTCCAAATGTTGTTTATAACACTTCATTTAAGATAATCGTTAATCATGTTTTCGACGATGATGTATTGAGAAAGGAGAACTCCGATCTTTAGTTGTCTGGAAATAAAAGCTTGGAAATGCATGAGAAATAAGGAACAGGGCATGAAGATGCATGGTTGGAATTAAAAAAGAAAAAGCACGATGGACATTATGATATGCATGAGGAAAGGAAAAATTCTAGAGCTCTCTCGCTAACTCTCAACTAGGGGTGGACAAACGGTCGGTTATGGGCGGTGATGGTCTCAAAACATTAATCCGAACTAAACCACGGTTCTCATCTGAAGATCCAATTTCGTCCGTCTATTCGTCGGTTTTTTTGGATTATGTTTTTTCGGATAAGTCGATTGGTTCGGTCGGCTTGTTCGATTTATTGCAAAGATTATCATTTTCATCTTTTGGTTTTCTTAATTGCAGATGCAACCTCCACATAATGTTTTGACATTTGTGTGATGATGTGTAGAAGAAAGTTGAAAAGCTGAAGTGAAAAGCTTGGGGAAATGCATTCTTTAAAAGAGTACTAATTTAATAAAATAATAAATTGTCATTTCAACTCTTCCAAGCAAATGACATTAATTACTCTATCGAAAATAAGACTAATAATAATTAATGTGTACCGTCAATCATGCATAGGCTAGGCATAGTGAATATTTTGAGTCTATCTTTTCATTCCATATTATTATTAAAATTGTAAATAAAAACTAAAGAGTTTGTCTAACATACTTAAAACTCGGTCGGGTTCGGTTATGTTACGGATTCATATTCAAAATCCGATTCCGACCACTGTAAACCATTGAAAACCAAAAAATGTGAACCGTGGTTATATCAGTTCTTTTTTTATCATCCGTTTCTTTTTTATGTTTATCGGTTAAATAGGTTTGGGTTGGATTCGGTTTTTTTGTCCACCCCTACTCCCAACTATATATTTTAGTTCATACATCTTTCTCTCTCTCTCTCTCTCAACGTTCTAATATTGTTGGAACAAGCAACCTCAAGAATGATGAATTTACAATATGAAGAGGAAATAGAGAGAATGAGAAAGAGTAATTATTAACGGTGAAAATGGTGATAATCTATTATTGAGATACCAAGGAGTATATGTACATTTACATTGAGTTAGGTATAAAAACAAACATAAAAACAGAAAAATCTACACTTGTAATCGGTTACACTCCCGCACTGAACGCTTCTATATAAGTTGTAACCGATTATAACCAATGTGTAATCAATTACTCAACGATTCTATTTGAGTTGTAATCAATTACACCCCCGCAATAACCAATTACATACACTTGAATTACACTTCTCACTCAATACACCACCTTAATTCATATGCTCCAAGTGTTCCATGTTTGTATGCTTCTTGAATCTCTTGAACACTTCAATCGACACTACTTTGGTCAGAAAATCGACCATTTGGTCTTCACTTATATAATACCCCAACCTTAATCTTCCTTCACTAACTAGCTCTTTCAAGTAGTTAAATATCCCCATATTTATAACTAACAAAATGAAAACGGACCCAAGATATGACCGATTAACAAACAAATCCACAAACACGCCCAAATTGTTAGTACCAAAATACGTCTCTCTTATCACTTGAGGTTTTAAGGCATATTACAACAACTCCCCACATTAACTTAACCTATATTGATGTCAATTTAATCACCAACTATCTTGCTGCTCTCTTCAAAGCTTGAATCGCTCTTCGACAAGCACATTGAAAGAAATGGATAAAAGCAATGGATATTGAAATAGAATCAACTGAAAGAAATGATAACTGGAACCTAACATCTTTGCCTAAATGTCTTAAGCCAATTTGTGTCAAATGAATATACAAAATAAAATATAATGAGAAGGGGGAAGTAGACAAGCACAAGACAAGGTTGGTAGCAAAGAGATATTCACAAAGACATGGTATTGATTCCAATTAGGTGTTTGTACCTGTGGCCAGGTGGGACACCATTAGGACAATTATAGTAGTGGCAGCAATTCAAAACTAGTGTGAGTTCCAACTAGATGTGAAGAGTGTCTTCCTACATGGTCAACTATCTAAAGAATTTTACTTTAGTCAAGCTTTAGGATACCACAAGGCAAACCTGAAATGGTGTACAAACTAAGAAAGACACTTTATGTTTTGAGACAAGCTCCAAAGGCATGGTATAGCAAGATATATTCATACTTATGCACTGACAGGTTTGTGAAGTGTCCTTATGAGCATACTCTATTTGTCAAGCACGGACCTGGAGCAAATATGCTCATTGTCAGATTGTATGTAGATGATCTTATTTACACAAGCAATGACTTTCAAATGATTGTATGTAGATGATTTTATTTTGACATGACTGACTTGAGAAGAATGAGGTATTTTTTGGGAATTGAAGTAAAGCAAAATACTGAGGGCATCTTCATACATCAACATAAATATGCAGTAAAAATCATAGCAAGGTATGGAACGGAAAACTACAACAAAGTGTGTAGTCAGATTGCAGTTACAAATTGGTGAAAGATGAAAAAGGTAAAACTGCAGTTGCCACCGCCTTAAAAAAATAGTATGAAGCTTGATGTATCTCTTGGAAACAAGACCTGACATGACATTCTCTGTGTTCCTAGTGGCTAGATGCATGGAAATACCCATATAAATGCATGTTGTTGCAGTCAAGAGAATCATGAGGTATCTACAAGACACCCTATATTTTGGAATATGGTTCAAACATGAAGAAAATAACAACTTGCAATTGTTGGGATAGACAGACTCAGATTATGCTAGAGATAGAGTTGATAGAAAGAGTACCTTAGGGTATGTGTTCAAGATAGGCTAGGGACCAGCCTCATTGATAACACAAATTTATATAGTATATTTGATTTAATTTACATACATAATGCTAGTACTTTTATTCTATTTTATTGCCTTATTTTAGTTTAATGCGGGTATTATTCATTGTTTCAGATATTATTTCCGCACAAGAAGTATTAGCCAAAAGAAGAAGAACTGATGAGATAATCGATCGAAAAGCACTTAAGAGAAGAGGAGGTGATAAAACGCAATGGGAGGTGCAAATAAAATGAACCCAGACAAGTGTGGAAGCCCAACCCACGAAGGAGCTGAAGCTCCTACTATGTGCAAGAGGAAACGTCCGTCTCCAGGGCCCAACATAGAGAAGCCCACGTCTCACGTGCTGAGACGCCCGTCTCCCACTCCCCTTGCCACGCCAACATTGGAGACGCCCATCTCCCACCTTTTTCTCCACTTGAGACGCATGTCTCAAGGATTTCAGCAAAAGGCAGTTTCAAGACCAAGACACACGTCTCCGTTTTCTCAGTCAATTGAGCTACTGAATTCAAGGAGAAAAAGACGGAGTCGTAAAGCAAAGTACCGTTACCTCTCAGCATATAAAAGGGGACTGATAATTCATTATTAGGTTCCGAGTTTTTTAAAGAGAAAAGTCATAATTTAGTTTTAAATTTTTGTACCTTCATTTGAATTCAGCAATTTTAATTCCCGTTTTTGTTTTCCATTCCCGTTCATTTTTTCTCACAACAATTTCTACATCGGAAATCGTTGTGAACTTTTAACTGGTCTAACCTCACGTTAGGTCCAAGTATTTTACTTTCTTGATTTATTTTCTGCCGGATTTTTATTTATCGAAGAGCAATCCAACCGACATGTGGTGGAAAGTTTGATACTTGAAGATTTAATTCCTGTTTGTTATTCAGGTTTATTATTTATAGCTTTTATTTAAATTCTAATTATTGCATGATTTACACATGTCAATGAATATGCCTGGATTTATAAACCAAATATGTTTATGCATGTTTAATCCAATTAATATGTCTGGCTAAATCACTTAGATATCGGTATGTAAAGTAATCTAACCGAAGAGATCCGAAATAAATTGGCCTAAATAAGGTTTTATTGAAAATCACCTATTTCTGGTTTTTGTGTCTAATTGAATGTATTAAAGTTATAAAATCAACAGAGTGGAAGTTTGAGATTTTAGAACTGATTAAGGTTAAAATCAACAGAGCGAGAGTTTGAGATATTTAACCAGATAGTAGACACAAACATTAGTTTTAAGGACAGCGAGAGCGTATTGAAACTAATTAGATATTATTTATTTTCAAAAAGTGTTTTTAAACTCAGCGGGTCAGCGAGAGCGTACGTTAGGGAATATTAGCATAATCTAAGTCAAAAGAGCGAGAGCTTGAGACAAGGGCTTTTATTTAAATAATATTTGCATGAAAAATGCATTTTATTAATTTTGTTGTTTTAAAAAAAAAACGTTTCTAAATCTGGTGGGATAGCGAGAGCGTATATTATGAGTTATGATCGTAGTCTTAATCAACAGAGCGAGAGTTTGAGAGGAGGATTTTTTAAACGACTTATTTAATAAAGATTTTTAATTTGATAGACGAATTACATACCGATATCCGTGCATTATTATTTATCTAGATTTAAGATTTTAGTTTCTCCTTACAAAACAATTCAAATATCCTTAGCCTTAGTTTTACATAGTAACCTTAGATAACGGTAAATCGATTTATAGTCCCTATGGATTCGATATCTATAAAACTACACGACATGACTGTACACTTGCAGTCATTAGATTAATAGACACATAAAATCGCGACCACTGAAGGTCATCAAAGAAGCAGCCAATTGTCACTTTATCAATAACTAAAGCAGAGTTTGTAGTTGTTGCCTCATGTGCCTGTCAAGGAGTGTGGTTGAGAAAGGTTCTGGCTCACTTAAAAGTACCTCAAAAACAAGAAAAACAAACGGATTATTTATTGAAAAATAAAAGGCCAAGAATATAGACTTTAAATTTAAGTTTTTTTAAAATTTTCAAGTATATTTAGAGCAATATATATACACATAGTATTATGTAATAAAATTATATATATATATATATATATATATATATATATATATATATATATATATATATATATATATATATATAAACATTAAAAAGTTTAATTCTATATTTTATATTTTATGTTATATAAGTGATTAAATTTAATTCAGTCAGTGGGGCTTAATGAATAAAAATGTGCTGCTACTCATTATCTATTAAAAATAATTAGTTAGGTTATTAAATATAATTAACCATAGAATTAATAATTCATAGTATACTTAACTAAAAAATAGAGTTAAAATTTTGTTTTTTTTTTCTCAAGCGCCAATATGCAATCTGTATCGCCTAGTGACTATATATAATAACTAGAATTTGAACCCGTGCGATGCATGTGAGGTTAATTGTTTTAGCGAGTAATTAAAAATTGAAATAAAGTATAATAAATAATAAAAAATATATTGTGGTAGATACCAATAAATATTGAAATAAAAAAATACATCTTCATAGATATTAATGTGCGTGTGCAATTTGCCTATTCCAAATTCAAAAAGATTTATTTGTAAAATACATTATAAGTTTTGCCGAAGACATGTTTATTATCATCGAATATAAGTATCTTTAATTCACCACATGAAGTAACGCGTGAAACAACAACATATAGTTGCTCATGTGAAAAGACATGTTTTGGAAGATATATACCAATATTTTGAGAGATTGTCCTCGAGTCTTATTGATAGTCATCACTAAAAAGATAACAATAGAAAATTGCTTACATTGAAATGTGAATGAAATTGCATGGTTAGATGAAAGACAATGTTGAGATAAAAATCATTTGTCCAAAAGTATTTTGTAATATCTCATTTTCCTAAGGCACATAATTCCCGATGTGGATAATTTTAAGTCAAGTATCATTATAAATATTATTATTTTGTCAACACTTAAGTATTTCTTTTCTTCACTCGGAATTAGCGGCATAACATAATTTTTAATATATCAACAATATCATTGGTAGGTGCTAACTTTTCGTATTTTAAATAAATGTTGGATCATTCATTTCATCTTTAACATTGATGGATATGTGGTATCTAACAATTGAAGCAATATGATCACTTGAACTCTCGATCAAAAGGTCATATGGTATTTTAAATTTAGTTCCCCATCATTATTTTCTCCAACTTACTCTTTTAGATCAAAAGGTCATAAGAACACAAAGATATAGGTTTGAGACTCTTACTCTTTTTATCAAAGTTAAAAGCTAACAAAATTGCCGAAACTCAAAGGTAGAGTGAACTGATGCTACAATGTACAATATTTAGTCTTGTAGCATTTAGAATGACAGCAAGAATTTCTCCGAAATTACTCTCTAAGACTACAATTTTTTCTTCAAAAGAAAGATTCAAATTTCTCGAAAGGAATAAATTTGTTTAAAGACCCTCGAAAGTTAGATATTTTCACTTTTGGTTCCTCTAAAAAATTTCATTAAAGAATCCTCTCTCTAAAGTTAAGGATTTTAACTTTTTGTCCCTCCTACAATTTAATGACAATTTTTACAATTTAGCAACAGTTTTTACCGACATTTACTACTTAGCAACTCAATTAGCGACGGTTTTAGTAAGAGTGACCAAAAGTTAAAATTCCTAATTTTAGAGGGACAAATCTTTAAAGAAATTTTTTAGAAGGACGAAAAATAAAAATGTGTAACTTAACTTTAAATATATTTAATCCTTCTTGAAATGCTTATATAACAAAAAAAACAAGGAATAAAAATAAAATAAATAAATATGCTTAGTTAGTTCAAGAAAGTTAGTAAAATGTGAATCATCGGAGATTCCTATATAACAAAAAAAAAAGGAATAAAATAAAATAAATAAATAAATATGCCTAGTTAGTTAGTGCAAGAAAGTTAGTAAAATGTTTTAATTTTTTTAAATATAATTTATTTATTAAAAAAAATAGTTAGTTAATGAAAATTAAAGTAAAAGCAAACCAAAACACATTATTTCAAATATTGTACTATAAATATAACAAATAGAAAATTTTCAAATATTTTCTCCAACAACACTTCAAAAAAACGTGTCGCACATCAGAGAAAAAAAAGTATTTATTAAAAGAGATAAATAATAATAAAACTATAATAAAAGAAAAAGGATATGCACTGACAGTGTAAAATATTTTTACACTGTCAATCAATCACAACCAAGTATCCAATTAAAATACAATTTTAATTTAAAATAACTAACGTGACATGGCAAGTGTAAGAATTTTGATTGGTTGTATGAGTAAAGTTAACTACCTTTAAACTCTTATAATAATAATAACAATAATAATAATAATAATAATAATAATAATAATAATAATAATAATAAAAAATTAATAAACGAATATTTTTAAAATAAATAATAATGATTATTTAAAATTACAAAAAATAATAGAACAAAAATAGGTAGTTATTATGAATAATAATAATAAATAAATAAATAAATATATGACAATACAAAATTGATAAATAATAATAAATAAATATATAAAAATACAAAATTATCTTCAGTTTTGGCGTTAAAGATAATACTCAAAGCACAAATTCACAATTTTATTCTTCTCAACTCTCCTCCACGAATTTTACGACGAATTTTCTTACTTCTCGTTCATATTCCCCGGTTTCATCTTCCAAGATGAACAGTCCACCAACTCAAGCTGAGTACGTTTTTCACTGTTAACTCATTTGCTCTTTTCAATCAATTTTGACTGTTTTTCTTGATTTTTGAATTCCAAAATTTCTTAATTTTTCTGACATTATTAACTTAATTATCATTTGTATTTTATGTTTTTGGTTGTGTTACAGAGCTGAAATCCTCTCTAAGGATTTGAAATGGCAACACTATTAAATTGATAAAAAAATAACTATATTGGAAACCAATATCACTTACTAAAATAGGAAAATAAAAGAAATAAAGCACAAGATAGAACGATTATTTTGCAAAAGTGGAAGAATTAAGAGACATCGTTGCAAAACATAAATATAAGGATGAACCAGCTCAAGACCATGTTGCAGAACATATTCCAATGGAACGATTACTTGCTGCAAAATAGAATGACAAAGATCAACAAGCACAAGATGATTTTGCACATCAGGTTGCAATGAAACGATTCATTGTTGTAATAAAGAAATACAAAGATAAATAAGCCCAAGACGATTTTGTTGGAAATCAGTCGATTAAGCAATACTGGCCTGAGAAAGACAATGGATTTGGCTACTTAAATGAGATAGATATAGTGGAATTAATTGAGAAATATGAGCAAGCCCGAGAGGATGTTGTAGTAAAGAAAAAATTAGGAGACACGACTTCAAAACAAAAAGATAAAGATGAACCAAATCAAGACCATGTAGCAGAACATATTCCAATAGAACGACTCCTTACTACAATATCAGTGGTTCTACGGAAGAAACCAAATTTTTTTAAAAAAAGTGGATCAAGAGATGCATCTACAGAAGAACAAGGACAATTTTGTCAATTCGATGGTGCGTGAGAGATACATGGGGTAGGTTAAGAAATTCTCTACTTTAATAGCTAAAAATAATAATTCATTATTTATACTTATATACTTAATAATAGATATAACTTCTAAAAAAAAATTATAATTAAGTATAATAATAGATATAACTTCTAAAAAAAATTTATAATTAAGTATAATAAAAATAATAAAGTGTCTATAGTATTTTATAAATAAAAAATATCTTTTAATGTTTTGTGAAAATAACACTAATTTAAGTGTTGTAACCGGTTAACACGGGATGTAACTTGTTACATACAGGTGAAAATTATTTCTATGCAACAGAAAAAAATATTTGGAGTTGTTTTAATCAGTTACGCATTCGCAGTAACTACACAAAAGACTTGATACGCTCCTGAACTTTAATATTCCATCTCCAAAATTCCATATCGATATTGTAACATCCCAATTTTATTTATTAGCTATTTTATTATTTATTTTAATTATTTAATTATTATGTGGTATGATAATTATTTAATTATATAATTTTGTGATTATGTGTTAATTGTGTTATTTGAATTATTTGGTATAATGATAGAAATAAGCTATTGTGTCTAATTAAGTGAAATAGAAGTAATAAGGGGGTGTGAGTGACTAAGCCCGGTAACTAAAACACTAGTTAGTAGAGAAAGACTAGGTTAGAGAATCATTTTGTGAAAAACAAGAGAAGAGAACAAGAGAAGAGAAGAAGAGAAGAATAGAGGAAGAGAAAAAGGAGAACAAGGGAGAAAGTGAAGAAAACCTAGAAGAAGAAGATTTAACCTAAGGTAAGGGGAGAATCCTCATTATTCTAGGTATATATGTATGCTTAGGATTCTTCATCTCTCTATTTCATAATTTTCAAAATGTTAGGTTTTGTGTAGAATCCATGAAATGGTGTGATTATCATGTTTTGTGTTATTATGTTGATAACTCATGGTAGAACTATGATTAGAAACCCTTATATGCATGATTGTAGGTCTTGAATTCTCATTATTTAGTTTCATGGGGTTTTTCTCAAATTGATAAAATTATGATGTTTGTTGTGTGAAATGGAAGATGAGAATTGTGTTGAATTGGTTGTTATAACATGTGTATAAATTATCAAATAAATGCTACTGGTGTGTTGTAAAAATTGGATTTTTTGGGATTTGAATGAGAAATTTTGCAGCTGGAAAAATGGCAAAATTTGGGTTCTGGTTCAGGGGGAATCGGGTTCCTAGAAACAACAACTTAGGGAACCCGGGTTCCCAAATAGGGGAACCGGTTCTCCTAAGTACAAATATTTTTTTTCTAAAACTTCAAAAAGCCATTACTTTTGACTCGGGTGTCTATTTGACGCGCCATTTGGACCGTTAGAAAGCTAGAGCAATAAACTTTATGATGGAACTAGGTTTGTTTGCATTAGATGATTTAATAATTGTATGGTTGTGTAAATGACATGTATTTATGTATATGTATGTCATGGATTGATGTTATATGCAGATAACATGTATTGGTATTATTTACCTTGTGTTAATTGTGATGCATGGGATTGATGAATGCTATTTAAATGCATTGTTGATGTTGTTTTTATGATTAATTTATGTGGTACAATTGGTGGATAATTCAATATGTTGAATTATGGTGATATGCTTGAATGTTAATATTATATGGATAATTTCTAATTGCATATGTTTTGGTAATTCTATGAATACATGATGCTTAAATTTAGCAAATGGATGTGTTGTTTTTGGTGATTTATGAGAATGGCATTGATTGGCTTGTACTCTATATGTTATTTGTGATTAATAAATGCTATGTGAATGCTTAATTGATGATGTATGCATGTTATGCAACATTTTGGTAGATATATAATTCGAATGGTACAAATTATTGTGATATGCTTGGATAATTAAGGTTGTATGATAATCTTAATTGCATATATTGTTAGTCTTATTGCACATGCATTCATGGGAAGATGATACTTCGACTATATGTTCATATTTGAGGGCTTTGGTTTAGTCCTGATCTGAAGCGTGGCTCTAGTTCTTGAATATGGAATCGGGAGCGGTGAGCTTAATGTTCACGTGATACCACGTGCATGAGTCGCATTAATTGCATTTGGAGTCACATTGATTTTGCTATGTCATATTTGGATTAATGTGTGCTTATGTAATAATTGGAGATTTGTGTTATTTGCAAAAATTGTAGAACCCATTAAATTAGGAAGTGTGATGAATTTTTTGGATTGTAATGTACTATATTCATTGTACATATTATATGTATTCATTATGATGTGAATTCTCACCCTTCTGTTTGAATGATGTTCAATGCGACATCGCGCAGGTTCCGACGAGAAGTGTGAATGGACGATGATTTAACCGAGGAGCGTATCGATTATTTTTTTATTTTGTTAGGTATTGGGTCAATGCTCTGATCATGTAACACAGGGTATTTGAACTCATGTTTGGATGTTTGAGATATTGTTCTATCTGTCTTATTTTAACATTGTATTGGATATATTATGTTAAGTGGCCTTGGTGCCTATGTTTGAGTTCATATGACACATTTATGATATGATATTATCCTTATGCTTGTAGATGATTATAGTATGGGATATAATCATTGAAATTGTTTTGAGAAGTTATAATTCCGTTGCAATACGCATACTTGAGAAAACATGAAGTTCTATATGTGTTATAACTTGAGAAAATAAGCCCAAGACAATTTTGTCGGAAATCAGTCGATTGAGCAATACTGGCCTGAGAAAGACTGTGGATTTGGCTACTTAAATAAGATATATATGGTGGAATGAATTGAGAAATATTAGCAAGACCAGGAGGATGTTGCAGCAAAGAAAGAATTAGGATACATGGTTGCAAAACAGAAAGATAAAGATGAACCAGCCTAAGAGTTAAGACCATGTTGTAGAACATATTCCAATGGAACGATTCCTTACTCTAAAACAGAATGACGAAGATCAACAAGCACAAGATGAATTTGCGCAACATGTTGCAATGAAATGATTAGTTACTGTAGTAAAGAAATACAAAGATAAACAAGCCCAATACGATTTTGTTGGAAATCAGTCGATTGAGCAATACTAGCCTGAGAAAGACCATGGATTTGGCTACTTAAATGAGATAGATATGATGGAATTAGATGAGAAAAGTTATAATAAAGATGATTCATATGGCTGCGAGGGATCTTGAAACTTTGATCAGCTAGTCTAAGGTGATGTTGTAGGAGAGGTTGCTGAAAAACCATTTGGAGAAATTACTTCAAATCATGCAGAGAAAGATGTTGTTGTGCAAGCCTCACAAGTTCTCTATAGTAAAATATATGGTGATATAGAAATATGATAATTTCTCCTTAGATAATTTTGTGAACAATACTGTTGTACCCTAAAATTTTCCCTTCATACTTCAAGACAATTTGTTTCAAGAGGTATCCTCATGCTCATAGGGTTCTCAATTGCTCAAGGGTACTCAAGGTTTTATCAGACAAAGTCTCCTCCTATGCAATGGACCTCTAACTAGAGTTTTGATTTCTTCAAAGGAAATTGAACCTCCAAGGCCTCAAGTGGACTTCATGGTGTCTCATATGTCTCAAAGTATCTCCATGTTAAGTTTCAAGACTTACAGCTCAAGATTGTTCAATCAATTGCTCAGATGATCAACAATCGATTATATTGGGTAAAAAGTCAATTATGATTAACATACTGTCAAATTCAAGATTTTTGGCCAAAATCAAGGTTTTGAAGTCACATTCATCATTTGATCAAGGGTTGATCATGATGCAAAGAAATATCAAATTCATCAAAAGGCAAAAGTTACCAAATTTGGATTTTCTTAAGGAGAAGTCAACTAAACTTTGACCAATCATAACTTTCACATACTTCATTAGAAATTCCTCAACCAAAGCTCATTTTGAAGGAAATTCAATTGTCTACAATTTTTTCTCTTATAGGTTTTTTCAAAAAATGCTTCATTTGAGAGATATGAGCCCGTACATTACATGTCATTTTGAAAGTCAACAAAAACACACATTTTGTCAAAAATGTTTACAAATGGATAAAGGCTTCAAATGAAATGATGACCAACAAGGAAGTTATAAGAGACATATTGAGGTTTCCAAAAAGTCCAAGATTACCCTCATATGATAAATATTGAGCAAGTTATGAGATGCACAAGTTGGGCAATTTTGAGAAAATTCATGAAAGTCAAAATGGTAAAACTCGAATTTTTGAACCAAGTGACCTATCTTTTAAGGTTTAAACGTGATTTTGACTTTATCAAGGACCCCTAAATCTATTCATATATTTTTGGTGATTTTTGATTTCTTTTTATCATGATTTTATTGAATTAAAATCAAAATAGATAAAATGAAATACCAAATAATATAGTTTAGGCATATAGATATGATTTTCAAATCAAATCATGAATCCAAAATCATATCTTTTTGATGGAGAAATCACGTGACAATTTGGTACATGATTGAACAAATATGGAAGCTTTTCATGCAAATTTCCAATAAAATCTCCAATAATCCAATCTCGTGATTTCTTTGCAAACAAGTTGACCTGATTCACTCTACTATAAGTGGACAACAATTCCAGACCAAGAGGGGGAGAGGAGGATGAAAAAATTCTTGCTCCAACAAGGACAAATTCTTGCTCCATCAACACTATTCCAAATCGCAAAAAAGCTTCAAAAAATAGGGCAGACTGGTTTCAAACTTGCAGCCATCTCCAAGCTTTCCTAAGGATCAAACAAGCATCTAGAGGTTGATCGAAAGCTATTTCAATCATCACCAACATTAAAAACCTCGTGAATCACTTTAACCAAGTGCCACGGTTTGTTTACTTTTTTAATTCGATTACATTGATTCACGCATCATAAACATATTTTGATCATATATTATTGTTTGTATGAATGCATATAATGTTTCTGGATCATTTGTTTTGAGAATTAGTGCAGGTATCGTGAATTGCCATGGCTAGGGTTTGTTCTTCGTGATTTTGGAGAACCTGGCTAGAAGTTTGATGGATGAGTAAAAGTCTTTCATCAAAACAAAGATGAACAATGTTTCGCGCGAGTTTAATTAGTTTTAATTTTTGTGGTTTTGTTTTATTATGTTATTTTTGATTTTTTAGGGTTATGAACATGTTTCCTATGAATTGAGTGTAATTCATTCCTTAGCGCACCAACATGATTGGCCAAGTGGATGAAGCTATATCCTGTGACTTCAAGGGGGCGCAATTCTCACCCAACACAATTCTTTGGCTTCTTATTTTTCTTTGCTTATTTCACATTCTTTTCTAATTTATCAGCCGATAATTAACATAATCACAAACCTTCACTAACCATGAGTCATTTGTTAAAAAACCTTAATAGTAAAGGTTTTGGCCAAATAATTAGGGTTAGTCTTAATTTTAGGTTTAGGATGATTAATTTAAATTAGTTTTTTAGCCAAATAATTAATTAATTTAATTTAGCTAATTAGATAATTAGGTTTTCTTGGCCGAATAATTTAATTAATTAACTTAGTTAATTAGGGTTAATAACCTTAAGATTTAAATTAATTTAGTTAATTAGGGTTTATTAAAATCAGTTTCGACTTAGATTTTAATTAATTAGGTTTAATTTCAATTAATTAGAATTAGGTTTCTATTACCCTTAAAACTTTTTTCAAACATTAACTTTCTTTTTCCTGATTATTTATTTTCTTGCTATTTTTAATTGTAACTTTTCACCAATTGTAATAGTGTAGATTCAAATTTCGCATTTTTTATAATAATGTAGGAGTTTTATTTTTTCGCACTTTAAATTCTTGTAAATATTAGCTGTTAGTAACTAGGGTTTGTATGGCAAGTCTAAAACGAATTCTAGAAAACCCTAGTCCAAGATTAAATAATTGAAAGAAAACACTCTGCACACTTGCACCTCTAGGGTAACCCTCTCTTCGTTGCCTTACAAATGGTCATGTCCCTCTGTCATACCCCAAAATTTGCCTTCATATATGTGCGAATGTCATTTTCATTTCGAATAATTGACATGGTCCAGTTGGTAAGAATTTGAGCGTGAAAGGTACAAAGGTGAAAAGACCCGAGTTCGAATCTCGCCTCATTCCATATGTTAGACTTATTTTCTAATGTCCTTTCGCATTTAATTATAATTTTATTATGCCATTGCTACTATGTTAATATTATTACTATTAAATGAATAAATAAATAAATAAATAAAACAAAACACTTACTATTAGAGGTCATATTTTCTCTCTAGTTTTTATTTTTATATTAGGATTTAGTATCATCATAGAAATAAAATAAAAATATAGTGATAGTATTTTCTTTTAGCTGTCACGTAGGTTTTTTAGTTTTTTATAGAATTTTTAATTTGCTTTAGGTAAATTTCATTATTATTAATATTCAAAAGCTGTAACAAAAGATTTCTCACAAAGTACCAGATTTAAAGCAAAGCAAAAGAGCACATCCAAGATTCACGGTTTCGGTTACAAATCTTCTCACTCCCAAATTTTCAGATACAATCCCAATCATCCTCAATATCACTCAATCAGCATTGAACAAGATTGAATCCAAAATTAATTGGAGAGACCTAATTTGGCATTATAAATACAGAACTACATCGCACAGAAGAAAAAAAAAAGGGAGGATTGGCGGCGAAGAATATCATAAACCGAATCCTGTTTTTCATAAAAAAAAATCATATTCGAATTCCAATTTGCAGCCACTCTCAAAGGATTTTGAAAGGATATTCACGCTCACACGACTCTCTTGAAGCAATCCATACCAGAACCGAGTGGTATAGTGTCCGTAATCATCACCATTGGAGTCACGGTTTGCACCCTTTAAATTTTTTTCGATTACATTGATTCATGCGAATTTAACATCATTCAATTGCATCTATGTACTCACAAGGATGTTTGCAAGATTTCTGGATGCTTTAATTTGGTTTTAGTCGCAGATTCGAGAACCCACCATTGTTAGGTTTTCGAGTTTTCAATTTGGGGACTCTTGAATCACAGGGAATTGACCCAAACTATGGCCACCAACGGATCCGGAGAGAAGTTTCCAATTGATCCATGTCTTCGGAATGTGTTTATTTATTGTTTTTTGTTGACATTACATTTGCAGGTTTAAGACCACATATGAAAAACCGTGGCCTAAACGTATGCAGTTCTGAAAAATAACGAGAAAGAAGACGAAGGGCAATGGCGCGCGTTCCATTTTTTTCTTTAATTTTAATTCATGCTTCTTTTAAAATATATATTAATAGAATGATTATTATTATCACCAAATAACAATGGCCAAGTGGTGGAGAGGGTACCTCTAGTTCTCTCATCCCTCAAGACGCGAGCTCGACTCTTGGGGGTGACGCAATTATTTTGTTATTTTTTCTAACTTGTTTATTACGCAGATCCAGTACACCGCAATAACAAAGCTTCACGTTGCAGCCACACTCTGAGCCGTAAGATCTTATCAAGCCTAGATCTGACGCCTCTGAATGTGCAAGTCCACCATAGTCCTTCAAGGTTTAACCACACCAGATCCAGCTAAGTGTTTTCTTTAATTTTTTTTTTAATTTTAATTATATAAACTCCTTTTATTCCCTATTTTTTTTTATATTATTTTGTTATAATTTCTAATTTTTATGTTTTTACTTATTCTCAAAAATAGTTTTTTTTTATATAAAATCATAATTATTTGTTTTCTTCAAAAATATTTATTTTATAATTAATTTGACTTAATTATTAATAATGTAATTTTTATATTGTTATTATTAAATAATAATGGTTTGTTTTCAATTAATTCGATTATGTTAGTTTTTTAGGTTAGATAATTTAATCGAAAACCTATTTTTGTCGATTTAATTAGTTAGTTAATATTATTTATTCTATTAACCATGGTTAACTTGCCCGAATCAGGGTTTACGAGAATTAACCCTACACTGAAAAATCTTTCCTTTGTGCATTTCTTTTCAGGGTTAGCAATATGATTAATCCCGACTACGCGCCTATTCCGAAACACGAAGTTAAGTACTCTATCTAATTTAATTTAAATTTTTATTTGGTTTATTTTTGAATTAGGGTTTGTTTCGCCCTCTTCTTCTTTCTTTCCCATTTTTCAGGGTTACCCCGAGGCTTCCCGCCAACCATATCAGATCAAATTAAAAGCTAAGTCCTATTTCATATTTATTTTAAATATTCACTCTATTTTATTTTGTTTCTTCCCTCTAAATTAGAGTTAGCCTTAATTGTTGTTGAATTAGCCATGCACTCACTATATTTTGTCTTCTTGTTTTTCCGCCTTTTCAGGGTTTATCAAATTGCCAAAGCTACGCTATTGGTAACCCTAAATCCCTTCTGTTTTATTATTATTACTTGTGTCAAACCCTGATAAGGGATCCGCTGGTTACAATTTCCCGCCCCCTTTATTGCTTTATATTATTGCGTGGTTAGTAATCTTAGGGAGTGCAAGCCTTAAATCAATGTAGATAATTAATTATAAGATAATTTTCTGAATATAATCACGTGATTGTTGCACACACGCACGCTTTTGGGGTAACCTCTCTGTTGCCTTGTTGCCTTGTTGCCTTGTTGCCTTGTTGCCTGTTGCCTTTGTGTTTTTTGCAGAATAAGCCATGTCCCTCGAATATGAGGATACCTCAGCCATGTTGCCTCGATAAAAAGGTCACGACCCTAAATGATGCTGCCTTCGATACACAAATGACCTCGACCCTCGGAAGTTGCCTACGGAAAAAGGCTGAGGTATCTTCTGGTTGCCTAACGAAAAATGGCTTATTCTGATCCTTGCCTTAGATTACCTGCCCTTCTATGGCATGGGACAGTCTTATGGCAAAGGATGCTTCGACGACCCTTCAACCTCCAAACGAAAGGCTTCCTGCCCTCTTATGGCAAGGATAGACCCTTTCATTCTGAAAGGCTAAAAAGAGACCTATCATCTGAGTTTAAGGTAATTGCCCCTAATTGCCTTGCAATGCTCAATTTTCATATTCTTTCTCACAATTCTTCAAAAAAACTGGCTACGCTCATTTACGAGCTAAAGTCCACTTTTTTATTTCATCTACTTTTTCTAAAGACAAACGAGCAAGCAAAGCAATTAAGAGCCCATGGAAAACCATGGATGCAAAGGGTGCCTTACACCTTCCCTTTGCATAAATTACCCCCCGAACTTAGATTTCTTTAAAAGGTTTTTTTCTGTTTCTTTTAGCCTTTCTGAATTTGTTTGGATAAAATAAAAGTCGGTGGCGACTCATGCTTAACCGCGACATTTCGATCGATAAAAAGTCAGTTCACCGTATTACAGAACTGGCGACTCTGCTGGGGACTTTTCGATAAAAGAGGGGTTACCTTAAAAGTTTAGGATTCACTTTAAATGTTTTCTATTGTTTGCCTTGTTTGTTTTATTTTTCAGGGGCGTTTTGGGAAAATTGAAGGACGAATCCTATTCCCGGATTCAAGAACACCTAAGTTTAGGAGTGGCATAGTCATGGAGGCCTCTTTCACATATGTGGGAGATGAGTCAATATGAAGTTCACGCTTGAGTTAGGACTCCATAGCATATGCACACCTTTCTCAAATGAGGGAGGTCTATGTATGTGTCTGTGGGTGCGCCGGAGCTCAAGGACCTTTAGTTACCCTTAACCCATCCTGGCCTTTAGGAACGTAGTGGGGGGACTACCCTTGACAAATGTTAAGGACTAGTCGCTACCCGATGCTACAATTCAGATAGGTTCTTTCTCAAAGTATCATTGCATGGTGCAAATGCATCATGTCCGAGGGTGCTTTAGAAGGGCTGACAATTCTGGATAACTTGTAGAACCCGTTGCTGAAATCTCCTAATCCATAGAAATACCCTTGGGAAGGACACCTGATCAGACTCCATGCAGGCCTTAAGCCAAAAATTGTGTGACTTGTGTGACTTGTTTGTGTTTGCTACTAACCTTCATTTCCTTGCAGGTTTTGTTAAAGGGACTTGTTTGTCTTTATTATCTCACACTATGCCAAATGAACTTCATTCGCATAACATCATGACATCATAAGCATAACATGATTTAACTGACCCTTTCAAGGATCCTAGGGATTTAGGGCGCACTATTTCAGGTGCTCTTATCAAGTACTGAATTCCTAATCAAGGGGCAAGAGGATTTATTTTCCTCAAGTCGCATGCCTTCCAATTCAAAGACTCAGTACCTATCAAGGGGCAAGAGGATTTATTTTCCTCTAGCCATGTATCTTCAAAATTCAGAAGTATCCCGAATCAGAGGCGATGACCCACTTGATATGGTGAGCTTGATTCTCAAAGAAAGACGTTCAAAGACAAAGTTCAGATTTCTTCAGACAAAGGCGCGACCGAATCATTTTCTAATGTTGCTAACTAAATGCCCAAAGATCCTTGAAAATATTGCATTTGCATTCATAACATCGCATAACAGGTTTCTCACAACAGGTATCTCATCCTCTCTTGTTGTTTACTTCAGCATAAGTGGATTTCGAGCGATCAGTCAAACACCTCCAGGCTCGGAATGCCCGATCCCAGACTTTGATTCTGAACTCACCCAAGGGGCAAGAAGAATTGAAGGCACTCCTATTCTTAGGGTACAATTACAATGCGAGATGCGCTTATTATTCGAACAATCCTGGTTATGGTGTAAAGGATGGTAGACCATTGAAGCGTGCGATTAAAGATTTAATCATGACACTCAAATCAGGAAAGACCACGATAATGGAATCACGACAACTGAGTCATGATAATGGAATCACGACAACAAAATCACGACAACTGAGTCACGATAATGGAATCACGACAACTGAGTCACGATAATGGAATCACGACAACTGAGTCACGATAATGGAATCATGACAACTGAGTCACGATAATGGAATCACGACAACAAAGTCACGACAATTGAGTCACGATAATGGAATCACGACAACTGAGTCACAACAATCAATTCACTCATATGATCCAGATGCTCAGGGGAATCGAGCCAACAAATTCTAACACCTACTATAAACCCAATGCGAGGTGCGCGTACCATTCCAACAGTCTTGGACATTACATAAACAATTGCTGGACATTAAAGAATAAGATTCAAGATCTGATCAATGTCGGAGAAATCAAATCTAACCCTCCTGAAACCCCTGTGGTGATCACCGCTCCTATGCCTAGTCATGACAAGATGGATTGACGTCTAGACGGATGAACTTTTGGATCATTAGATCTACTTTCATTTGCATATTTCTTTTTTGTTTGTTTAAACATTCGAATCATGATAGACATTATCTGTTTTAATAATTATCATCAGTGCATTGCATATGTTTGTCTTGAATTAATTATTTCGCTATCACTCATTTTAAATTATGTCTTTACTTTGCATATGTTTTGTGATATTCAACTCCTGCTAAAGTTGTATACCTTTTGAGGGAGGATGACGAAAATGATACCGCAACCTCATACAGTATGCTTTTGAGTGGACTATGCTGACGATGTACAGGCATTGTTTCAATTCCTAAACAGTGGAGATATAAGGATGTTAATCCCTCGTCAACCCCTTTGAGCCTAAGAAGTAGAAGTTTCTTTCTTGTACTAATTAAAACCCTTGATCATAACCTGGGGCAGGGTAGTTCTCAGTTAATTTGACTGTGCATTCTATTTTAAGAGAATCATTCAGTAAACCTTTCAACAAAGATTTCAATCACAAGCGCTCATCCACGTGCATCAAAGAAGTGTGGGAGATGTCAATCAAAAGCTAATGATGATTCATCAATCATTAAGCAAGGCAGTCAATATCTTTCAAAAAACAAAATGAAATGAAAAGAAAAGCCTGCTAAGTCAAAAATCAAAAGATGACTTAGGCAAAAATCAAGGCATCCCGCTGACTGTAATCTCAAAAATAAACAGTTCAGGCAAAAGTTAGGGATATCAAAAAATGAAAACAGAGAAGTCAATAAATTCATGAACAACACAATATTGTGACTACCAAAAGGAAGAAGTGACTGTCATCTCAAAAAGTTCTATTTGTTTGTGAACCATCAAATCCAAAAGTCTCTTGGAAACTGAATGCATAAGTTGAATTGACTGAGCTTAGGACTGAAGATCATCATGAAGAGGGGTGGGTACAATCAAATTTTGAGCCTTTATCCTTTGTTTCTTAAACCATGAATCGAGCCACGTTACAACCCTTGAAAGCCCTAACTGAAGCGTGGTTAGTTCGAAAGCATACTGTCACCAAAAGGGTATCCCGACTCCTTAAGGTTTACTACAAATGTTAAGTTGATATCTTGTTTTTATAAACATCACGTTGTTACAAATAGCATGTTTTTACAAAAATCACGTTTTTACATCTCCTGTTTTAATGTTTTTCAAAAACTCAAGACAGACGTATGCATTGCATCTCACGAATTCATTATTAAACATATTCTGCTACATAATTTCAAATGTTAGCATCAGAAAGAAGTTGCACAGGGTACAACTAATGACTAGAAAGTTATCCCGATAGGCAACGTCTCCTACATATACAAGGGGCATGACACGCTTCTCCCAATCAATCTGGGGAAATCAAGTCAAGATTCCGAGAATCTCTCAAAGATGCCAAAAATAATCAGGGGCATGCATCCAAATAAATCTTAAGCTATTTCCAATCAGTATGGGGCATTGTCCTGGACCAATGGTTACTAAGGGGCATGTCGCCCATGGTTCATATCTCATAAAGTCCTCGCGAGACGAATCTTTCCAAAGTTCCTACTAACCGGGGCAAATCTATACAAGTCCAGCTTGACATCTTGATCAACATTCAGTGGCGTGCCCTAATTAAAGTCCAGGAACGACAGGTACTATAATAACTAGGGGCAATACTCAAGACATCCGCGTCTTCCCACAAAGCTGATTTCGCAAGATCATATCCCCACAGAGTAATCCCTAAGAAGATGTCTTCCAACACTCCTACCCCGACAAAGGCATGGCTCCCCAACATGGTTTCCCTTTATCCCCAATCAGGGAACATCAAGTTACTGTTCATCCCCAAGCAGAAATTATAAATCCCCAGCCGAGTATCTTCAAGACGAAATCCAAACTACAAAGACTTGGAGATTTATTTTCTCGACTAAATCATATTCGCATACCATATGACACAAACATATTCATACATCGCATACATCGCTGCATAACAAATCCATAACATGCAAAGTTTCTCATTTATTTTGAGATACTCATTACATAAACACATGCATCATAACATAAGAAACTAACCTCTACTTTTCAGGATATTACTATCTCTATTTGCAAAAGAGTTAAGTCGACACCTTTGACGGTTCCTTAACAATCTATTCTCAAGTATTAAGTCGACACCTTTGACGGTTCCTTAATACATCAAGAGTTAAGTCGACACCTTTGACGGTTCCTTAACAACACACTTCAGATATAAGTCGACACCTTTGACGGTTCCTTATACAATCTATCTGCATATCTGAGTCGATACCTTTGACGGTGCCTCTATAATATGCTTCAAAGTTAAGTCGACACCTTTGACGGTTCCTTAACAACACACTTCAGATATAAGTCGACACCTTTGACGGTTCCTTATACAATCTATCTGCATATCTGAGTCGATACCTTTGACGGTGCCTCAACAATATGCTTCAAATTTAAGTCGATACCTTTGACGGTTCCTTAAATAACCCAACACAGATTTGAGTCGATACCTTTGACGGTTCCTCAACATTCAAAAAAGGGAAGACAACAAAAGCAGAAATTTTGCAACAATCCATACTCCAACAACTACCAGATGGCATCTACAAGCCCATCTCCAACAAAAGTCCCTGCTTCAAATAGGGCAAATTTCTTGGTATTCTAGTGTTCAATCCTCTTCTACCTTCATATTTTGACAGGCGCACATGCCCGTCTACATCCTCAGGTATAAGAAGATTGAACAGGGGCAGCTGTCATACCCCAAAATTTGCCTTCATATATGTGCGAATGTCATTTTCATTTCGAATAATTGACATGGTCCAGTTGGTAAGAATTTGAGCGTGAAAGGTACAAAGGTGAAAAGACCCGAGTTCGAATCTCGCCTCATTCCATATGTTAGACTTATTTTCTAATGTCCTTTCGCATTTAATTATAATTTTATTATGCCATTGCTACTATGTTAATATTATTACTATTAAATGAATAAATAAATAAATAAATAAAACAAAACACTTACTATTAGAGGTCATATTTTCTCTCTAGTTTTTATTTTTATATTAGGATTTAGTATCATCATAGAAATAAAATAAAAATATAGTGATAGTATTTTCTTTTAGCTGTCACGTAGGTTTTTTAGTTTTTTATAGAATTTTTAATTTGCTTTAGGTAAATTTCATTATTATTAATATTCAAAAGCTGTAACAAAAGATTTCTCACAAAGTACCAGATTTAAAGCAAAGCAAAAGAGCACATCCAAGATTCACGGTTTCGGTTACAAATCTTCTCACTCCCAAATTTTCAGATACAATCCCAATCATCCTCAATATCACTCAATCAGCATTGAACAAGATTGAATCCAAAATTAATTGGAGAGACCTAATTTGGCATTATAAATACAGAACTACATCGCACAGAAGAAAAAAAAAAGGGAGGATTGGCGGCGAAGAATATCATAAACCGAATCCTGTTTTTCATAAAAAAAAATCATATTCGAATTCCAATTTGCAGCCACTCTCAAAGGATTTTGAAAGGATATTCACGCTCACACGACTCTCTTGAAGCAATCCATACCAGAACCGAGTGGTATAGTGTCCGTAATCATCACCATTGGAGTCACGGTTTGCACCCTTTAAATTTTTTTCGATTACATTGATTCATGCGAATTTAACATCATTCAATTGCATCTATGTACTCACAAGGATGTTTGCAAGATTTCTGGATGCTTTAATTTGGTTTTAGTCGCAGATTCGAGAACCCACCATTGTTAGGTTTTCGAGTTTTCAATTTGGGGACTCTTGAATCACAGGGAATTGACCCAAACTATGGCCACCAACGGATCCGGAGAGAAGTTTCCAATTGATCCATGTCTTCGGAATGTGTTTATTTATTGTTTTTTGTTGACATTACATTTGCAGGTTTAAGACCACATATGAAAAACCGTGGCCTAAACGTATGCAGTTCTGAAAAATAACGAGAAAGAAGACGAAGGGCAATGGCGCGCGTTCCATTTTTTTCTTTAATTTTAATTCATGCTTCTTTTAAAATATATATTAATAGAATGATTATTATTATCACCAAATAACAATGGCCAAGTGGTGGAGAGGGTACCTCTAGTTCTCTCATCCCTCAAGACGCGAGCTCGACTCTTGGGGGTGACGCAATTATTTTGTTATTTTTTCTAACTTGTTTATTACGCAGATCCAGTACACCGCAATAACAAAGCTTCACGTTGCAGCCACACTCTGAGCCGTAAGATCTTATCAAGCCTAGATCTGACGCCTCTGAATGTGCAAGTCCACCATAGTCCTTCAAGGTTTAACCACACCAGATCCAGCTAAGTGTTTTCTTTAATTTTTTTTTTAATTTTAATTATATAAACTCCTTTTATTCCCTATTTTTTTTTATATTATTTTGTTATAATTTCTAATTTTTATGTTTTTACTTATTCTCAAAAATAGTTTTTTTTATATAAAATCATAATTATTTGTTTTCTTCAAAAATATTTATTTTATAATTAATTTGACTTAATTATTAATAATGTAATTTTTATATTGTTATTATTAAATAATAATGGTTTGTTTTCAATTAATTCGATTATGTTAGTTTTTTAGGTTAGATAATTTAATCGAAAACCTATTTTTGTCGATTTAATTAGTTAGGTAATATTATTTATTCTATTAACCATGGTTAACTTGCCCGAATCAGGGTTTACGAGAATTAACCCTACACTGAAAAATCTTTCCTTTGTGCATTTCTTTTCAGGGTTAGCAATATGATTAATCCCGACTACGCGCCTATTCCGAAACACGAAGTTAAGTACTCTATCTAATTTAATTTAAATTTTTATTTGGTTTATTTTTGAATTAGGGTTTGTTTCGCCCTCTTCTTCTTTCTTTCCCATTTTTCAGGGTTACCCCGAGGCTTCCCGCCAACCATATCAGATCAAATTAAAAGCTAAGTCCTATTTCATATTTATTTTAAATATTCACTCTATTTTATTTTGTTTCTTCCCTCTAAATTAGAGTTAGCCTTAATTGTTGTTGAATTAGCCATGCACTCACTATATTTTGTCTTCTTGTTTTTCCGCCTTTTCAGGGTTTATCAAATTGCCAAAGCTACGCTATTGGTAACCCTAAATCCCTTCTGTTTTATTATTATTACTTGTGTCAAACCCTGATAAGGGATCCGCTGGTTACAATTTCCCGCCCCCTTTATTGCTTTATATTATTGCGTGGTTAGTAATCTTAGGGAGTGCAAGCCTTAAATCAATGTAGATAATTAATTATAAGATAATTTTCTGAATATAATCACGTGATTGTTGCACACACGCACGCTTTTGGGGTAACCTCTCTGTTGCCTTGTTGCCTTGTTGCCTGTTGCCTGTTGCCTTTGTGTTTTTTGCAGAATAAGCCATGTCCCTCGAATATGAGGATACCTCAGCCATGTTGCCTCGATAAAAAGGTCACGACCCTAAATGATGCTGCCTTCGATACACAAATGACCTCGACCCTCGGAAGTTGCCTACGGAAAAAGGCTGAGGTATCTTCTGGTTGCCTAACGAAAAATGGCTTATTCTGATCCTTGCCTTAGATTACCTGCCCTTCTATGGCATGGGACAGTCTTATGGCAAAGGATGCTTCGACGACCCTTCAACCTCCAAACGAAAGGCTTCCTGCCCTCTTATGGCAAGGATAGACCCTTTCATTCTGAAAGGCTAAAAAGAGACCTATCATCTGAGTTTAAGGTAATTGCCCCTAATTGCCTTGCAATGCTCAATTTTCATATTCTTTCTCACAATTCTTCAAAAAAACTGGCTACGCTCATTTACGAGCTAAAGTCCACTTTTTTATTTCATCTACTTTTTCTAAAGACAAACGAGCAAGCAAAGCAATTAAGAGCCCATGGAAAACCATGGATGCAAAGGGTGCCTTACACCTTCCCTTTGCATAAATTACCCCCCGAACTTAGATTTCTTTAAAAGGTTTTTTTCTGTTTCTTTTAGCCTTTCTGAATTTGTTTGGATAAAATAAAAGTCGGTGGCGACTCATGCTTAACCGCGACATTTCGATCGATAAAAAGTCAGTTCACCGTATTACACCCTCGAACGTAGGGGTATCTTAGAAAAAGACGCTTACGAATAAATCATCATAGTCCATTCGGTACAAAAGATCATAGTCCCCTGATGACCCTTCGAGTTGCCTTCGAAAGACAATTTTGTCCCTCGATGACCCTACAAAAAATGATGATAGTCCCTTCGAAATTGCTAAGGTATCCTTACAAATGTGGCCTTCGATGACCCTATGCCTGTCCCTTCACATCCAAAAGAAAAGACTACTTACCAACTAATGGTAAGGACAGTCCTATCCCAAAGGGAGAAAGAAAATAACAAGAACGACCTTGAGCGGGTGAGACACTCTTAAATGCTTGCTCACAAATCAATTATTTTTCATACCTCACACCTCCAAAATATTTTCAAAAAATAAACACGTTGTATACATTCATACGAGAATTATTACAAATTTAAACTTTTACGAAATATTTTCTAAACACATACTACTTTTCAAAAAGCAAGTAAAGTGAGCTAAGCATTTAAGAGCCCATGGATAACCATGGATACAAAGGGTGCTAATACCTTCCCTTTGTATAACTTACCCCCCGATCTCAAAATCTATCAAGGTCTTTCCTGTTGTTTTCAGCCTTTCCTTATTGGATAAAAGAAAAATCGGTGGCAACTCTAGCTATCTGCACATTTGAATAAAAACAAAAAAAGTCAGTTCTCCCACCGTATTACAAATACTAATGAGACGGAGGAAATTTTGAAAAAGAAAGAATTGAAAAAGAAGTTATTTGAAGATCTATATTCTAAGAAGCTTCAACTTTCATAACAAATAAAAAACTTGATAAAACACCTTTGATGTTTACCTATCTTCAAATGAAATGAGGAGAAGAAGATCACGCTTGATAAAGTTTCATGTTGATGGGAGCAAAGCCTTGGATCATTCAATGGTAGAATAATTAAAATTATCATCTTCAATTTCATGTGGCTTTGTCAACCTTAGTGAAAATCACGAGTAGTGTAGAAAATAGTCTTAAATATGTTATATGATGCATATGATAAGTAGTTGTGGATTCATATGATATAATTGATGCTATGAATGTGTGAATGTACTTAGATAATGCATGATGAGGTTAGGGATTACCAATGCAGGCTAAATGATGCATGGATGTACTTAGATGATCCATATGATAAGTAGTTGTGGATTCAAAATGTTGTTTATCTATTTCTTGATTTTCCATTAGAATCATGGATGTTTGTGATTTGAATCATGGAAGCTTTTTAGCTCCTGGTTTGATTTTGAGAAGAGCTTGGTTCAAACCAAGTAGTATCATTTCGTCCTCTAGATTTGTGATACGAATCATGGTATTTCATGATTTCAAAATTAGTCAAAAACCCTCATTTGATAAGGTCAATGATGCTTAATATTAATGAGTAATTCCAGGTATAAACATCATTTTAATTGACTTAAAACCAAGACAACATATTATAAGAAATTGGTACCATGAAGTGTACAAGAATGAATGATCAAGAAATAATTGATATAATCATGTGGGCACTATGTGTTTCTGGATTTTTTAATTTATTTTATTTCAAGTTTTGTTGATAGAAATTATTTCAAGTTTTGTTGATAGAAATTATAAAAATAACGGAACTTTAAAAAAATTCATTAATTTTTAAATTAAATTAATAAAATGTCAATATAAATTTTAATTAAAAAGAGCATCTTTGTAAAAAATAAACTTTTAAAAAGATCTTTACTTTTTATAATTTTTAATTCACACTTTTTTAGTAGGAAACTTTTAATTCTCATCTTAGCTCTTACTTTAATATCTAAAAATAATAATTCATTTTTATAAACTTATATACTTAATAATAGATATAATTTCTAATTTTTTTTTATAATCAAGTATAATAAAAATAATAAAGTGTCTACAGTATTTTATAAATAAAGAATCTCTTTTAATGTTGTGTGAAAAAAACACTAATTTAAGTGTGGTAACCGGTTAACACGGGATGTAACCCGTTACTTGCAAGTGAAAATCATTTCTATGCAACAGAAAATAATTTTTGGAGTTGTTTTAACCGGTTACGCATTCACAATAACTACACAAAAGACTTGATACACTCCTGCACTTTAATATTTCATCTTCAAAATTCTATATCCTACTATAACATCCCAATTTTATTTATTAGCTATTTAATTATTGAATTATTTTATTTAATTATTATGTGGTATGATAATTATTTAATTATTTAATTTTGTGATTATGTGTTAATTGTGTTATTTGAATCATTGGGTATAATGATAGAAATAAGCTATTGGGCCTAATTAAGTGAAATAGAAGTAATAAGGGGGTGTGACTGACTAAGCCCAATAACTAAAACACTAGTTAGTAGAGAAAGACTAGGTTAGAGAATCATTTTGTGAAAAACAAGAGAAGAGAACAAGAGAAGAGAAGAAGAGAGGAAGAGAAAGAGGAGAAAAGGGGAGAAAGTGAAGAAAACCTAGAAGAAGAAGATTTAACCTAAGGTAAGGGGGAGAATCCTCATTATTGTGGGTATATATGTATGCAATGGGTAGTTGTAGGCTTATGATACTTCATCTCTCTATTTCATAATTTTCAAAATGTTAGGTTTTGTGTAGAATCCATGAAATGGTGTGATTATCATGTTTTGTGTTGTTATGTTGATAACTCATGGTAGAACTATGATTAGAAACCCTTATATGCATGATTGTAGGTCTTGAATTCTCATTATTTAGTTTCATGGGGTTTTTCCCAAATTGATGAAATTATGATGTTGTTGTGTGAAATGGAAGATGAGAATTGTGTTGAATTGGTTGTTATAACATATGTATAAATTATCAAATAAATACTACTGGTGTGTTGTGAAAATTGGGTTTTTTTGGGGTTTGAATGGGAAATTTCACAGCAGGGAAAAATGGAAAAATTTGGGTTCTGGTTCAGGGGGAACCGGGTTCCCAGAGACAGCAACTTAGGGAACTCCGGTTCCCAAATAAGGGAACCGGTTCCCCGAGTAAAAATGAAATTTTTTCTAAATCTTCAAAAAGCCATAACTTTTGACCTGGGTGTTTGTTTAACGCGCCGTTTATATCGTTAGAAAGCTAAAGCAATAAACTTTATGATGGAACTAAGTTTTTTTGCATTTGATGATTTACTAATTGTGTGGTTGTGTAAATGACATGTATTTATGTATACATATGTCGCGAATTGAAGTTATATTCATATAACATGTATTGATATTGTTTACCTTGTGTTAATTGTGATGCATGAGATTGATGAATGCTATTTGAATGCATTGTTGATGTTGTTTACATGATGAATGTATGTGGTACAATTGGTGGATAATTTAATATGTTGAATTATGGTGATATCCTTGAATAAGATTATATGGAAATTTTCTAATTGCAAATGTTTTGGTAATTGTATGAATATACGATGCCTAAATTTAGCAAATGGATATGTTGTTTTTGATGATTTTTGAGAATGACATTGATTGGCTTGTATGCTATATGTTATTTGTGATTGATAAATGCTATGTGAATGCTTTATTAATGATGTATGCTTGTTGTGCAACGTTTTGGTAGATATGTAATTTGAATTGTGTGAATTATTGTGATATGCTTGCACATGCATTCATGGGGAGATGATACTCCAATTTTGGTGGCCTTGATCCTATTCTGGAAAGAGAAGCGGTGAACTATAAGTTCATATTTGGTTGCTTTTATCCTTGTGTTGAAATAGAAGCATGGCTCTGTTCCTATGTGGATCGGAAATGGTGGACTATATGTTCATATTTAAGGGCTTTGGTCTTGTCCGGATCTGAAGCGTGACTCTGGTTCTTGAATATGGAATCGGGAGCGGTGAGCTAAATGTTCACATAGTACCACATGCATGAGTCGCATTAATTGCATGTGGAGTCACATTAATTTTGCTATGTGACATTTGGATTAATGCGTGCTTATGTGATAATTGGAGATTTGTGTTACGTGCAATAATTGTTGAACCCATTAAATTATGAAGTGTGATGAATTTGTTGGATTGTAGTGTACTATATTCATTGTACATATTAGATCTATTTGAATAATGTTCATTACGACATCGCGCAGGTTCCGATAGATAGTGTGCGTGCACGATGATTTAGCCGAGGAGCGTATCCGTTATTTTTCGTTTTGTTAGGTATTGGGTCAATGCTCTGATCATGTAACACGGAGGATATTTAAACTCATGTTTGGATGTTTGAGATATTGTTCTATCTATCTTATTTTAATATTGTATTGGATATATTATGTTAAGTGACCTTGGTGCCTATGTTTGAATTCATATGACACATTTATGATATGATATGATATTCCCATTATGTTGGTAGATGATTATAATATGGAATATAATCATTGAATTTTTTTTAGAAGTTATAATTCTGTTGCAATATGCATACTTGAGAAAATATGAAGTTCGATATGTGTTATAATTTGATCACGTGCATGTTAATTGTATGTTTATGTTTGGTTTTCAATTATATTGAAATGACATGTGGCAAGCTTTATTGTATGCATTCTATTTTACTCTATGAATATATATATATATATATATATATATATATATATGTATATTTGGGGTTTAGAAAAAGGGTGTTACATTAGTGGTATCAGAGCATGGTCGGCCAATTGGCCAGGTTATTAATGAGTTTATTCTCTTTGGCATGCGACATGTGTGTGAAGCACTATCGGTACTCGGTGTGTTTCTAGCTGTTTGCATGCAGAGGTGGGATTGAAACAAGTGGGGGAGAAGTTGTTGCTACGTGCATAATTATGCTGAGATAACTTTAAGCATAAGATAGAGGACACTATTTCAGTTGGGTAACATTGGTTTATGCTTCCATTATGATTGTCGGCTAGATGGTGCAGTGTTGTTTATGTTGTTGGCAATTTTTGAGGTCCATGAGAAGAACGATTGAGGATTTGCCAATAGTTCGTGATTTTATGGAGGTATTTCTTGAAGATGTAAGTGATTTATCGCGGGAACATGAAATGGAGTTTGTGATTGATTTAGTTCCTGGAACTAGTCCTGTATCGAAGGCTCCATATCAGATGTTGACTTTGAGTTAAAAGAGTTAAAGTCAACTTGAGGATTTACTCGAGAAGAAGTTTATTCGTATGAAGTGTCACTGTGGGGTGCGCCTGTTTTATTAGTTAAGAAGAAGGAAAATTCGACGAGGTTGTGTGTTGATTATAGACAACTGAACAAAGAGACGATTCTGAGGATTTATGATTTGATGGATTAGTTGGTGGGTGGAGGTGTGTTGAGTAAGATAGATTTGTGAAGGCTGAAGATATTCATAAGGCTTCTTTTAGAACGAGGTATGGACATTATGAGCATTCTGTAATTTCTTTTGGTGTGACTAATGTACCTAGTGTGTTAATGGAATATATGAACATAATTTTCATGAGTTTTGGATAACACGATTTCCATTTAGAACATCAAAAACATTATTCATACATCAATTTTATGAATTTCTACACAAACCCTAAGATACAAAGTTATGAGAAATTGAAATTAAGAACACCCAACACACAATGTACCCATTGCATAACATATACACCCATAATAACATATATTCTCCCCCTTACCTTAAGTGTAGATCTCTTTCTAGGGTTTGCCTCTTTCTCCTCTTCTCTTCCTCTCTTCTTCTCTTCTCTTGTTCTCTTCTCTTATTTTTCACAAAATGATTCTCTAACCTAATCTTTCTCTACTAACTAGTGTTTTAGTTATTGGGCTTAGTCTCTCACCCCCTTATTACTATTACTTCTAATAATTGGCCCCAATAGTCATTCATTCATTCATTATTCTACCAATAATTCAATTAACCCAATTAACACAATAATACACAAATAAATAAATATCATGCCACTTAATAATTAAATAATAAAATAATCATTTAAATAAATAAATAATAAAATCGGGATGTTACATAAACCGTCCTCATTTACTTTCCTTTTCATTTAATGACATTGATGATTGCTTGACATGTTAAGTGCTTACTCCTTTTGTGATTCCATATGATTGTTGTCATTGTATTTTCTGCTGGCCATGGCCATGTTTATTTTCTTTTCTACAAAGAGGTCAAGTATTATTGACAGCACCCCACAACCATCTAAAGGAAGTCATGCCTGAAGGCGATAGAGGCTTAGAGAAAACCTTTCCCCGTCAAGGCTTGGATGAAGATTCAAAGACCAATCCTAGATAGAGACTTCATATCCATCTATCTTAAAAACAAACTTAACATGTATAATATAAATTAGGGTGAATCTCCCCAAGCATGTGGAGAACAAACTCATCAAGTGACTCGAGGCCAATAAAGACTTGCTCGGATACTTCTTGTAGGAGATGTCAAGCATTGCCCCTAGTATGGTATGCCATAAACTTAACATCTGCCCTTTTGTAAAATATGTCACCTATAGAATAAACCATTAGTAACTATAAAGGCTAAGGCCTTCAAGAATAACGTGAACAAGCTCATTCAAGTGAAGATTAACTAAGAACTGAACTACATTGATAGGATGTTAAATGTTGTAATGGTCAAGAAGTCAAGTTGTAGTTGAAGCACGTGTTTTGACTATATTGATCTAAAGATAACTTGTCCTAAAGACACATATCTACTTTGCAATATAGACAAATTGGAAGACAAATCTGCCAAATACTTACTCTTGTCCCTCATGGATGCATATTTCAAATACAATTAGGTCTAAATGCAAAAGAGAGACGATAAAAAGATGACATTCATGAGAGAGCATGCCAATTACAAGTATAATGACATGTCTTTTGGTTTAAAAAATGAAGGTGCAACCTACTAGTTTATGACGAACAAGATCTTCTAGTAATAAATTTGAGACATGCTAGAAGTTTTCATAGACAATATGATAGTTAAATATGGAGAGAATCAACTACACAAAGACCACTTCACAGTTATGTTTAACCATACGTAGGATCAACATGATATTGAACTTTGAGAAATGCACATTCGAAGTCAAGATTGGCAAGTTCATCACATTCTAATTCATTAAATGAGACATTGTAGCAAATTTAGACAAGTGTGACACCATCATAAAAATGGAGACTCCCTTCACCAAAAAAAATAATATTGAAGTTGAACTGTATGTTCACCGCCTTTAACAAATTTATCATTATGGGTATATGCTTGCAGTTATTATCAAGATGATCCAAGGTGGTGAAATTTTGGATAAGCAAAATTGCATGTCAACTAAGTAGTTGTTTAATTTTGATTATGACATCACTTAATATCAACTGATATCCAATGATGTGAATATCTGTTGAAGATAGCTTAAGCGGTCGAAGATGCCCGAGATGGTTGAATAAGCTATCCTCATGAATCAAGTTATGCTCTTGAAAAAGATCAAGACACTTATATGAAGTCAACACTATGGTCAAACGAAAATCAAGTGAAGACTTCTATTTCTTGCGTTTAACCTCTCAACTCTAAATTGATGGTGTTCAACATGAAGATATCTCAAGCCTCATTAAAAATATTCAAAGCTTTTGTGTGATGCTAAAGTCAAATATAATGATGCCAAGACGCGAATCTTCAAAGTTTTGAAAGAGAGGAAGTGTGAAAGTTCACTTGGTCGTGTCTGTCCGAGTGACCAATATCTTGGAAAGACACAAAGGTATTTCAGGAATTACAATGTATAAATTACACAAACTAAAAACATTTGAGAAGTCTATCGTATTTTATTTAAATAAAATAAAAAATATTTTTATGGCCAAATCAATTGATCAAGGGGTGTCTAATGGATTGGAATATCTTTTCTAACAGAATAATTGATTAGACTATTAACCAAATCAATTAGGTCTTGCTTGGTTGAGTCTAAAATCGATTATAACAATCTCTTAATGATTGATAAGGACTATATAGCAAAACTTCCATAGTGGCCTTAACAATTAATTATTTAAGGTCTATAATTGATTAGTTTAATCGATTATGACATTGATTTGACCCATGGATTGTTTCCAAATTTATACCACACTCCTGTTTATATTTAAAGATCCTCTTTATCATTTTTCAAATCTAAAGAACTAGTTTGAATCTAACTTTCATTTCTCTCATCATTTTTTCTAAATCTCTCATTTTTGTCACATATATTTAGCCATAGTATTTTGAGAGTATTCTTTATTCTAAGTAAAGATCATTGTTCTAGGTGATGGGTAAATTGTAATTTAAGAATAATGTATTATATCTTGTGTGAATTATCCTTCCATAAGAAGTTTTATGCTTTCGAGCTAAGTCAACAAAAGCTTTTGAATTTTGGGGGGATTATCTTAGGAAGACTCTGTTTGGCTCATGTGTTTCGTCTTAAAGAAAAACCTCTCATTTGGTTTATGAAAACTAGCCAGTAAAATATCCAAAATGATTATTGAATTTAACCAGTTAAAATCTTTATCAGTTTGAGATCATCCTGGTTAAAATATCAACTTGGCTCCTGAGTTCAACCTGATAAAAGCTAAGTCGATTTGAGATTAACCAGTATAAAATCTCACTCGGTTTGTGGCCAGCTTGTTCAAAATGCCAACTCAGTTTGGAGGATATCCAAATCAAAACTTCATCTTGGTTCGAGATTATCCTTGGAAAAATCTCTATTTGATTTGGAAGATAACCACTCTAAACCTTATTCGTTGTTTGGTTGAAAGTTAGCCTTAAAATTTCATTTCCTCGCGTAAGGTGGTTCATGGGCACATCCTTCTAAAAGCTCTCAAGTTTAGTGGATATTTTCAAGAATAATTCTTGGGGATTGAAATAGGTCATTTTAGGTCGAACTTGTATAATTGTCTGGTGTACTTTTTCTCCCTTATTTCCAGTCATTTTCTTTTCTCTGTTTTTCTTTTGCTTATTTACTCGTTTGTTTTACAAAATAATTTCAAACTCTGATTTTTCAAATGATTTTATTTTAAATTAAAGTTTTTCAAACCTCCACGATTCACTACTCCCATGTATGGATTCACATGTAAAACAATATCCAGGTACGCCGAATACGCACTTCCATTATAAAAACTCTTAAGAAATGAAGTAGGAACTTAATGGACAATGGAGTTCGAAGAAGGCTTCACATAACTAAAGCACACTCTCCCTAAACCCTTAGTAGAAACAAAGATCGGTAACCTTGTGAGATAAGTAGGGACAAACAAAAGCCTAGGTTACTTCCTCTCCAATGCCTTAGTAATACTAGAAACTCGTTATCAAAAGTTGGCAATAAATTCTATAGATTATGTGATGGCATTGAAGAAGCTCTGTTGTTATTTCTTAGCCCATACACACTCTCTTAAGTCCATAAGATTATATTTCAACAATGTATGGGAAAATGAGCCTTGGTCAATAGAATCCTTAGAGTAGACTATTACTGGCCCACCTTCGTCCAGGGCACCATACAATATGTGCTGATGCGCAGTAGATTCATAAAGTACCGAGATATTAAGATAACCATTCCTATCGAGATTAATAATATGACTACTACATATCCTTCCTTCCATTAAGGCATGGATAAACTAGGTTATTCCCACACGTCCCATGACCATTAAAATTTCTTATAGTGTTTTTTTGGATACTTCACCAATTGGATTGAGGATAAAGCTTCGGTACAAGAATATGCAGTTCGCAGTCACAAATAATAGAATTCGATTCATATACAGGAACTTGAGAAAACTCTTCCAAAATTTGGGTGCCCAACACCACTAGACACAAGTAGAGCACCTTTAAACTAATGACTAGATAGAGGCCACCAACAAAGTCTTTGTGAGAAGGTTGAGACTAAGGCTATAATGGTCCATTGACAATAAAGAAGAAGAGCTTTGCCACTCGGGAGACACCATTTTGGCTGGAATATGGTATTGAGGTCGTCAACACTATCGAGGTTGGAGAGCTTAATTAGAGAACAACAACATCTCCTCCACAACGAGGAGAAATCACATGTGGTGCGAGAAAAGATGGACTTCTTATATGAAAAAATGCTTCACTTCCCTTGTTAATGTTGCCATCATATAATTTACAACATCCAAATACAATAAGAAGATAAAACTTAGGGAATTCCACCTTGACAATCTCGTCCTTCACAAAACCGACATCGGTAGATGGAATGACTAAGAGTCCCAAATTGGGAAGGATCATATGGATTATGAACGAGCACGACAAAATGAGCTTATACAATTGAGGTCTTCCATGGAAAGTTAATCCCAATGACATGGAATGCAATCAAATTTAAACGCTATAACTCCTAAGTCCTTAACATTTGAAGATTCTCTCACTTTTGACCTTCATCAGGCCAACTCATCAAAAAAATGATGTGTCACTGTTTTTTTATATTTTCCATTTAATTTTTATTCCACATGTGTATTTCAGTGTGTAAAATGACTCAAATGTCCCCAGATAAAATGAAGACATGTTTATTATATGTTCTTTATGCTAACTCTTTTGCAGGATTAAATTATATATATATATATATATATATATATATATATATATATATATATATATATATATATATATATATATATATATATATATATATATATATATATATATAAATTTGACGCGTCGAAGAAGTGGTATTTATGAGACCATTTTCACACTCATTGATCGACAAAGCAAATTAATGACACTTTGATTAACTAACACAAGTGATAATTAACTAGCATACACTGGAGGAAAAAAATCATGGGAAGGTTCTTTCCTCGAAACATTTCATGGAAGCTAAAAAACAATTGTTGTATTCATACAAAAGATCCAACTCCAAAGCCTTAAAACAACAATCCACTAAGCCTTTCAACTACAAGAAGAAAATAAAAGAAGCAAAAGGGTTGTCTTACTTCAAGCCTCACTTTACACATATCTCATGTGCACCTATTAACTAAAACATCCATATTACCTGAAAAAACACATACATGCATTTAAGTGTGCTACTTCATATCAGAACAAAATCTATAAAACATATAATCCAACAAGCTTCACCTAACATAATCATAAGTCTTTTCAAAATCTGTCTTAAAAGTGAAACAAAATTTCTGAAGTTTTTTAGTTCAATCCACTAACTCGTGAACAACAAGAGCTCCACCAACCTAGAATCTCCCTTTTAAGAAAAATTGACTGATATTATAGAATATAGATCAACTTCTCCATAACCTTAGACAACCGATAGGTCAGAATTTTGACTCCAAGCTTATAAAGCAAGCCACGAGTGAAAAAGACCGGAAATCTCCTAGATGAAAAAAATACTCCACTTTCTGGATCGTGACCACAAAATAGGAAGCAAAACTCTTAATAGAACACATGTTCAAGAACTACTACTAGTACTAAATATCTGTAATAAAAAATAATCACAAAAATAAATAAAAAAGTACCGTTTCTATTATTTTATTCCCACTTCCTGTCCCGTGTGTCAACCTACTTGGCGGTACAAATCTCGAGATAGCACTTACCAAAAAAATAAATAAGAAAAAGTGAAAAATTTAACGAGGCATTTCTTGCAGGGGAGAGAACATGGATGATGGATGTAGCTACTTTCAGTCTTTCTTTCTCTCTCTCTAAAAACCGAATAACTGATATATACAGTTACAAGAAACCCTAGCCTCTGTAGATTACTTGTATTCAACGCATCGAATTCTCTCTGTGATCCAATTTCCGTGAAATGTGCTTCGCGATCGATCATCGATGAAGCAATCTCATCGGTGGCAGAGGACTTTGCTCCTCTGTCTCCTCTCTCTCTCCGTCGTAGCTCCGGTCATTTTCGTCTCTCGCAGGCTCCAACTTGTAACTCGCGATGGTTAAACTCTTCTTCACCGAATTCTCTGTTTCAATTTTGTTTATTACATCCGTGTTTTATTGATTTTTATTTTCTAATTCATTTCAGGTCGGAGAGAGTTTCTTGATGATTTATCAAGTGTGGTAAGAATCTTGATCACTTTCTTTTCATTTTTTTACTTTTCTTAATTGCTATATAGTTTAAGACGCTTGTGATGAATCTTAGCGGCAGAAAATATTGTGAAACGTTCTGTTTTTTTATTTATTTTAAATTAGGTGTTTGATTTATTTGGAGTGTTGGTGAATTGAAATTTCTTGTGCTCTTTTGAATTTTAATAATGGTTGACATGATATGAAATTTCATGTTTAGTGATTTTAAACCTCAGCTGTCAATTGAACTTTCTACAACTTTGAATGATCTGCTTTGGAAATTGAATTGATTGTTATTTGTTTGTTGCAGAAATATAGAACAGATCCTTTAAAGTTAAATGCTGTAGAACAGGTAATGCAATAATTTGATAGTCAATTTACGCTGACGTGTGTTAAATACTTAAAAATATTTCTTGTTTTCACTCTACTGATTTGGAGAATTAATACATCTAAATTTGGCTTGTGATTTGGTCATTTGGACCCTTTTATGCAATTCAGGAAGACTCGGAAGAATTAGAAGAGCCAAAACAAGTTGTTTATAAAGAAAATGATTTTGGTTCCAAGAATAGCAATGATTCGGAAAAAAATAATGATTATGAGGACTCGGAAGATTTAGAAGAGCCAAAGCAAGTTGTTTATAAAGAAAATGATTTTGGTTCCAAGAATAGCACTGATTCAGAAAAAAATAATGATTATGAGGACTCGGAAGAATTAGAAGAGTCAAGGAAAGTTGTTTATAAAGAAAATGATTTTGGTTCCAAGAATAGCGACGATTTGGAAAAAAATAATGAATCTGAGGACTTGAGAATTGAGGGATCCAGAAATAATTACTTGGAAAAAAAAGGTTTGCATCCCTCAGTGCACTTCTTAACTTGTACGGTCAACATAATCCCTCTGAAATATGCCACACCGTTGTTACTGGCTAAAATTTTAATTGTAACTAATTTTTAGAATTCGACCATGATGATGATGAAACACAAGACCAGGAAGCTCAGCAGAAAGGATTGTCCTCCACATATGAAGATCAGGTTTGGACTAACTCTTTTTGAAATTTTGGCATTATAAACTTGGAGCTGCATGATTGCTATTTTTCCTGTTCTAAAAGTTAAAGTTAAACATGAAATTATATAGAAATTAAACATGAAGAGCTATGTTAAGATATAATCTTCTTGTCTGTCTATATCACTTCATTTCAAAGTTTAATTATATAGAAAATGTTTTCGAGTTAAAGTTTGAACCCTCTCCTTTGGAAATTGAGTTTATTGTTATTTGTTTGTAGCAGAAATATAGAATAGATCCTTTAAGATTAAATACTATAGAATGGATAATGCAATATTTGATTATAGTTTACACCATTGTATGCTAAATACTTAGAAATCTTTATTGTTTTCCTTAATTGACTTGGAGAATCAATCCATCTAAACTTTGCTTGTGATTTGGGCCCTTTTATGCAATTTAGGAAGACTCGGAAGAATTAGAAGAGCCAAAGCAAGTTGTTTATAAAGAAAATGATTTTGGTTCCAAAAATAGTGACGATTTGGAAAAAAATAATGATTCTGAGGACTCCAGAATTGAGGGGTCCAGAAATAATTACTTGAAAAAAAAAGGTTTGTATCCCTCCGTGCATTTCTTAATTTGTATGGTCAACGTAATGCCACTGAAATATACTCAACACTGTTGTTACTTGCTAAAATTTTAATTGTAATCAACTTTCAGAATTCGATCATGATGATGAAACACAAGACCGGGAAGCTCAGCAGAAAGAATTGTCCTCCACGGATGGAGATCAGGTTTGGACTAATTCTTTTTGAAATTTTTTGGCATTATAAATTTGGGGCTGCTTGATTGCTATTTTCCTATTCTAAAAGTTTAAGTTAAACATGAATTGTCCCTTAGGCTTTGTATGTGAGTTTGGAGGGGAAGGGAGGGGAGAGTTTTGGAAAATAGGAAGGATTGAGTGAAAAGAATAGAAAGGTTTTGGGTAGCGGGTTTTGGAGGATTTGATTTTATTCATAACACCAAAAACCTTCTAAAATGGGGGAAGTAAAAAATTATATTGAAGGATGGTTTTGGAGGACTTACATAAATTTTCCAAATATCTTTTAAGTTGTTATAGTATTCTGAAAATTAAAAATATAGTAATGATAATGACTCTTTTATCATTCTAAATAAAAACATTTTTTCAAAAAAAGTCAAATATTTTCCTATATTTTTTTAAAATTTCGTTTTCGGAAGCCTTTCCCTCCCCTCCAAACTCGCAAACAAAGCCTAAAGGAAGTTGCAGAGCTATGTTAAGATATAATCTTTTTGTCTGTCAGTATCACTTCATTTCTTTAAAGCTTAATAGCAAATGTTTTCGAGTTAAAGTTTGAACGCTCTCCTCTGGACATTGAGTTGATTGTTATTTGTTTGTTGCAGAAATATAAAATAGATCCTTAAAGATTAAATGCTATAGTATAGAACGGATAATGCAATATTTGATTATGGTTTACGCCATCGTGTGCTAAATACTTAGAAATCTTTCTTGTTTCCTGAATTGATTTGGAGAATAAATACATCTAAACTTTGTTTGTGATTTGGGCCCTTTTTTGCAATTCAGGAAGACTCGGAAGAATTAGAAGAGGCCAAGCAAGTTGGTTATAAAGAAAATGATTTTGGTTCCACTGTTAGAGACCCTTCGGAAAAAAATATTGATCCTGAGGAGTCTAGAATTAAGGGGTCCAGAAATAATTTTTTGGAAAAGAAAGGTTTGCATCCCTTCTTGAACTTCTTAATTTGTTTGGTCAATATAATGCCACTGAAATGCCCAATACCATTGTTTTTGGCAATTTTTTTTTAATTATAATCAACTTTCAGAATTTGACCATGATGAAACAAAAGACCAAGAAGCTCAGCAAAAAGGATTATCCTCCACGGGCAGAGATCAGGTTAGGACTATTTAATTCTTTTGAATTTCCTTTATTATAAACTAGAGACTGCATGATTGCTATTTTCCTGTTCTAAAAGTCAAAGTTTAACACGAAGTTGCTAACTAGAGGAAGTTGCAGCGCTATGTTAAGAAATGGAGGAATCCATTATGAGAGGTATGAGCGCATAAAGTAGATAGTTGATCTCTCCAAGTGGATCCCACCATCATTAAATTTTCCAAATCCCACTGTATCTATCTCTCTCCAAATGGAACTCTCTAAATCTATTGAGAAATGGAGAGATCCTAGCCCGCATTTAGTGACACTGACAGTTAATGACCATTATGTCAATATCAAAGCTTATCTTATATTTTGGACATAAATTTCTCCGGCCATGTAAATGCTATTCCTAATAAGAAATTGGATCTTAGACTTGGACTTTTTTGCTTGACCTCCTATAGATTGCACTTATTATACAGTTTCTTTGTGCTAATATCATGAGGATTCAGGTTTACTTAGCTGCTCTTTAACTTGTGGCACTGTAGAAAGGAATGCTTTATTACTTGCTGATGTTATAATTTAAATTTAAAGTTATCAAAAAGCATAACCTCATGTTAATGTTATCAAAAATATTAGAGTAGAGTATTGTGTTGTATTGTGGACTGCCACCTGTCCTTTGTATTTCCCTATTACCTGCTATTGCAGGTCACCTGTTACTAGTATATAAGTAACAGGTGCCTCTCTCTATCATGTAATGAAAATCATAATAACAGATTTCTAACAGAATCAGTTACAGCACCATGAAGTGCTTCTCTCTCTACTCTCTTTCTCTTTCTAACATGGTAAAAAGCATAACCTCATGTTAATGTTATCAAAAAGCATAACCTCATATTGGTTTCATTCTGAGATTTTGTTGGCCAATCAACTTGAGATTGATAATTGATTCCTTTGATTGCTCTCCATTTTGCTTGAACACTTTCAAACCTGAATTCATCCTTAGTGATTGGTTTTACCTATGCCTAATGGCTAGCTAAGTGGGAAGGTCTAGACTTTGAAGGAGTTTTACAAATCAGTAATCTGTGAGGTTTACTATGCACCTAGCTTGAAACTTATGATTTAGTCAGAGGATTGGAGTTTCTGGTCTGTTTCTAAAGGGATCGGTTTTTATAATTGAAGCCACTCTAGTTTTATTGGAGACTTTAAAAAGGTCTTATTGGTTACATTTGTGGCTTATATATCAACGTCCAGATGCGAGCTGATCTGCTATTGACTATTGTAGTAATTTGAAACAGATCAAGGATATAATATAAATGACGCATGTGTTATCACACATGTTATTTACGTATTCTATTTCTAAAAACACTAGTTTGTTTTCCTTTGTATCACTTCTTCTGGTCCTATATATCAGAAAAAATGTAAATCATTAAGGCCAAGGAACTTCACTTAATGTTTTGATTATGAAAGTTTATTATAATATAATCCTGACATTGAATGTTTTTACACCAACTCATGGAGAATAATTGTATTTCTTGTAAAAATAGCAAATATATCAAAGTAATTTCAACAATTAATATATCTTAAAATTTGATACTTTTCTTATAATAAGAACAATAAACTCCCAACTTTTTCTTATACATGAGACTAGAGGTTGTATTTGTTTTGCATCTCCATTCTTTTATCCAGACACATATATTTTTTTACTTGGCAGGGAACTGGATTATATTATATACAGAGAAATAATAATGATTGTAGATGGAAAACTTTCGCTGTGTGTATACATGTTCAATGTATAATTGCAAAATATATTGTGGAGAAACTTATTCATGTAATTAACTTTAACCTTTTGAAATTGCTTTTATTTTCAGAAGAAATTTAATACAACAGTTATGGACAATCGGAATATACAAACTCCCTTTCAAAGAAAGAAAGTTGAGAATATTATTAAAGTTACTGAAAAGCAATCTGGTATGACAGTAAGCCGACATCATCAGATTTCACGCCGTCAGTCTCGCAAAGTGACAAATCAGACAGTTATGGAGATTAAGGATCAAATTATCAGAGCCAGAGCATACTTGGGATTGTCTCCACCAAGCAGCACCTCACACTTGGTGAAGGAGTTGAAGATGCGAATTAGAGAGATGGAACATGCTGTTGGAGAAGCTACCAAAGATTCTGATCTTTCAAGGAGGTAAGTATTCTCAGTAATTCTGTGACTTGCATTTTCTTCAGCAATTATTACTTTTATCTGCTAAACACAATGTGATTGTCTGTAGAGAAAACCAATGCTCGGATTCTGTAAATTATAAAACCTTGTTTTTCCTCCTCTCCACTACTATCAATTTTCTTAGCTGACTCCCAGTATGTTTAAATTTGCTTCTATTAGTTTCGTCATATCCCCCCTGCTGATAAAAGCAAATCAAATGTACATACTTCAGTAAAAGAAATTAGAATTGGAGCAATAAAAGCAGTTTTTTCTCAAAAGTTCAACAAATTCCAATCTTCGAAAATATTACATCGTCTTTCAGTATAAAATTAATGATAGAGAGAACATTTGTGCAGACTTTAGGAGACATAAGTTGTTAAAAAAAACAAGAATATTTTCAATCTGAAAACAAGTGAAGTTCACAGTGCTTTGCAGAAAATGAAACGCATGGAGGGTTCACTGTCTAAAGCCAACCGTGCTTTCCCAAACTGCGCTGCTATGGCTGCTAAGCTCCGTGCGATGCATGATAACGCTGAAGAACAAGTTCGTTCTCATCAACACGAAGTAACCCATCTTGTTTATCTTGCTGCTAGGACCACCCCTAAAGGTCTTCACTGTCTTTCTATGCAACTAACTGCTGATTACTTTTCCCTGAGACCTGAGGATAGAAAGCTGCCAAATGAAAATAAGATTCATGATCCGGAACTTTATCATTATGCTGTCTTCTCTGACAATGTTCTGGCATGTGGAGTGGTTGTTAACTCAACCGTGTCTAATTCCAAGGTAAATATTGATAATGTTTAAAAAATTATTTAGCATTTATTGCTTTTTTTATTCATTTGTTCTGTGCAAATTCAATGTTAGTAAAGATATGGACCTCTAGTTCTGCAAATTAGGATTAACTACGCAGATTAGGATTAAGTATGCTGATTATAATTTATTATTTAATTTACTTTTAATAAGTTAGCATAACAAAAAATTTAAATTTGAATTTCAGTATTTTTAGGATAATATTTAGGATTAGAACAAATCTTTTTCTATTAAATAGAATATTATCATTTAAATTTGAATGACAGTAAGTTTAGGAAAGAGTTATTAATCTAGTCTAATCAGGACTCTTCTTCTACTAAGCCTATTTAAAGGCACTATGATTGGGAATAAAAATTATAAATATTTATTATAAAAAAACTTGTGAATTTAAGAATAGACTCTGTCAAGAACAAGTTTGCTTTTGCCTTCACCATAGGCCCTGACTATAATAATTTGGTATCACGGGCCAACTTGGATGACGCAAATTTAGCATCAATCATGAAGAATTTCATGGAACAAATGACTTCTAGACAGACTGCGCTAGAAGAACATATAGCTAAGATCTCCATCATAATTCAAAGAGCCAATAAAGGTTTCACAAAAGACAATTGAGGAGATGCAAGAACCCATGAACTTTAACAATAAGGGGACTTATTTACTTCTGAGCTGATCGATGAATTGAGAATAGACATTGAACTTTAACAACCACAAAATCTCGGAGTTGCTATGAATATGGCTCGAGCATTTGAACACAAACTGAAGTGCTCACAAGGAATGCTAACAACACAAGATAATATTAGTTGAACCTTTAGAAATGGTTGTGCTATTTCAAACGAGAAAGGTAACGTACCCCAAGTGTTAATTGACAAGGCCTTACCTATCCCCAAAGGAGCTCTTTGCAATAGAATTAATAGAGGAATTAGAGAGTTGTTAATCAAGTGGGCACGATATACTCTAGACGATGAAACACGAGAACTTTTTGACCAGTTTCACAAGACTTATCCCGAATTTGAGCTTGAGGACACACTCAATGCCTAGAGGGGAAGTGGACCTCTAGTTCTGCTGATTAAGATTAATTATGCTGATTGGGATTTATTATTTATTTACTTTTACTAAGTTAGCATAATAGAATTTTATATTTGAGTTTATATGAAAGTAAGTTTAGGGAAAAGTTAGTTGTTAACCTTTTTTAATTAGGACAATTCTTCTTGTAAGCCTATTTAAAGGCATTATATAACAACAACAACAACTAAGCCTTATCCCACTAAGCGGGGTCGGCTACATTGATCATTTGAAGGCATTATGATTTAGAATAAAAATGATTAATTATTGTAAAACAAAAGTGTTTCCACAGGAATTTGTTCCTTGTATTAATTTAAGGTATTTTATGACTAGTGAAGTGTAATTATTCTTCTAATCTAATGCATTCTCAAAAGTGTAATTCATAGGGGAATTTGTTCCTTGTATTAGTTTAAGGTATTTTAAGAATTCCATCATTAAATATAGCGAATTTCATTAAATTTCCATATATTTGAAACCAACTAATACGAATATTTTTTTTTTTTTACTTGTATTCAAGACCATACGGAGTAATCTCTAGTTTTGACATTTTACACCTTTCTCAATTTCTCTATTGCTCCTAAAGAACTGTTTTGTAACTATTGTTATTTTTTTGTTTCTGATAACATCACATACACAGTTAAATAATGAAGAAAACATAACTTTCCAGTGAGGATGAACTCTTCTACATTGTTAGTCTTCTTAGAAATTTATAGAAGTGCCTAAGTTTTAGCCAATACATAAAACACAATGAGATAGGAAAGCTATATGATATCTCTCTCCTTAAGATTTAAAAAAAAAACTAAAGTATTAAGTTTGTATAATATAATGGCAATAAAATTTGACAACGACTTTTAAATTGCAGGAACAGGAAAAACTGGTTTTACACATAGTGACCAATTCACTCAACTTTCCTTCATTCTCAATGTGGTTCTTATTAAACCCTCCTGGGAATGCCTCCGTCCACATACAGAACATAGACAATTTTGAGTGGTTGTCCAAGTACAATACATTCAAGAAACAAAATGCCAGTGATCCAAGATATACTTCTGAATTGAACTACCTTCGGTTCTACCTGCCAGATATCTTCCCCACTCTAAATAAGATTTTGCTCTTTGATCATGATGTGGTGGTGCAACAAGATCTCAGCACGCTATGGAATATTAACATGAATGAAAAAGTAATCGCAGGAGTTGGGACTTGCCAGGAAGGTGAAACTTCATTTCGCAGGATGGATATGTTCATAAACTTCTCAAATCCATACATTGCAAAGAGGTTTGATGTCAATGCTTGTACATGGGCATTCGGGATGAACTTGTTTGATTTGCAGCAGTGGAGGAGGCATAATTTGACTGGTGTATATCACAAATATTTGCAAAAGGTATGCATACAAAAATATATATTTCGTTACATGCTTCTAGTTACTTTCTTTGTTTGGTCTATCTATTTTACACCCCTCTCCAAAATCTCTCGGTTGCTCCTTGTATTGGTTTAGTAATTTAGAATTAAAACAATTCTTTTATTGCTTTATTTTACACCACTCCCCAAAATCTCTCTGTTGTTCCTTGTATTGGTTTAGTAATTTAGAATTAAAACAATTTTTTTATTGCTTTCACTGTTCATTGTAAAAGAATAAAAACAAGGTGGCTTTTCTGTAATTAAAATTAAAAAATAAGAAATGAAAATAGAAAAAAAATCTCTGAATCCGAATAACAATCCCTTAGATTTGTTTTCCAAAACTATGTTTTTTTATTTCTAATTGTGGTGCTTGATTTCAATGAGGAATGTGTCAAAGTTAATGTTTAAATTGCATAAGATGGAGCAGAAATGCATTTTTTTTATTCCGATGCAATGATAATCTGATATGATTTTCTCTGGGTAATTAATTGCAGGGTTCCAACATGCCATTGTTTAGCACCGGCAGTCTGCCATTAGGCTGGCTCACCTTTTATAACAAAACGATGGTTTTGGACAGACGGTGGCACATTGTTGGTCTTGGTTATGACTCGGACATTGACACAAAAAAGATTGAGCAAGCTGCTGTTATCCACTTTGATGGAATTAAGAAGCCATGGATGGATATTGGGTATGCAAGATACAAGAGTTATTGGTCCAAATTTATCAAGTTTGACCTCCCTCTTTTGCAACGTTGCAATATCCAGGCGTAGCCCAACATCTAAAATGATTCTACCTGGCAGGTGTTGATTGACTAGTTTGCTGCTGGCACATTTATGGATTACCTGCTTTAGTCGATTCTTTCTTGTTCTTGGAAATTTTTCTTGTAAAGCCCTTTGTAGCTCACAGAATTTTTACATATATTCTTTTAGAAAATTAGTTATTTGTAGTGATATAAAGATAAAATAAGACTTGTAATAGACATGTTAGCTGTTTGGAGATGCCATTTGTTGTGTAAATGCCATAGTTTATTGGTTGTGAAATATCGCGGAGACTAGAAGTTGAAGATATGTTTTACCCTGGAGGACAGATTTACATAATTATTGAAATTACTGCTTTCATTTCAATTGTTGAGTCAATGATGCTTGGTGCTCGTTTATCCTGTTGCATGAGGCTAGAAAGCAGTGGGAATTCAAGTATTATTCGTGCAATGTTAATTTTTAGGAATACATTTTCTTAATGTAATTTATGTAGGAATACTGTTAACATCATATTATTTTTACAAAATTTCAAACCAATTTACTATGTAAAATTAATTACTGGAATTAAATTTACTTATAATTGATTAGAGAGTGTATTATTAAACATGTCATCTGTGGAGAATGATATGTGGTGTTCTGGAATTTACTGTTTAATATCTTCTAGTTATGGTTGGGGATTCAGGAGTGATAGGGAAGCAATGGTTGTGCAAGGAAGTGTTGGGCAGTAAACCAAACTGATCGTATGACACGTGGATAAACTTAATTGGATATCTGTAGATATGGATATCTTTAAACGTGTTTTCATTTTTCAATCTATCCACTGTGTGGTGCATAGACTGACACACTTTCCCATTTGTATGAAATAAACTAGATTGTGAAGAAAAGTTGGCTTCCTATACTTGGAAACCTTAATCGATATTGAAGAAAAATGGCAACAATTATTGCTGGCACCTCAACTTCTTCAATCATCCGCACAGGTCTTGTGCACAAGCAACCTCTTGGAGTCTCATTCCATACCGTTGTTGGTAAGTTTCTTTATCCTCAATTAACTAATATTTCTAGTGAATCAACCCGTTTATACCAAAATTAATTCTATAGGGTTGCCATCCATGGCTAAGGTTGGAAGAGTGAGGTGTTCCATTGAAGGAAAGCCTGATGTGCAAGAAAGCAGCTCAAACATAGGAATGGGAGCATCCCTGATGGCAGCTATCTCTGCTGCAACCTTATCAAGCCCGGCAGCCATGGCTTTGGTAGATGAGAGAATGAGCACTGAAGGAACCGGGCTTCCCTTTGGGCTCAGCAATAATCTTCTTGGTTGGATCTTGTTTGGTGTCTTCGGTCTTATTTGGACTTTCTATTTTATCTATGCTTCCTCCCTTGACGAGGATGACGATTCTGGATTGTCTCTGTAAAACCCCAAAGGATCTGCACTGTAGAAGTTGTACAGTCCAATCCTTTTTTTGTTGTATTAAAAAGCTACTTTATTATTCATTCTAAATTTCTACTTAGAGTAAATCACACTTATCTAAACACAAGTAAACACAAGTAGAACTATGTTGCAGTTTAATTTGAAAAGCACCTGTGTGATGTCGAAAAAAAATATATCCACTGCAATTATTATATGCTTGAGTGACAATCTACTTAGCAAAATCTCTTGGAAACCAAATTTTATTCTAAGATGCAGTGCACATTTGAAATCATGTAAAGTGTAAACACAATCTTGGTCCCAAGACATGGGAATTAAGACACTGTTGTGCAGCAAGCCTGTTCAATTTTAAAAACAGAACGAATATTTGTATTTCTCCAGTGGAACTTTTGGCAAATTTTAGGGGTGTGTATGGTTGGTTATTTTCAAAAACCAAATCATAACTATTTTAAAACCATTTAAATGGTTTGGATTTATAACCATAACCACATTTTAATTAAAACTGGTTATAAATTTGGTTATGATTATATAACCGGTTTTTTAAAAAAAATCCAGTTTTGAAAATTATTTTTTCTGAAAATATTTTTTTTCAAAAAAAAATAAAATTTTGAGAATTAAAATATTTGGATTTGGATAATAACCGGATTATAACCGAATCCAAAATAATTTAACCGGTTAATAACCATTTAATTATATCCGGATTATATGAATGGATAACCAAACCATTAATAACTAAACCGGTTAATAACCATTCAATTATATTCCGGATATTTAAAAGTGGTTTAGGTTTGGTTATGGATTTGGATATCAAAACCAGATATTTTGCACACCCCTAGCAAATTTTGATGAAAATCTTTCTTTGCATTTATATTATATTTTTCATATCAATATATAAGTTAAGTTAATTAGTTAGGAAGTTGTCATAGCAAACACTACCAAGCATTTTAAAAGTTCATTTAGACATGTTTACCATTTGGAAACATAATCTTGGTCCCAAGACATGCCAAGACATGGGAATTAAGACATTGTTGTCAGAAAGCAAGTTCTTGAAAGATCTTCTCGGCAAGGAAAATATGGTCTCTGCTAAAAGTATTGCCTCATCTATGGCATCTAGCATTAAACTGCCAAAGATAGGTTGAGACAATGTTCTTGATCCAACAAATTTTAGGTCTATTATAGGGGCCTTACAATATGAACTATAACTATACGCCTTACAATATGAACTATAACTATACCTAAAATTTTGGTGATACATGGATTAAATCCTGCGTTTGCTCTAGTTCTTTTTCTGTCCTCGTAAATGGAAGTCCGACCAAGGATTTCCAAGCCTCAAGAGGTCTTCGACAAGGGGATCGTCTCTCTCAATTTATTTTCATCATCGTTACAGGCAGCTTTACAACCTTTTTTCTTATTGGATAACCTCATATTTGATCTTCAACAGTTTGCGGATGACACTTTTATTCTAAGTCAATTTCATAGGAAAATATCACGATGCTCAAAGTGATTTTACGTGGTTACGAAATGGTTTCAAGTTCAAGAATAAATTTTCACAAAATAGGAGCTTGAGCTTCAACATTGACTCGACTTTTCTGGAGGCTGCTTCTGATTTCTTAGCTTATTCAATTTCTTATCTGCCTATCAATTTGTTAGGAATTCCTTTAGGCGTCAATCCTAGAAGGCGTAGTGCTTGGTTTCGATTCTTGACAAATTCTCGTCTTTCATCTTCGAAGAGCAAGTTCATTTCCTATGGTGGTCGAATAGTTCTTTTAAATGTTGTACTCAACTTAATTCCGCTCTATTTCTTCTCCTTCTACAAGGCACCTAAGGTGGTGATTAGTGGGATAATTAAGATTTAGATTGTCTTTCTTTGGAAAGGTGTTGAAAGTAAGAGACAAATAAATTATGTATCTTGGTCTTCGATGTGTAAATCCAAAAATGATGAGGGATAGGAAATAAAGCACTATGGAACTTTTAACGTAACTTTGCTCAGTAAGTTGATTTGGAATATTGTGAATAAATAGAACTTCCCTTGGGTTCATATCTTGTGTTTTAAGTACAGAGATATAAAAATACAACTGCTCGATTCCTCTATTCCTGTGGCTAAACATTCCTCATTGTGGTGGCGATACATTAGAAGTATTGTGACTGAATCGGGTTCAAATTATGGTTGGTCTAAAAGCAGTATTTCTTGTAAAATTGGTGCAAGTTTGGATATTGATTTTTGGCGGTCTAGATGGATGAGCCACCAACCTATCAGAGAGATCTATCCAACTTTATTTGAATCTTGTTGCGATCAAAAGATGACTGGTCTTGGAACTTACAAATTACCACAAACTTTTCTGCAGAAACCGATTCGCATCTGGAGGAACTTTTGGCATTGTTGTCATTCTTCTCTCATGATCCGCTTCTGGAAGATTCGGTTGATAGGTGGAGAGATGCGCCTGGTTTTTGACAAAATCAGCCTACAAAACATTGGTTAATTTTTCGGTTTTGGATTTTTCAATTGACGTAATGCAGTCTGCTGCCTTAGCACTTGCCTGGAGTTCTTCTATCCAAGTAACATTAAATTCTTCGCTTGGAGGTTGCTAATGAGATGGCTCCCAACACGGGACGAATTGTCAATTAGAGATTGTTGGTAGTGTATTTGTCGATAGTTGATAAAATATAGTTTTAGAGAATTGTTTAGAAAAAACATTATGTTATTGATTTCTTGGATGATGAATTACAAGATACCAATTGCCTATTTATAGGCTTAAGTCACCAACCTCTCAATGGTGGTGAATATCTACATTATTTTAGTTTTTTTTAGAATTCTCATGATAGATTAGTATCATGATAGTTCTAGGTTCTTCTATATTTTTCCTACACTTATAATTCTAGATTCTTCTACCATATTCATACATATTATAGTTCTAGGATATTCTACCATTTTCATACATATTATACTTAAGAATATTCTAGAAATTTATAGCAATTTTAACAAATATATTCTCTTTGGTGCGCAGAATCTTGTTTGTCCGCTTTCTCTTATGCCTCTGGATCAAGACACAATGACACACATGCTTGATTTCTTTAACTGCTTGGCAAGTATTTTAAAGAAAAAATTTCGTCTTTTAATTTAATTGTCGGTTGTTTGGTCTATTTGGTTGACAAGAAATGATGCTCTCTTTAAAGGGAGCCAAATAGCTGTATCTGATATCGTTTTTCTAACTAAGAAACTAACTTGGGAGTGGTTAGGTGTAATGTTGTTGAGGCCTTTAGATTTTGAGTTGGAAGATTGGTTTAAAAATTCTTTCACCTATTTCCATTAATTTTATTTTTAAGTGTTCATCTTCTTCTCTTTATATAAGGGCTGAGTAACATAGTACTCAATTTCAATACAACTTTGCTTATAAAAAAATTATAAAAAAAACTCTACAGTCACTTATCGTAGAGAATTCAAATTCCTAATTTCATCAAACTTTTTTTAGAAAAATGCTTAACGTCATGAGCATTAGCATCACGAAAGCAATGTCAATGAAAATGTGTCAAATCTGAAAAAATTAGATGATATAATTTCTGAGTAAACGGTGACATTATTTCAAAAGATACATTTGGAATTATGATATTTAGTTGCGTGACTAAGACAAAGTACAATGGTTATATTTGCAAAATAGTTTAAAAAAAAAAAGAAAAAACTAACCTGTGCCCCAATAAAATATTTATAGAAATATTTTTTTAGAACACGTGCATCCAATGTATTGAAACTTTAAATATGACTTTATTGCATTTAATTATAATACTTGTGATTTTACATTACCAATACAATTTTATATTACCATGATGAGGGCACTGGTTAACATTTCCTTTTAAAAAGTTTCGGTTCAATAAAATTTCGGTTCAATCCACTCCCTAATATATCAAGCTAGTATTACTGATTTTTATATCACAAGTAGCTAAAGATAATATTCATTAATTGTGCTCACAAAATTACAATATGATATTACTAGTACTCTATATATCATGGATCCATTGAATGAACTAGCTTTAATTAATTAGGTACATTGATGCCCATCTGCGTGAGATAGGAGCCAATATCAATATCTTCATTAGGTGTTTCAGCAACTTGTGGTCGTTGCGCCAGAATCCACTTTCCATTTTCAGCCTTCACCATATTCCTGTTCAATTCTTGCCTCCACTTTGGTGGCACAGAGAACTCATCTTTAACAAAGTCACATCCCTTGTTCACCAATGCGATGTCTCTATAAGTTGTTGCCTCATACTCACGGTTTTTCCCATGGTATCTGTTCATCATCATCATCATCAAAGTTTATTAGCATTTCATTAGCTAGTTAATATTTTTACATAAAAACATCTTTTTTATTATACAAACTTTGATACGAAATAGCATTGGAAAAAGACAGTGGCCGTGAAGTGGATATGTCGGATTAGAGATCTCTTTGTGGTGAAGAACAGAAGTTATTTTTACTGAAACTTAGTTGTAGCTACTGGTCCCTTCAATCATTCACAAAAAACAAACAAACAAAAAAACAAAAAAGTTCACCTAAAATATCGTAAAGGGATTTTCATGTCTGTTTTTAGTGTCATTTTACTTTTTATTTGAATTATTTTATTTAAAATAAAATATAATATAATTTTCATTTTAAATTCTGTCAAATAATTAATTAATTATTTTTTGCTGTACAGTCAGAAATTATTACAAAAGATTAGAAACGAAACTCTAGTATCATAAATTTTGATTTTTTATATTATTAAAAAAATAGATTTAGTTCTTTCTCAGTCATATATTTTTGTGTGAGACTCTTGTGAGAGACTCTTCATAAAGAAAATGACTTGTTAGGATAAATATTTTTGAAATTTTATGAAGGAGATTTATGAAACGCAACCTTTGTTTTTTTTTTTGTTGTCACAACCTCAAATGAAAATGATTTATACAAACATATGAAAATATAGGTTATGTAATTAACTTTCTTTTTTCCATTTATGTTAGTGTTCCAATTTTTTAATTTGATGTTGTTGTGACCCCACAAATGGTTTTCTCCCATAAAATAACTTATTTTCTAGGAATTATCAATAATTCTCTAAACTACGAAAAGTTTTTTTTTTGACCCAACAAAAAGTTATAATTTGACTAGTTGAATTTGCCAACAATTTATAATATATTCTTAAAATTATAAATGTAGATAAAACTTCTGAATATTTAAATAATTTATAATTAAGGATTTAAATTTAAATACCTAATTATAAATAGGGTCGTAAAATGGTTATTATTAATGTACTATTATTAATAACATTTAATCCAAAGATATAAGAAACATAACTAAATCTCATTAAAAATATATAATTATTATTAGTAATTAACAAATGTTTTTCATAAAAAACAAAGTTTCTAAAATTCAAGAGGAATTTCTTATAATCAAAAAAATAAAGAACCTATCTTTTAAAAAAAAGAAGAAGAAAGAACCTAATTATAAATTATTTAAATAATAGTATGTTGTCAAGCTAATTTTTTTTATATTATTAACATATTTTTTAACAGCTAATAGAGGATTGTTAACATATGAAAGTATAAAAACTCTTAACACTCATAGATTAAGTATATAAGATTTAAAAATCTTTGATAAAAAATATAATATTTTATAATTTATTAATTTTTTTATTGAAAATGTGGATATCAACTATATATTTATTAATAAAAATATACAAACTATTTACTATTATCTTTCTCTTCAAATAGTAAAAAATTAATCTTTCAATTAATTCACTTTATTTCAACCAAAATTTATCACATGTCAATTTGTTATTTAACATTTTTTCAACCTTCATTTTTTTCCGCTCTTTCCACTATTTTCTTCACTTACCATATTTTTCTCTCAATTTAAATGAATTTTTCTTTTATATTATTTTATTTTTTAATCTTTTATATCCTTCTCGTTACTAATCTATTTTTGTTTTTTAAATCTATCAATAATGCAAATAAATGTAACATAAAAACACGTGAATAAGTAGAAAAATAAAACACAAGAATACAGACAAATAAAACACAAGAATACAATCAAATAATTTAAATGTGAATACAAACAAATAAAACACAAGAATACAAAGAAATAATTTAAATGTGAATACAAACAAATAAAACAAGTAAGTTAAAAAAATCTCAAAATTCAAATATAGTTAAATTGATCTCATTTTATTTTTAAAAAATTTGTTGTTGTTTTCATTATATTTGTAAAATAAAGATATTTTCTTAAAATGTATATATAAATAGAAAAAATAATTATAAAGAATTTTTTTAAATTACTAATAAAATAAAATGTTTTTTTACACTTTTTATGCATATTAAAAAAATTGATCTCATGTATCATTTTATGCATATTAATTAATATTACTAAAATTATTAATTTATTAAATTTTAAATTTTAATAAAATTAGCAATTTATTTTCTTAAATTAGTGGTACAATCCACTAATTTTCTGTGATACAAAATATCCACTTTATTTTAATTAACATTTACTTGTATTTAAGACGTAAAATTATATTTTTAAATGTTAAATTTTTTTTTTTTTACTTTCTTCATTTCATAATTCACTTGACTTGTTTTTCTTTTTAGTGCAAAATATATATTTTATTTTACTTCATATTTAGTTTTATTTAAAAAATAAAATTTTAATTTTCAAATTTTGTTCTTTTTAAAATTTTATTGATTCATTTCTTATGATTATTTAATATAATTAATTTAATATTATTATTATTATTATTCATTTTATGATTAAATAAATTTACCTTTGTGTGCTCGCTAGTATTTTCCTAGGTGGGTGTAACTTATAAGTGTTTATGTGAATATATGTCCTCCCTGAGATTTGGAAAGAGATGGATACTATAGGTGTTCATTCCCAAATTCTGCTCATTATCTTATCTAGTTATGACATGTATTTTTTAAAATTTGTGACATGGTTTGGTTAAATTTAAAAAATAATTACTTATAATAAATTTTTAATTTAATTTATAGTTACAATTATAATTAATTCAATATTAAAATTAACCTTAATTTTAACATTATTTAAATTAAACATATACTCAAATAAATTTACCATAGTTTTACATATAATTAATTAATTAATGATGTACGAAAAAAGTATGGACATGAAACAATTTTCTAAAAATATTTATTTTTTCAAAATATCATCTATTTTCCTTAAAGAAAGCAATTTGTTTTACCAACAATTTGTAACCAAAAATAATAGTACAGTACTATAAAAGTGATAGACCACATGTAAAATGAGTGGATGGTGACAGAAATACTAACCCATCGAGTAAATGCAAGTGGGCCTCCAAATTATGAGCACATGCAGCGTTTGCATCCGGTATCAGAAATGGCGAAATCTTATGGTCCAACTCCAAATCAACTCCCACATGAGTATAACACCATGGAATATCAACATCCTCCGCCACCTTCAACAACCACCACGGCGATTTCTCATTCACCAAAAACCCCGGCGACTTCGGCACCAAATCATGCTTATTATGAACCCTCAAAACCTTAACCCCTAAACTCCTTTCCAACCTCCATTTAAATTTTATATTCCCAACCCTAGGCCCTGAAAACGAAAAAACCGAAACATGAACCTTTGTTCCATCTTCCCTAACATTTATCTTTGTTTCCGCTATATCATAAGCACATAATGTTGCCATTGCACTTCCTAAACTATGTCCGGTTACGGTAATACTAACTTCCTCGTTAGAATATTTCTCTAACAACCTTCTCATCTCGCCTAAAACCTGTTCTCTAGCTGAGTATTTACAGTAACCGTCTTTCCTTTGTCGATCTGTGTACATTTCGAGAAAACCTGCCTCAGCTCTAACATCATTGTCGGGACAAGGAATGTGTTCGTAAATAGGTTTAAGGTAGTTTTGAAGATTTGCCACCCATTCCACATTCGTAACGGTTCCTCGCCATGCGATGACGATGTCTCTACGACCGATCCGTTTTGTTTCTTCGTCGCTTGCGACCGCGATGTAACCCATCCAGTTTGCATGTTCGGACCAGTATTTATCTGGCCAGCGAGATTTCTTGAAGAAATCTGGGACGTTGACGTTTGCTGTGGCGTAAAGGTAGCGTGTTACGTTGTATTTTATGTGAGGAAGATCTAAGGATGGGAAAAATTCTTCGTGATGGTGTTTGCAACTGCCGCAATATTTTGAATATGGATCAAAATCGAAAGCGTCGTAGCATGCTTGAGATAATTCTCCGTAACGGATTAGTTCGGATCGGATTATGGGGTCCATTGGGTCGAGAAGGCCTTCCCAATCATCTTCGCCGTGGATTTTTCGCCATGCTTTTTCGATTGGGAGTTCGGTTAGTTTTGAGGTTAGTTTTGTGTTTTTGGATTTGATAAGGTTTGGGATTGTGTTGATTTGTTGGGTTGCGGTGCATTTTGTGGTGATTTTTTTTGGTGTTAGGGTTTGTAGGTTTGGTGGTTGGGATTTGAGGTGGTTGGAATTGGATCCGAAGAAGGAAGTGGATTCGGTTTTGGGAAAGGCTATGAGTATGTTTGAGATTGATGTAGCCATGTTGGGTTGGAGAAGAAGATAGGTTCTGGAGTTAGAGTCTCACTGAATTGATTTAAGTGAGTATTAAAAGGGTATACAATATGCTTTTTATAGAAAACTCAATCTGCTGGAGCTGCACAACCATATTAATCTCTTCCATATGAAAAAAGAAATAATTAAAAAAACTTTTTTATTAAAACTTTTATTTTTTAATATTGAAAATAAGATAACAATAAGTTAAAAAAATTTATATATATTCCGGACCGGCCTAAACAGTTCAAAGCGGCTCAATTCACTTTATTAGATCCAATGCATAAAACAGTTCAAGAGAAAAAAATCCGATCTCAATTTTCATTATACTGTTTGTGGTTGAGCACGTGCAAACAGTAATAAACTGCCGACTATAGGATGAATCCAAGTAATACAGTGACTAACTGCCGACTTCTCTCTAAAAATGATCCAATTTTAAATTAGATCCAAACATATTAACATATTAAATAATATTTAAAAGTTATATTATAATTTAAATACGTGATATTGGAAATTGATGTGATCGGGGCTAACTAGTAACTGGCATTGCCATCTCACTGGTGTACCAGTTCAAAAATATCTGTTGAATAGACACTATTTCTTATAAATTATTATTACAATTTTTGACTAAAACTATAAAAAAAATAGAACAATATGTAGTACAATCATCAACAACTATATAAAAAGTGTTGGGTGAAAAACATTTAGGATTAAATATGTTTTTGGTCTTTATAAATATTTTAATTTTGAATTTTAATCTTTATAAAAAATATAGAGTTAATATCTATTTTCACCCCTGTCATATAGGGTTGGTTCGAAAAATCCCCCTGCAAAAACAAAAATTGCAAGAATTCCCCTAACATTTGAAGATTATCTCGTTTTAAACCTTGTAAAATTTTTATTTTTGAAACAAACATTGCTACTTGAAGGACTTTATCATTTTGAACCTTGTAAATTATTTTTTAGTAAAACTAACCTTGTCCGTCATATTCCAGAGGATTTAAAATGACATAATCTACAAGATTATATGGTTCAAAATGACCAAATCTTCAAATGGTAAGTTTGTTTTTAAAAACAAATATTTTACTAGATTTAAAACGAGAGAATATTCAAATGTTAAGGGAATTCTTGCAACTTTTTTTGATAGAGAGATTTTTCAAACCAAACTTATATGACAGGGGTGAAAATAAATATTAACCCAAAAATATATTTATTTTTAGTTCTATAAAGTTACTTATGCACTTACTTTTAATCTCTCTATAGCGATTAAAATTGAATACAAAAATAATTTTTTAAAGATTAAAAATCAATATTTTTTTTATAAGAACTAAAACCATTTTAAATAATTTTAAAGGAATTACAAATATATTTAATCTAAACAATTATATTAAATTGGAAGCTGAATTGAAATCCGCCCACGTGCTTAGCTTCAAGACAAAGCTGGGAAGCCGTGTCGGTTTCTTTACAGAAATGAAATAAACGTGAGTCATTGTACCTTTTTCTTTTTTATGTTAAATAAAAAATAATTTTAATGAGAATCTAAGAAGGACAAAACCCTATCCTTTTGGATATGGTTTGCATGGTTATGAGAGAAATTTTACATCATATTCCTACATTTCTATGGTTGTGTTCTTACCCCTATAATTTTTAAATAGTTTTAATTTTAACATTTTAACATTTTCATATTTTTAATGTATTAAATACTTTATCATTTAATTTTACCATTTTAATTAATTTTTTTTTTGAATTGGAGAATATGCATCTTAGATTGCGTTTGGTTCAAGAATTCAAAAAAAAAAATCTCAAAAATAAGTTATTAGAGAATAAAAATAAGGAAGTTTGATTTCAGTGTATTTTTAAGCAAAATAAAATTTAATATAGAAAAAATATACAAAAGAGGGGGGCATGAACTAAAAAATCCTCTGAGCTTAACAGAAACGAAAGTAAGGAAGATTTAGCCTATTAAGAACCATATCATCAAAAACAGACACAAGAGCTTCATACCACCATACAAAATCATGAATGATAAGACCTAATGAAGCTAGTTTGTCTACGCAATGGTTTCCTTCCCTAAATATATGGAATAAAACAAAAGACATGCTATTAGTTCTATGTATCCAGTTAAAGCTACCATCTCTTCACCAATCAAGGAACAATGTTACTGTTGTTAAAAGCTAGAGAAACTAATTTCGAATCAGTTTCTACCCAAAAATGTCTCCAGAATCTACCCAAAAATGTCTCCAGTTTCTATCATAGGCTAATTTTATTGTCCTCATTACATCGATAAATTCTGCAAAACAACTAATAAAATTTGCTGAGTGGTCCCTGAAAATTCCTCTGTATGCCACCTCACCAGGGACACCAAGAGGTATTCCATCATAATTGCATTTGAACCAGGAATTGAGAGGAGTCTTCCAAATGACTTTAATAATTCAAGCATCTTTAGGGGGATGCACAGAGACTTTGAAAGTGATCGGAAAAATAGCAAGTGTACTATTCTCACAGATGTAGTAATAATATGAGTTTATCATAGTATTAGTCTCAAGGACTCCGTAAGAAATATAAATTCTTATAGCGATTCAATTAAACAAAAGAATATGGGGTTTGGTGTTTGTCTGTAAATAATAAGCAACAACGAGAAAGTAAAGCAAATGAGTAAAATGTGTGTATAAAATGATATGAGAAAGCATGGTATGGCTAGGTGTACGAATTGCCTTGCATCAACCTTTAATCCTTATTTACGAAAAGTTAGTTTGAGTGAACTATTACTGAATCTCAAGAGTAATTTTCCCTAATTCCTTAGTAAAAAATCTTTGATATTCATCTTGTATCCTAATTCCTTAGCTATTCAAGATGATATCAAGCAATGTATAATTTTAACAAGATCGTTATGGCTACAACGGTGAATCCTCATTCCTAAGCAATTTCTACCGTAGTATTATTGTACAAAAAGCGATAAGGTGGTTTGTCTAGCCTAAACCTTAACTATAAATCAAAATCTATTTGTCCGATAGAAAAGCGTTAAGAACTTTGCATAATAAAATAAATTCACACAAACACTGAATTCATAAAATAAAGGAAATTAAGTTCATCACAATAGCAATTCAGGGACACCCCTAGCATTGGGGGGAGGTTCAGCCGCTCATAATATTTAAATAAGTTATAATAAGAATGTTAGACATTACAAGGAAAAGGGATAACTTTGATCTTCAATTGCGATTGCTCCTGAAAATCTCCGTTATTCGAAACCCTTGAAAACCCTATTCTCTCTTGTGAACTTCTTTCGTACGATCAAAATTTTCCTTTATCCTCTCCCAAAAGTAGTCTAAATAGTCACAGACCACTAAACAGCTGAAGCAAATACCAAAAATGCCCTCCAGGATCACAAAACACACTCTTCAAGAAAATCAACACAAAACAGCGCACTGGCCAACACGGGCCGTGTCAGGAAACACGGTTGGCCGTGTTGGCCCCATGGATATGGCAAATAACTTTTTCAGTCCCAGGCTTGCTAACACGGGCACCCGTGTCAGCCCTATGCCAATCCTTCAAAGCTCTTCTTTTGATCTTCTCATGACATGGGTCGTGTCAGGTGATAGGGGCACCCGTGTCAGGCCTTTATGATGCTCAAAACTCACTCCTAGGAAACTCTGGACTCCAATTTTTCTCGCATAAGTCCTTCGGGCTTTTGGCTGGACCTGAAAACATATAAAACTACCACAGAACCGCATAAAATGCGACAAAAAGAGATAAACCACTTAAAACAATAATATGCGAATGGAAATACGAAAAACAGAAATAACTTGAAAAACAATAAAAGACAAGACAAAGTGTTACTGATTTTTTCTGATTCATGCTGAATAAATTACACAAAACTAATAGAACTGGTGACCGATCACAACCGCAAACTTATCTCATTGCTTGTCCTCAAGTGATGCTCAAGACAACAGAAAGGTCACCCTCAAAATAATCATAATCATCTTACCACAATATTGTTGCGATCTTTCACGACTTTCTTTCCATTTTCCTTTCAACGTTTCCTTCTTCACCGACTTTAGAGATTCCGCTACACTTCCATATTAAGTTACTTCTTCAACTGTCACTTTTCACACTCTCACCATATCTCTCAGAGTTAAAGTGTTTACACTCAATAATCAAAGCATGCCCAGTCAACTCATAGGTTTGAATGACATTTATTTTCATCTCAAACGCACACCACACACACTTTTTGAGGACTTTTTCGGTTGTAACGGGGCTTAGGGACAAGGTGGGATAAACAAAAAAGGGAAAACAAGTAGTTTTTGGCTTAGAGTCAGTGTTGTCAATCTCATCAAAGTGTCATTTGCATTGTTCAAATCAAGAGTATTGAACACCGTTCTTATTAGGATTTTAGCATTTACTCAAGTGTTTCTTTGAGCTTCCTTCTCCATTCTTTTTCAAACTAAATTCTTCTCTAGGTAAGTTCTTTATTCTCATTTTCATCTTTTTCTTTTCATCATTTTTTATGTACTTTTCTTTTCTCCTTTTTTTCTTTTTTTTGCACTTACCTATTTTTTGTACTGGTGTCGCAACCCCAAACTTAAGATTTTTTAACAATTAAAAATGAACAACACTTATCTAAGCGGGGTGAGGGAGTGTTTTGGCTAATGGTTTACATGATGCAGTTAATAAACAAACAACGGGGAAAAGGCTCGATATGAGTTAACAAAGGAAAACATGAATAAAGGTTGCTTGGAAAGGCTCGGGGTTTAAACAAACAAGTGCCTCAGTGTGTATGTGTGTGCATTAAAATTCCAACAAATACCTACGCAAGCCAAGAGTGACAGAGACATACCTGAAGAACTCTCATGATGAATTTTGTTTGGCTTTTTAGGATCCTCACCATGTTTGAAATAACTACAAGTTCCAAAATACCTCTAGTGTGATAGCTTCGCCCCGGCTTTACAAGTCTCTCGTATAAGTCCAACGTTGGAACGTCGCGCATTTGATCATCCACTTCAGCAGCAGGGTTTCCTTGGGATCAAATACGAGGTTTGTCTTTTCATCCACTTGCTACCAGCTTCATCAATCATCCAGCACCAATTTTCTCAATCTGTAACACATTAAATACAAAACATACCAAAAACAGAATGAAAATAAAATAACAAAAATAGAAATACTAAAAGAAATAAAAATCCTCCATAATTGAACCAAACATTGACCTCAATGTTTATGAACAAGATACCGAGGGGCACTCACAACACTTATTGAGGAGGAGTAGGAAACTGCAACATAAGCTGTTGCATCATGGCATGCATCTCAATTATCATATGCCTTTGTCTTGCTTGCTCGATTCCTTGTCGAGTTTGCTCAGTGCGAAGGTGACCGATCCCAGCTTGCACCCACCCACATTGATCTGGAGGCATTTAGCAGGAACCTAAAGCTTGCTGGGACGAGTCACGGGGAGGTACAAACGATCCTCCGTGTATAGATCGTCATCCATATTTGCACCTGCAACAAAATCATCATCCAGGTGACCATCCCCGTCTGTTGGGGCGGTGCACTCATATAACCTGTTAGCAAGATTGGCAATACTAATATACTCAAGGACATGCAAAGCAAGAATATAATTTTATGGATCACCAAAGAGTAATAATCAGGATGCAATTCAATCATAAATTAGTGAACCAGTGCCTCCATATCAATTTTGTTCTTCCCTGCTACAGTTCCTACTTCGAACAAGTCTCTGCCATACTCAAAATGGTCATCGATCTGAGTGATCATACCGCCAACATAAATATCACCCGAGTTGGCTCGGCCATTTCGCCCCAAATACTCTGCCGCAAAAGCAGCCACATTAATCTGCTCTTGGTGGGCCATGCAGTACAAGAAGAACAACTCCCTTTGAGTTGCAACTTCGGTACTATCACCTCGTCCAAATAAGGTGTAAGCCAATGCCTTCTGCGCATAACTGAAACACGGGTTATGGATACCTGAAGCCAGATATTATTCATTCTCTGCCTTGAGCTTAGCTATGATCCTTCTTTGCTTTACTCCTATATGGTAAACTTCCTCACTTTTGTGGCACAACTTTTTGAAAGGCATAGTAAGATCATCCTGGGAAATTTCTTCACTACGGGAGTCTTCCATATGATCACATCTCCCTATTAAGGCATTCAGAGTCTTGGCAGCTTCTTCTTCAGCAGATTCATCATTTGACCACGAAGTAGTAAGTCCCCTGGGTTTGAGATATGTAGGACATTCTGTTCCAATGTGCCTAAGTTCTTTACTTTCATTGCACGGAACCCCTTTATCTTGGAGATTGCTGGTGTCAAATGAGATGTCTCTGACTTTTTCTCTTTCCCTTCTTTCTAGTCTCTGCAATATACTTTTAAATTGACTTTCAAGAAATACAATGGTGTCTGACAATGTTTTCTTAGAATCCATAGTACCATAAATTATTCTCCTTGAAGCTCACCCAATATACAAAACAGGGTGTCTGCTCTGATGCCAATTGAAATTCTGGCACTTACAACAGATGTCAATACAGATATCCTAACAACAATAAATGTTAAAACAGATGTTATAACTTCTGCTGACTTACAACACAATTATCAGATTGACAAACTAAATGCAGAAAGATAAATAACACAATATTTGTTAACTCAGTTTAGTGCAACAACACCTAATTTGGAGGCTACCAAGACAAGAAGGAAATCCACTATTAGCAATACTAGTTCGAAGACTAAATAGTCTCAGTTTACAACTTCTCTCATAATCCTTACCCAGTGCAACTAATACCTAGAAATCAACATCTAGATATGAGATATTGACATCTCATCTCCAATCACTGTAGTGATAAAGCACAGTTACACACCCCGTGACCAAGGGAATTCAAATAGAAAGATTACACTTTCCAATAAAAAGTACTTAGTCAAGCACCTTAACTAAGAACAATACTTGATCTTACTTAAAAGTTTTGATCAAGAACAATACTTAACTCTCTTGCTTAAAAGCTTTAAGAGTGAGAACACACGCACACATCAATGTATAAGAAGGTACATGAGTGACACAAAAGAAAGAACACACGGAGAACTTGAGAGATTCCCAAAATAAAAATCCTTATGCACCCACAGTTTCCCTTATTTGATTGCTTGCTGGCAAAACTAGGTTTCCCAGGTTCCTCTTTATAGACTCCTGCAGTATGGGCTTGAACATTAAATCCAATCTTCTCCTTTTTAAAAACAGTTGCAAGATCTTTTCACAAAATAGGAACAAATCAAATCAAATCTTAGTTTTCTAAAAGAATTCTCTCAGTTTTTTTTCTAAAAACTGAGACTAATCTGCATTTGTTCTAAACAGTCCTTGATTGCCTGCGTCTGTAACGAGTATCTGAATATTTCAAATTCTCATATTTTTCAATCAAATCTTTCAAGGATAAAAAACCAGTCTGAATTGTCGAGATATTATGGTGTAGGATGTCACAACATCCGGCAAAACATATAATAGTTGAACATGTTATATATAACAGTAGGACAAAATGTTTCAACATATTGCTCAACATCAGTTAAACAATATAATCAAATGTAATCAAATACAAACCACTAGATTTTTCAACCACTCGTAAAAATTATAAATAATTCTACTCTTCGAGTCAATTGTGAGCCACCATCAAGAGAACCAAAGAATCATAAAGAAAACTAAATTCAACTGATAATCACGTAAAAATATTAGATGTGAATACGTAGTTTCTCACCCAAAATATTGTACTTATTCGCCTTTAACTGTGGGTTTTTTGATGACTTAAGGAAATTTCTTTACCTACCTCCCTATTTTCTTGGTCACCTCTGGTGAGAAAACCCAAAATACCCTCACTTCGGAAATGCATTTCTGAAACGTTTTTTTTTCAAAATTTGTCTTATTTCGGAAATGCACTTTCGAAGACACGAAAAAAAGGTGTTTTCGGAGATGCATTTCCGAAAACACCCCCTTTTTTGGGTTTTCGGAGATGCATTTCCGAAAACACATTTTTCTTTGGGAGGAGGTGTCTTCGGAGATGCGAAATATTCCAAGACCAAATTGGTCTTGGAATGTTTCGGATATACACTTCCGAAAGAATTCAATAATTATTAAAAAATTAAAATTAAGGTGAATCAATACAATTAATAGGTATAAAATCAAGGTGAATCAATAAAATGAAGGTCAATCAATAAAATCAAGGTGAATCAAAATTTCCTAAACAATTTTAAAGTTAAAAATTATTTTACTAACTTATATAAATCAAAAACATTTTAATTCCATAAGTAAATTTTGAATTATATAGAATTAAATATAAAATTTATTCATTAAGTAAAATTAAGACAAAATTTTTTTTATAATTTTTTTAAACTAAATAAAAAATTATAACTCATTTTTAATTATGAATCAGAATAGAAATATATAAATATATAATAATTATTAATTTTGCAAGTGAAATATATAATATATAAATATATAATAATTAATATATAAGTATATAAATATATAAATATATAAATATATAAATATATAATAATTATTATAAATTAAAACACTCATTTTTTTAATTTTTATGATTATTATATAAATATATAAATATATTTATAATTAATATATAATAATTATTATATAAATATATAAATATATAATAATTTTTATAAATATATAATAATTATTATGATTATTATCTAAGTATATAAATATATAAATTAAAACACTCATTTTTTAAATTTTTTTTTTAAATACATAATAATTATTATAAATATATAAATAAAAAATTATAACTAATTTTGTAAGTGAAATTATTTTAGTTTTTTTAATTAAAATTATTTTAAATTTTAAAATATGAATCAGAATAGAAATATATAATAATTATTATTCATAACTTATAAATTATATCAAAATATATAATTATTATTATTATTCATTACTCATAAATTATATCAAATTTATGATATATGAATTAATTAATATCCTAAAATTAATTAAAATCCAAATTAATCAAAATCCCAATTTTTGGAATTTTTTCGGAAATGCACTTCTGAGTATGGAAAGATTTGGAAAAAAATATTCTATTATTATTATCTTATGTTTTCGAAAAATAAAAGTTAATAAAACGTTATTTAATTATTGTCTTTTTCATATTCAAGAGATTAATGTATATGGTTTTACGTCTCCAACATATTGAGTTTTCTATAAAAAGCATGTTGTTTACCCTTTAATACTCACTTAATTAATTCAGTGAGACTCTAACTCCTAAACCTATCTTCTTTCCAACCCAACATGGCTGCATCAATCTCAAACATACTCATAGCCTTTCCCAAAACCGAATCCACTTCCTTCTTTGGATCCAATTCCAACCACCTCAAATCCCAAACACCAAATACACAATCCCTAACACCAAAAAAACTCACCACAAAATGCACCACAACCCAACAAGTCAACACAATCCCAAACCTTATCAAATCCAAAAACACAAAACTAACCTCAAAACTAACCAAACTCCCAATCGAAAAAGCATGGCGAAAAATCCACGGCGAAGATGATTGGGAAGGCCTTCTCGACCCAATGGATCCGATAATCCGATCGGAACTAATCCGTTACGGAGAATTATCCCAAGCATGCTACGACGGTTTCGATTTCGATCCATATTCAAAATATTGCGGCAGTTGCAAACACCATCACGAAGAGTTTTTCTCATCCTTAGATCTTCCTCACATAAAATACAACGTAACACGCTACCTCTACGCCACGGCGAACGTCAACGTCCCAGATTTCTTCAAGAAATCTCGCTGGCCAGATAAATACTGGTCCGAACACGCAAACTGGATGGGTTACATCGCGGTTGCAAACGACGAAGAAACAAAACGGATCGGTCGTAGAGACATCGTGATCGCTTGGCGAGGAACCGTTACGAATGTGGAATGGGTGGCAAATCTTCAAAACTACCTTAAACCTGTTTACAAAGACATTCCTTGTCCCGACAATGATGTTAGAGTAGAAGCAGGTTTTCTGGACATGTACACAGATCGACGAAGGAAAGACGGTTACTGTAAATACTCAGCTAGAGAACAGGTTTTAGGCGAGATGAGAAGGTTGTTAGAGAAATATTCTAACGAGGAAGTTAGTATTACCGTAACCGGACATAGTTTAGGAAGTGCTATGGCGACCTTAAGTGCTTATGATATAGCGGAAACAGGGTTGAATGTTAGGGAAGATGGAACAAAGGTTCATGTTTCGGTTTTTTCGTTTTCAGGGCCTAGGGTTGGGAATATAAAGTTTAAATGGAGGTTGGAATCGACTTTGGGAGTTAAGGTTTTGAGGGTTCATAATAAGCATGATTTAGTGCCGAAGTCGATCGCCGGGGTTTTTGGTGAATGAGAAATCGCCGGCGTGGTTGTTGAAGATAGCGGAGGATATCGATATTCCATGGTGTTATACTCATGTGGGAGTTGATTTGGAATTGGACCATAAGATTTCGCCATTTTTGATACCTGAAGCAAACGCTGCATGTGCTCATAATTTGGAGGCTCACTTGCACATACTTGATGGGTTAGTATTGTTCTGTCGCTACCATGCATTTTACGTTTGGTCAACGCTTTTAATTACTTTCTTTAATCGGAATGAATGGTATTTTCTCAAGAAATATTTTTACATCTTTCTTGTCAAAAAAAAAAAAAAGAAATATTTTTACATCTTGTACATCCAATTTTTACTGCATCATTAATTACATAATTGTGGCACTATCACGTAATATGACATCCCTATAGGGACCAGTAACTTTTGGTGATTTTTTTGTTTTTTTGTTTTTTTGTTGAATGATTGAAGGGACCAGTAGCTATATAATCCATCCCATTCACAAGAAAACGTAGAATTAAAAATAACTTCTCTATTTCACAATAAGCACGTAACAAATTAAGGACCAGAAAGAGATCTCTAATCCGACCTATCCACTTCACAGTCACTGTCCTCTTAATGCTATTTTGTATCATAGCTTGTATAAGAAAAATATAATCACGCTAAGGAATCTATGAAAAGGATATTTTTATGTAAAAATATTAACTACCGAATGAAATACTAATAAACTTTGATGATGATGAACAGATACCATGGGAAAAACCGTGAGTATGAGGCAACAACTTCTAGAGACATCGCATTGGTGAACAAGGGATGTGACTTTGTGAAAGATGAGTTCTCTGTGCCACCAAAGTGGAGGCAAGAATTGAACAGGAATATGGTGAAGTCTGAAAATGGAAAGTGGATTCTGGCTCAACGACCACAAGTTGTTGACACACATCATGAAAATATTGACTCTTATCTCACGCAGTTAGGCATCATTTTACCTAATAAAATCTAGTTCATTCAGTGGATCCATGACATATAAAGTAGTACCATACTGTAATTTTGTGTGCACACAGTTAATAAAGGTTGGCGAGTTGATTTTTTGTCGTAATCTTTTTAGTCATTGATATTTTTTTTTAAAGCAACTTCTTGAATAGAGAAACAATTAATAAAGGTTGGCGAGTTGATTTTTTGGATTTTTTGTCTACGGTAATCTTTTTAGTCATTGGTATTTTTTTTTAAACAACTTCTGGAATAGAGAAAAGAGTAGTAGGGGTACTCCAACCCTTATAAGAATGAAACAATATGCCTACAAACTTAAAAATTCAAGAACACAACATAGGGTTGTTAAACCACTCATAAAAACTACATAGAATTCTCTCCTTACTTTCTATAGCTAACCACCACCAAGAGCATTTCATAATCATAAAAAATAATTCATCCACATCCAACTTTGCATTGTTAAAAATGATGTCGTTTCTTGATCAGTGCATTTTTATGCACGTCCTTTCATGTTTGTACTCAAGCATTTCCTTGGTTTGTTTTGATTATTTTTATGTTTTAATGTGTTTTTATATTTTATTTTATTTTTAGTTTTATTTAATTTTCACACTTTATTTTTCAGCTTTAACAGTCTGCACTAAAACGATCATAACTGAAGCTACGGGAGTCCGATTGAGGCGTTCTAATAATCGCCAGAAAGCTAAGAAAGAGAGCTACGACTTTCGTGTTGGAGTCGAAGTCAGATTCGAAGCCTATATTTCCCATATTTGCGTTTGAAGCTGTAGCCACTATTTTATTTTCAGTTTTTGGGTCGTTAAGTAGTGATCCTGGGTTTTGTAATTTGACCCAGTTGGGTCAAAAACGTTTTTGGCTGATGTACCTAGGGATGACCGCTACTGTTGATTGTCACCATACACTTTTCACGAAATAATTTTGAAAACTTTGTACGAATGATGAGGAACTAATTCCCGAAGGCAATTTCTACTGGTTACGATTTCCAATACTTTGAGGTTTTTAATCTTTAATTCAATTTCTTTTCCCTTTCGATATTAATTTATATTTATTGTTTGCTTAATTCGAGTTATATAGAATATTATTGATTTATAGCGATTGATTTATGTTCCTTGACTTTTATCGTACTTTATCGTTGCTTAATCGTTAAAGTGTGTATGTTAGAATCACGTTTGCTTAATTCGTAATTGTGCTTAATCCGTTTGCTTTATTCGGAAAATAGGAATGAAACCTTATAATGTCAATTTCGCTTGTTAATTGGTGTTGTAATCGGTAGGGGAACCGAATCCGCTTAGGGGATTGAAGTTTATTGAACCAGTGATAAGTCGGTAATCGAATCAGTAGAATTGTCGTTTTAGCTTATTTACATAATCACTTATTTTAATCACTTTTTCACTCTGTTATTATTAAATCGATCCCAAAACAAACCCCCCTAATTTAATTTCTAATTGGTTAGTAATAACTAAGAATCCTTGTGAGAACGATATTCGAGTCACTTGTCGCTATCTACGGTCTTTTCAAAATAACTCGTTTTTGATCCGCGCGCTCGTTTTTGAAAACGTATTATAGTGACAATGGCTCGAGTCGTATCACAAGGATTCTTGTTTTGATATTAACTAATAGAAATCTAATTGGGGGTTTATGGTTTTAGATGAATTTATGAACAATAGAGCAAATAAGTGATTATAAAATAAGCTGCTCTACTGATTCGGGTTCCTACTCATCATCGATTACTATATATTCAATTTCCTAACGGATTCTCAATTCCATTCGATTACAACATCAATCAAACAAGCGAGAAAGATATTATTTCAATTATATTCCTGTTTGCCGAATTAAGCATTCAGTTAGAGATTACGCGAATTAACAATTAAGCAAAGTTAAAAAGCGATTATAAATTAGTTCTCCATTACGGTTCTTTCCCGCGTAAGAAAATAAAATTCGTGAATAGTAAAATACGTGAGAGTTTCAAGTGTACGGCCAAACCTAGGTACTTGAGAGAACCAAACGATGTACAGCCTAACTGGGTCAAACACATAACCCAGCCCAATATAAATGATCCAAAACTAAATAAAAGACTATTGCTGCAACTTCAAACGCAATTCTAGAAAATATGTGTTCCGAATATGACTTCGACTCCAACACGAGAATTATAGCTCTTTCTCTTAGCTTTCCGACGATTACTAGAACGTGTCGATCGGATTCCCAGAGCTCCAGTTATAATTGTTTCCGTGCAGACTGCTAAAGCTGAAAATTAAATACGAAAATCAAATAACAATTAAAATAAATTAAAATATAAAAACATTATAAATACAAGAATAACCAAAATAAAGTAAAGAAATGCCTAAGTAAAAATATAAGAGAATGTGCATTAAGATGCACTGATCAAATTCCCCCATACTTGAACTTTTGCACTCCGAGCAAAGTAAAATCAAAACTCAAAAGAAACACACAACAACATTTACTCATTCTAGGCTACAAACTCTTTTGCGGTTAAGGTTGCATCAATAGGTACTAATCTTGCACACTAAGGATATCGTAGGAACACAAATACGCAATTATACGGTCATAAGCCTCCTGAACACACAAACCACTTCGAATCATGTTATTATACCAAAACCTAACTTAATCATCCTCCTTTTTACTCTTTTTCATTCTGGCGCAATCACATTAAGCCCGTTATCTCCACACACTCATTGTAAGGCTACCGGTTAGTGACTCTGATTCTTTTTTGCATGGGGTTCTGGTACCTAAGTGGTATACCCCTTTTATTCCCTAATTGTAGTTGCGGGGATCAGACCGTGATCCTCCCTACCAAGTTCAACACCAGAAACCTCTGAACCAACTAACAACGGGACTTGAAATCTTTTTTTTTGTAGGTTCTACAACCGTTGGGTTAAGTGACCGGGTGAGGGTCACCAAACTTAAAAGGTGTATTCCTTTTCTTTCTCTCTTTTTTTCCAAATAAACTTGGATCACTCACTTATTTTCATCGGCTTCCTTACGTAGAGCAAGTATGAGATGGTGCTGACTGCAAAGATAAACTACTCAAGAGCTATTTGAGAATAAGAATTCAAGGCTATGTTATAACAAGTATTCAAAACAATTTCCATACTCAGGAGAATTACGGTGTTAAGACAATACTGATCTTGTGAGCTTTTCCCAAGTCTCCACAACAAACCTCATATTAATCGATAGCCTAAAACTTTCAAAGAAGCATATTTTTTAAATAACTGAAAACAAAACAAAACAACGAAAAAAGTGAAGAAAATAAATTATTCCCTCCCCCACACTTAAAACAAGCATTGTCCTCAATGAAAGAACATAAATACAATATAAGAGTGAGAGAAAGGACAGAACACACCCGAGTAGTCAAGGAGGATATGTGATCACATAAACAGCCTTTGCTAGTGAAGGCTCTTCTACAATCTCTCCTTCCAAAACATAGTTCTCATGGATCAGCTTCGGGTAATGCTCATCGTCCTTAAAAAGTGGTTTAGCTCCTTCACCTTTTATTCCAGGATCAAAGAATGTTCTTCTAAAAGTAAAAGTGTCAAACGGGCACGTGAAGGTGCTCTCATTTTCACAACATCAAAGAACCAAAGGTTATGGGGCTGCCTCACTACTTTTGCTACATCTTCAAGTGAGATGCTATACATACACATGGACGAACTAATATCATAAATGTCATCCAAGGTCCATCCAATTCCTTTCTTATGCTTCTTCAAAATCTGCAAAAACTTACTTTCTTGATCAAAATAAAGTTTTGAAGAAATTATAACCGGAAGTTTTTCATTCATCTCTAAATAAGCATATTTAAGATTTTCAAGAATTGGTTTCAGCTCTCGGGAAAGTGGTTGTTCAATGGATGTTTTGTTCCGGGCAGCCGGGGTGTCGAGAGCTTCATCTACATGAACAACTTTATTTACAACCTCATCTGCAGTAAGAATATCATTTTGCAAGGCAAGCTCAATTTCAGCACAAACAGAGCAAATATTAGTGTCAGTACAATCATCACAAGAGTAAACATCATCAAAACCAGACAATGATGGAAAATCATCTGCAAACAAATCAGTACAAGTATCATCAACAGTTTCAGAAAGCAACTCTATTTGAAAATCAGATTGCTCTTCCAAGGGATGTTGGTTTGATCCTTGAGTTGGCTGCATGACATTCATCAAAGTGACAAGTTGTCCAATTTGTGTTTGCAAAGTCTGAAGAGTAGAATCTATATGTTGTTGATACTGGAGATTATTTGCAGCCATTTATTTGACAATATCCTCTAGTGAAGGTTCGGAAGGTGCAGAGCACACAACCTGGAATTCCTTCAAATGCTTATGCGGATCCTCTCCTGCAAAACCATTAAACATAAGCAACAAATGTGTTAAACCATATTCCAATTCAAAAGGTGCATCAGCAGCATGATAGTTAATACATAAACCATTATAGTTCACATTAGGGACAGCCAACTGCGTCAAAGTTCTTTGTTCAGCCATGGTTTCAACAAACACAGAAATACCAACCATGTCCAAAGTAGGCAGAAACAAATAGAAAGAAGGAAAACGATTAAATTAAAATCAAAAAATTATAAAAACACAGAATTTCGTTTAATTAGATGAAATAAGAATTATGGAATTTTTTTTGGATTTTTTCGAAACAGCAAAAACAGTAAAAAAATAATTAAAAATAGAAAAAAGAGGAATTTGGAGATTTAAGGTCGAATTCACTTACTCTTTTAGAGTAAGGGAGTATTGATGACACGATTTTTCTGCTCCCAATAGGCAAAAAAGATTATCGATCAGACTCAGTTTTCCCAAAAACCGATTTTCGACTCAAAAAGGCGTTATGACCGAAACCGCGAGGAACCTATGGCCTAAACGCACGGACACTAAACCTATGACTCTAAAAACGATTAATAATAACAAGAATCCCCGGCAACGGCGCCAATTTGATCCGCTGTCGCGCGCGGATCAAAACGAGTATTTTGAAAACGTAATATAGCGACAATGGCTCGAGTCGTATCGCAAGAATTCTTGTTTTGATATTAACTAATAGAAATATAACCGGGGGTTTATGGTTTTAGATGAATTTATGAACAATAGAGCAAATAAGTGATTATAAAATAAGCTGCTCTACTGATTCGGGTTCCTACTCATCATCGATTACTATATGTTCAATTCCCTAAAGGATTCTCAATCCCATTCGATTACAACATCAATCAAACAAGAGCGAAAATATTATTTCAATTATGTTCCTGTTTGCCGAATTAAGCATTCGGTTAGAGATTACGCGAATTAACAATTAAGCAAAGTTAAAAAGCGATTATAAATTAAGGAACACAATAGATCGAATTTAACAATCTCTATCCTATAACAACAATTGAATTAAGCAAACGATTGAATAGGAATTAAGCAAACGATTTATAGGAAGAACTTGAAAGGAAATCGAAATTCAATTGAACATTATAATAATCTCAAAGATTGGAACCTGAATATAGTAGATCAGCTCTGAGGAATTAGTTCTCCATTACGGTTCTTTCCTACGTAAGAAAATAAAATTCGTGAATAGTAAAATACGTGAGAGTTTCAAGTGTACGGACAAACCTAGGTACTTGACAGAACCAAACGGTTTACAGCCTAACTGGGTCAAACACATAACCCAACCCAATATAAATGATCCAAAACTAAATAAAAGACTATTGCTGCAACTTCAAACGCAATTATGGAAAATATGCGTTCCTAATATGACTCCGACTCCAACACGAGAATTATAGCTCTTTCTCTTAGCTTTCCGACGATTACTAGAACGCGTCGACCAGATTCCTGGAGCTCTAGTTATGATTGTTTCCGTGTAGACTGCTAAAGCTGAAAGTTAAATACGAAAATCAAATAACAATTAAAATAAATTAAAATATAAAAACATTATAAAATACAAGAATAACCAAAATAAAGTAAAGAAATGCCTAATTAAAAATATAAGAGAATGTGCATCAAGATGCACTGATCATTTCTCATGCTCCAACAAGCTGACAACTAGATTGTGTCTACCCTGTTCCGTAGCAGCTTCCCTTCATGGATTTCAACATATTTTAACAGGTGGCTGCAGCATTCCTCTGTAATGTTCACATCCAGTTCCAGCCAAAGATTGATTTTGTACCATAGAGTTTTCAGCCAAGGACAAAGAAGTAGAACATGTGCGATATCTTCCACCTGTTGGTCGCAAAAAACACAAACAACCTCCTCCATGTTTTGTAGAATTCCTCTTCTCACTAACCGCTTCCTCGTAGGCAGTCTATCCATAAAAACTCTCCAGCCAAAAATACTCAATTTAGATGGGACATTAGCCTTCCATATTACTTCCAAAGCTTGCCTAGTGTTTACTTCCATCGCAGTCTCATCCCGCTCCTGCATCAGTTTACTATATCTAGATTTAACAGTGTAACATTTGGATTTATCATGTGGGCATACAAACCTGTCTAATGCATAATAGATTGGTTGGAGACCCTCTAGCACTGCACACAACTCCTCGTGTTCCTTAGCCGCGACTTCACTCAGCACCTCATTCCTACAAACAATGTTCCAACTCCAACCCTCACCTCCCCACTGCCCCAAACCATTTATAGACTCCTCTTTTGAGTCACACTCCTCAAATAAGTTTGGATACTGTACTGATAATTTCCCATAGTCCATCCAGCTTGTTTTCCAAAACATTATCTCCTTTCCATTTCCTAATTTAGCTGTGATCTTCTGCATTATACCTTGAGGGTCCTCACAAAGTAGCAATATATCCTTCCACCGTAAGGATTCTTTACTTTTAGAAACACACTCTCCAGCATTCCATATCCGCTTCTTCAGATTGCCATACCTGGACTACATTACTCTGTTCCATATTGCTTCCTCTTCCTCCACAAACCTCCAAATCCATTTACTTAGAAGAGCTTGATTAAACTTAGGTATGTCTTTAACCCTAGTCCACCTTTCTCTTTAGATTTGCATATAGTGTCCCATTTTACCCAATCTACTCCTCTCCTATCCCCCAAACCATTCCAAAGAAATTTTCTTTGAATGTTTCTTATTTCCTTAACAACTTTGATAGGGGCCTTGTAAAATGACAAATGAAAACTTGGTAAATTCAACAAAACGTTATTCAACAGTGTTACTCTTCCTCCTATTGATAGGAATCTTCCCCTCTATGAATAAAGTTTGGCTTTCAAGGAATCTAACACCGGTCTCCAAAATCTTACTCTCCTATGGTTACCTCCCACCAAAACCCCCAGAAATTTAAAGGGAAACTCATCAGTTTTGCACCCTAGGAAAGATGCAACAGCTTCCAAGAAATAAGGAGGACAACCAATTCCATGGATCTTACTTTTTGTGAAGTTGATACGCACTCCAGAAACCATCTCAAATTCCATAAGGAGGGCCGTCCAAAGATTAGTCCAAGACTCACATATATGATAAATGAACTATATTGCCATCAAATTGAAGATATTACTATAAAAAAGTGGTATTTTTGTCTCTATATTTTTTCTAATCACTTATCCACTAAATTTTTTTCATACCCTTTGTAAACCTTTATATGTTCTATTAAACAAAACAAAAACCATTTAAACGTGATAAATTAAGGGATTTTGCATTTGATATCTTCACCATATATTTCTTTCATTCTTTCTCCATATCTCAATTCATCAGTCTAGGAAATTGATAACAATATATATAAATTGGTTTTGTGTTTCACTTCTGTCATTAATATGACTCTTCATAGAATTAGGATGACAATGCCTAAGAGTATTAGTCTCCCACTACCCGTCTCATTTAGTAGATATGATATTTGTACCCGTTCGTATCCGTGAGGGTATCTGCAAAATAATTTGTGAATTTTGAGATACCCAAAAGTATTAAACAAATATCTATAAATATTATTATTTAAATATTTTCAAATTTAATTAATTAATTTTTTTATCCATATTAAAAACAAAATATTTTCAAATTTAATCAATAATAATAATAATAATAACAAAAATAAATCACATTCATTTTACTTCTTTTTTTATCAAATAAATAAATTCAACAAAATAATAATAATTACACATTCAATTAAATAATAATAATAATAATAATAATAATAATAATAATAATATTATTATTATTAATATAAATTTTATACCATAAAATCTGTATTCGTGCCGGTAAGAAAATGAATAATTAAATATCCGTTTATTTTATCCGTGCATATCCATTAAGACATCCAACCCATACTCGTGGCGAATTTTATCCGTGGATTCATCCCTAGTTATAATTTATTTAATCGTAGTAGTCACTAATATGTTTATTACATTTGAATCTCAGTTTGTAAAATATGAAACAGTAAAACATTATAAATAAATAAATAGTGTAATGTAACTTAAGTTTAGAGAAACTCTTATTACACTTCAGGAGTTCCTAAACACCGTGTGTGTTTTCAAAAATGCCTTTATCTTTTAGAGGTGTATATTTGGAAGCACTTTTTTTACTTAGCGTGAAAACATTCTATAAGTGCATCTACGGAATATGTTCGTATGTATATCTACGGAATAAATCATATACAAAAAACCAGAAAACAACATTTACAACGATACAAACAATATTCATAGATTAAAATCGACATTACATTAATGATTTCAACTGCAAATTAAATATTACATTTCAATAGCCCGGTGGACGCTTGCACATCTCTAAGATTTGCTATACCGTTATTTGCATCGTTGCTATGAACTCGAGAGAAATTTTCTCTTCGAAGTCGTAATAGGTTCGCCACATCGCCAAAACATTCTCTTAGTTCTTAAACTCAAAGTTGCTGAAAATGAAGTTTCCTCCATTGTCAACTGAATGTGAACGATACCCGAGCTTCACAACTTTTCTTTTGTCTCCGTAAGATAGGCGATAACGGATTTCATCAATGATATCGTTGAGCGAAATGTAATCGTTGAGTTTGAACGTCTGTCTGGGTGTTCTGCCGTTGGAGTAAGAGACACTTATGACATACCAATGGATGTTGACATTATATTGAGATATTTTTGTGTTTGTGCGAAAGACAACACAAGAAAACCCCAAATTTATAAAAAACATAGGTGAATATGGACCACTTCTTGCTAGCCAACATATAACCACATATTTTAAATGGACACTCGCATTTTCTACTACTTGTGTTGTATCTTTTAAACTTCCTTAGAGGGGCATGGTGTTTCCCGCTTCTTTCGCACAACATTGTTATGAAATCGTTTCTTCTTTCCGATCCATTATCCAACATTCCTATTACCACACCAAAACCAATGTTAGTTGCACTCCTACGAATCCATGTGAGCATGCTATCGTGATCATCAAACTCTTGCTTGTTAATAAAGCCACTGCCGACATCTACCGCCTTTTTGACAATCCCTTCAACATTCGGAGAAACATCGACTAAAGGAACTAATTTTTTTGAGATATTATCGGGGTGCACCATACCAATTTGTAAACAATAACAGAAATAACACAAAATCACATGATTGCTGAAAAAACAACACATACATGTTTCGTAGATGCACCCCCTGAATGTGTTCATCTTCAACACGTTCCGTAGATGTACCTACGCAAGGAACGTTACATTTTTTTTATAGAAATTTGATGCATAATGTGAGTAATGCAATGGATAAAGATGAATGTTTACCTAAAATTCTATCCTCTCTTGCCCCCTTTGATATGTTGCACCAAAAAGTTAAAATTTTGAAGTGAAAACTGGTATTGATAACGTATGGTTTTTAGGTTGTAGTGGCGAGTGTTAAAGAAGAAAACCAACAATGGGGGAGTGATCATGTTAGGTCAAACTATATTAAAAGTTATGTACATCTATAAAAAATTCTGGCGTTAAGACATTTCGTAGATGTGCCAACGGAACAATTCCTAAATTGAATTAATTTAAAATTTTTCCAACGTTCACTATTTTAAAATGCTTTTGTAGATGAACATGCGAAAAACAAATTTTATAAAATAAAATACTTCCTGACGACCGACATGTATCTCTAAAAACTGAAGACATGACATAGACGAAATTTAGAATTATAAATTTTAAACATATTATATTTTGCGCATAAAAAAACACGGACACCCTAATAATAATATTAATAATAATAATAATAATAATAATAATAATAATAATAATAATAATAAGCAATATGTTATGAATAAAGATTAAAGTGGATGTTCATCCTTATTCTTCTTTTTCATCCTCCTATTCCCCATTAATATATGTGACTTTCCATCTCACTTGGATCCTATAAATAAGACTCACATTGTGATGTAAATGATACTTTTGGAAGAAGATAATACAATATTAGTTTCTCCATTATCTTCCTCTCTTTGATCTCTCTATTGTTTTAGTTAGTTTTATAACACGTTATCAATACGAAACTCTACCAAACTTGAAAAAAATATTTTTGAAGCCCTAACTCTTAGAGGTAATATTAGTTAATTATTTTATTATTTTACTTTCTCATTATCCGTGTTGAATTTTGATATTATATCTTATTAAATTATCAATAATATCTGAAGGATTACAAAACAACGTGTTTGTTATATAGTTCATGAAGAACTTAACAAATATCCATTAAAAATAGTATTAAGATTGTTATATAGTTCCTGAAGAACTACAAAATGTGATTGAGTTCCTGAAGAACTACAAAAAAAATTGTAATTGTGATTGAGTTTTTGAAGAACTACACAAAAAAAAAAACCTCTCTTAAACTAATGTTAAGATATCTTAGGAGGATTGCTTAAAGAATTATTTTTCTTAATCGATGTGAATATTTGTGACATGACTTTGAAGGTTTTTTTTTGAGTTTCCTAAAAGGATTTTGCAAATAATTGTTTCTTTTTATCACTACGAAAATCATTTGTGATATATAATTTCCGAAGAGTTAAAGTTTTAAAATAAGGATTTCTCACACCTTAAAATGTTGTATCTATAATATTAGAAGAATTTCCTCATGATATTAATGAATCCCAGAATGATTGCATCTATACTAATAACATATCCCAAAAGGATTGCATCTGTTATGTTAAAAATTTGAAAAATGATTGCATCACCTATATTATCGAATTCTAGATAGATTGGATCAATAATAGTGAAGTATTCCAGAAGAATTTCACAAAAAAATTTGACTATGTTAAAAACTCATTTAATTTGTTAGAGTATAAATTATTTTATAATTAGAATCATAAATCTATATATTTCATCTATATATATATATATGATGATATAATTTTAGTGATATGATTTTGTATGATTTTGATAATTATATGATAATATTTTCATATGCATGTGTATGATTAAAGTGTTAAATCATGAGATATTATTAAGATGAACAATGTTTGCTGATACAATTTCTTTATTCACATTATTTCTAAATATTGATATTTTAACAAGAGAATTAAAACATTGCAATCTATTAAAGAATATATCAATAGTTTAAAGTTGCTACATATTTAAAAATTGTTATAAAAGTGCTTAGATTTCTCATATAATTTTAATTATACTATTCTTTTTTTTACAAGTATAGTGTATGGATGACATTTGTTAGTCCATCTTAAAGGCACACGAAAGTAAGCTCATATTTTGATAGAGTCGAGATTCGAATGAACATTAATCCTTTATATTTCCTTTTTGTGTGTTCTCTTTATGTCTTGCCAAATATTTTCGTCATAGATAATTCACATGAATTATACTGGAGGTATTGAATATCTTTGTATTACACAAATGAATTTAGACATAAAATGTATAATAGAAAAGCTATCGCTTTTCCCTCGGGCTTGTACTACACTTATATTAGTACAATTTAATCACATGTCATTGTAAATCAGTAGTTTACAAATTACACTTAAATGTGTCGTTGGTAAAACCGATTGGGTAATCTCGGATATAATATGATGCAAATAATTTGTATTGAAGAACTAGAAGTTTTTTCAATCCCGTCAATTTTTGTGTGTTTCTAAAGGAAAATAAAAATTTGAGAAATTTATGTTTTATGACATTAATTGTTGCATCGACTAAAATATCATGCATATGTATCTAGTCACAACAGAAGTTTGTGAAATTATTTTCTCAACTAATTAGACTAAGATCTTGTTTTCCGGATTTTTAGCAATTCCTGTATAAGTATCACATATATTATTAAAATTGAGGTTAATAGTAGTTTACCTCCCTGTAATATGAGCGTGTTTCGGTTTACCCCCCACCGTTGCCAAAGGCAGATTTTGGCAATGGTTTTTTTTGAAAAAACCGTTGCCAAAAGGTAGGGAGGGGGAAAAGCAAAATTCGCTAACATTACAGGGGTGAATTACTATTAACCCTTAAAATTGATATTGAATATCATATAATATATGTTCATAAAAAGAAAATAGACCCGAAGATCCATTCTTTAGACGTCTAAAGCTAATTATATGGTTGATACTTATGAGATCATCAATTCTATATTATATATTTGAAACACCCAAAGTATGATATTAAGATATTTATTTGCATTAAGCCAACAAGATTCTATATCTTAGTCCTCCCTAATTTATTCTAATATTTCTCATCTAAGTGAATATTTGGATGTGTTGTGTATATTCCAATTGCTCCAATATAATACATTAAGATGAGTCATGAAAGAATATTGGAAAAATATAATTAATATGAATCTCAATTTTGAGGATATAATTTGAGAAAATAATCAAATACTTGATTATCACTTGATAAATTAATTTTCCCACTATTAGGGGGATGAAATAAGCAGCTGAAATCATGAACAAGAAGTTCAAATGAACAGATGAAATCATGAACAAGAGATTCAAATGAACAATTTAAAATAAATTGTTATCTTGATCCTTGTACAAATCAATATGAACCAAAAGTTCAAAATATTATTCATTTGCAAAGTTTATGAAATAAATTATCAACTGATAATACTACACTCAAAGTGGATTCTCCTATTGGATAATATAATATTGCAAATGAGTTGTTGCTGCGTCTGAAGCGTGGTATGAAAGTCGGTTCCAATGTTAAAAGTCCTCTACTAAGAAAAGAAACTAAAGATGACCCAAGTGAGGATATGAAAATGCTAAGAGCAATTTGCCCTAATTTAATTTTCAGTTCCAGAAGAACAAATCAAGTACTTGAAATATGAAATAAAGAGATCTCGATAAATTATGTCATGGATGAAATGGAATGGAACGGAAATTGAGATAACCAGATAAAGTGAATATTGACAATGTCTTTGTATACAATATAGCGCTAAAAGTGATAAATGATAACGAGGATCATGAGTCAAAGTCTATTCAAGATTAGAGACTAAGTGAGAATTGGCCAAAATAAATATATTCAATTGAAGAAGAATTAAACTCACTTTACAAGTGACTCAGTTTTGGACTTGTAGTCCGAACACCTCAGGGTGTGAAACTAATTGGATATAAATGAGTTTTTGTGAAAAAGAAAAGAATGATATAAAGTTTGATTTATTGCTCAATTATTTTCACAAAGACCTAAGATTGATTTTGATAAAACATATTCACCTGTAGTTGATTCAATCGATTTTTGATAATTAATTAGCCTTGTAACACATGAAGGGCTTAATTTGAACATGATGAATGTTATGACATATTATTTATATGGTTCACTTAATAGTGACATTTACATGAAACTTCTTGAAGGGTTCAATATACCAGAGACACATAATTGTGGATCTCTAGAAAACTACTACATCAAATTGAACAAGTCTCTCTATGGGCCGAGAATTTGGATGCATGTGGTATAATCGCCTCAGTGAATATTTACTAAATGAATATACAAATAACTCAATTTGTACTTGTATTTTCATAAAATTATGTGGAAAAGGATTTGCAATAATAGTTGTCTATGTGGATGACATAAATATTATTGGAACTCCTGAAGAGCTTCCAAAATCTATAAATTTCTTAAATAAAAAGTTTGAGATAAATGACCTAGAAAAGACAAAATATGTCTAGGTTTGCAAATTGAGCATTTGGACAAAGAAATATTTGTACATCGAGAAGGCTATATAGAAAAGTGTTGAAATGCTTCTATATGGACAAATGTCACATGTTTCCTACTCCAATGATTGTTATATCATTAGATGTAGAGAAAGATCCTTTCATGCCTCAAGAAAATGATTACAAAAATTACTTGGTCCTGAGGTACCATATCTTAGTGCAATTGGAGCACTAATATACCTTGCTAATTATACACGTCTCGATATATCGTTTGTGGTCAATCTATTACCAAGATACAATTTGAACGGAGTCAAACATATTCGTTATCTTAGAGATGCTGGTTACTTGTCAGATTCTCACAATAGTAGATCAGAAACAGGTTATTGGTTTACATGTGATGGTACAACCATTTCATGGAGATCTATGAAACAAATCATTTCAACAACTTCATCAAATCCTACATAACTATTAGCACTACATGAAGTCACTTCCAAGAAGAAATTTTAAGCAAATACTACAAATAATATCGTCTCACATACATATGTTTTGTACTTTTTTTTTTCCCTTCACCATGGTTTTGTCCCATTGGGTTTTCCTGGTAAGGTTTTTAACTAGGCAATTCACATTTAAAGGATATTGTACTATTTTTCCTTCACTAGAATTTTTTCTATTGGGTTTTTTCTAGTAAGGTTTTAACGATGCATATCCTCAATGGACATCCAAGATGGAGTGTTATGAATAAAGATTAAAGTGGATGTCCATCCTTATTCTGCTTTTTCATCTTCCTATTCCTCATTAATATATGTGACTTTCCATCTCACTTGGATCCTATAAATAAGACTCATGTTGTGTTGTAAATGATACTTTTGGAAGAAGATAATACAATATTAATTTCTCCATTCTCTTCCTCTCCTTGATCTCTCTATTGTTTTAGTTAGTTTTATAACACAATATTCACTAGAGTAATGCTATATAGTAAGAATGATTTGAATAAAAAATCAAGAACGAACACTTGTCATTATTTTAGAGAATAATTTTAAATTGATTTTAAATTTAATTTACTTTTTATAGGGATTATGAGGTAATGATAGTAATGAATGATTGAGATTTAATTCGCTTTGATACTTTCTTACTATTTTCCTATTCAATATTGTTTATTTGATTTGGTCTTATTTATACACTCGCCGGGGAAGGTTGTTTCAAATTCAGGGAAAATGGAAATAGCATTCAACTCAACAACGGCAAGAGGTAAACTTCTCTCAAATTCTGGCCATCATGATTTCGATTTCATTTCTCAATTCAATTTATTTCATCTCCGATCATATTTCTCGCCGCAGTTCCTTCCTTGCCGCTAACTAAATCCGACGCTCGCGATCGGAATCCGTGCTCACTGTCCATCGTTCTGCGTAACGAATTCGTGCAGCTTTCATCTTCTCCAACACGCTTTCGCACTAACAAGAATTCTCTCTTCAAGGTACATATCGAGAATCGATTCATCAAATTTATGTTATTCCAATAATTCATTTGCATGTTTGATATTCCACAAACGCTGAATGTGTTGTTAATTGAGTTTTGGTACTTTTTTTTCTCTCTCTTAGGTTTTATCTGCTGAAAAGAATCACGTTCAAGTTGTAGAAGGAAGGTATACAGTAAAATTATATAGTGTTACTAATTTGATTGTTTAATTGAAATGCTTTAGTTACTTTTATGGATTTGCAGTAGTGTTGATGAGATCTATGATGCATTGGTTAATCGAATTCTGCCTCTGCCGTCAGTGTCGTTAAATCCTAATTATAAGTAAGTTCCTGCTATTAGAGTTACAGAAGTGAGAAGCCGGTAAGGTTGCTTATGAGTATTGAATATTAATGCAATTGTGTATAATGAAACTTGTTCTTTCAAAATGATGCATGTCTGTTACCAGCCGGATGTGTATTGTGTATATAGTAGTACCATTTAATGTGGGCGCATCACTTGTTTTGTTTCCTATATGCTTTGATGATTGTTGTTATGTCATCAGTCCCATTCATCTTATCATTTTGCAGAAGATTTCTTGGTTTGTCACTACTTAAACTCATGTAAGAAAAATTTCTTAATTGTATTTTATTGAATCAAAGTATGAAATTATTCTATTGCTAAAACTTCTGTTTTCCAGATTTTCTATGTCCTTCTATGTTAAATTTTCAAGTAGAAAATCATCTTTATCTTCTTTGATTAGATGTGTTTTCAATGCTAGGTTATTTGTTATTTCATAAACTTACAAATAAATTAGTTATGTCTCCCTCCTTTTCGACTATTGGTTTTGGGAGGTTGGCAAACTAGAAGATAAAATGTATGTACTGTGCTTTTGTGCGCTATTCCTCTATGTATTAGTTTAATCTTCTTATTTTTTATGATGCTGCACAGGTTTTTTGTTGGCCTGGCTGGTCCTCCTGGTGCTGGGAAAAGCACAATAGCGCATGAAGTAGCTAGACGCATAAACAAGCTTTGGCCAGAGAAAGCTTCTTCCTTTGACTCCCAAGTTCAACCTCCTAATGTCGCTGCTGTGATTCCCATGGATGGTTTTCATCTTTATCGTTCTGAACTAGATGCAATGAAAGTTAGTATCGTTATATTGCTCACAATATTTGTTATCCATATAGTTTTATTTCTAGTTAATTTCATTGTTCATATTAGTGAGCTAGAATTGGTAAGTTGTAGCGATCAAATTGTATGTCGTTGAAAGTGATATAATTGATTGATAGACTATCATTTTTCGTGTGATAGAGCAAGGAAATAGTTTGGATAAGAACATGTTCTGAAGTTTTGCTTATTGATTTCATTCCTTGAAGACTAAATTGATGTTGCATTTGGTTCAGACTAATGGGATATTAGAATCCATATTTATCATCACAAATGATCATAATTCTGACATTCTAATACTTAAGGGATCTTATGTTTTGTTATGATTCTAAGTGATCTTTTTAATAATAGAATCCCGAGGAAGCGCATGCCAGAAGGGGAGGTGAGGTACCTCTTCATATTCCCCACCATTCTCAAACACTATTCATAGAAAAGCATTAATCTTTTCATTGGTCTATCAGCTCCATGGACATTCAATCCTACGCGCCTTCTTACGTGTCTCAAGAATCTAAGAGTTCAGGTAAGGTTTACAAGTTTTAAAGATCTAATGGTATTATTTATTTCATTATTATTATTATTGTGGTTGTTGTTGTTGTTGTCATCATCTTTTGTGGCTTGAAAACTCTAGAATTGTTATATGACCATAACATCTTCCTCTCTCTCAAATAATATGTATTATCTTTATTGGCCAGTTCTTGAGTAAAGCTAGGATGAATACAAATAATTGTAAACATCTGTGCATTGGCGTCGAAGTAGTTCTTATCTGCTTTATTTGATTGCATTTTGGTGTAACATAATTCTTCAGGGATCAGTTTATGTACCATCGTTTGATCATGGTGTTGGGGATCCAGTGGAAGATGATATCTTTGTGAACCTTCAGTGAGTATTTTAACATTTCAGTGGGCCCACTTGTCAACATTTTATTATCTTGTCACAAAACATGATATATTCTAAATAACTGTTGATGATACATTTTAAGCTAACATTAAAAAAAGGAGAAATAGCTATTTTGAAGGGGTCAGTATTTTCCTCCAGACTATTAAAGATTAAAATTATGTCGATATTTGAATTTTGTTATGAAATCTGTTATTTTAAAAACTTTGTAAGGCCAGCCTATGGTAACACTAATTAAAAAAAAATGCCAGCAATATCTTGTGTTTTTTAAGATAACAGATTTCACACACTTGACTTAACAACTCTTAAGATATCTTGTAGAAAAACAATTCTGACAGATTGAGCCCCTAACCGTCATTAGTTTTGTTGTTCACTCTATTATTGAGAAATTTTGAAAAATCAATGCCAGTAATATCTTGTATTTTGTAATATTTACTGCAACATTTGTATCATTATTTTATTGTTTGTCCCCAATGAGCTATCGTTTTACAAAATCAAGGGTAATTAATTTTCTATAAAGTTGCTACTTGCAACATGCACATTCAACTTATTTTTCTATGTCGATATGTACTTCTTGAACATATTCATTTCTTTTCTTCCTTTCTGTAGGCATAAAATCATTATTATTGAAGGAAACTATTTGCTCCTGGAAGATGGGGTATGGAAGGAGATTTCATCTTTGTTTGATGAGAAATGGTAAGTACTGGATTTTTTAAAATATTTTTCCGTTGCCCTTGATAGTTTTGAAAGTTGTATGCGAACTCACGATTGAAAATTCAGATATGAGCCTATGACCCTTATGTGAAAATTCTGCTATGAAAATTAAATTTATGGAACCTGTGTTTTCTAAACCACATTAAGATTATCATTAGCATTTGCTTGTTTCATGCTGGGAATATGTCATTGTTGTTGTCTTTATATAGTTATATATGGTTTTCAGAGCCCAAGTATAAAGGTTCCATAGATTTTTTCCTATAAATCTAATATTTGGCCTAACCCTCACTGGTTTAACTTGCAAAAGAATATTTACCTATGCGACTTTATTCAGCTAGAAGAACATGTTCATGTGATATCATGCACTTTTGTTTTCCTTTTTTTATTCTGAGGTATGTATTATTTACCCAATACATTTTCATGGATTAGGTAGTTCTCTATTATTTTTTTTTTTGGAATTATACATATTTTGATTTAACATAATAAAAGTCTTGTCTTGAACATTAGTAGCCTTTCTAATGCATTATTTGTTGAAAGAGTTAAACGAAATCTCATAATCCATTTCTATTTTTTGGCATTATGATTGAGACATTATGATTGGTGTATGTTGTCCATGCCTCTTGTTAGCAAAAGGCACTTTCAACCGGGTATAACTCGCACTATGCTTATGATCAGAAGAGATAACCTAAATAACCTATCTGACATGGTCGGTTGATTATTGTTAAGATTTGACCCTTGGCTTCCCAGTTTTAAAATATATATATATATATATATATATATATATATATATATATATATATATATATATATATATATATATATATATATATATATATATATATATATATATATATATATATATATATATATATTCTTACACTATCAAGAAATATACAACCTAGCAACAGGCTACTACATGCATAATGCATTTTCAAATTTCAATACTAGGGAATTATCTGGGCACCTGTTAGCCTGATTTGTTTGTTCTTATTCTTTTCAAGGTTTATTGATATTGACATTGACAAAGCAATGCATCGAGTTTTAAAGAGGCATATCTCTACTGGTATTTACGATACACTTTTTCTGGATATTTTTCTATATATCAACTTCCACGCGTAGGGAATTCATTTTGTATTTACATTAATTTTTCTTTTCCCATTCCAATCTATAGGCAAGCCTCGAGACATTGCGAAGCAGAGGGTAAATTTCACATCTTACAACTTGTGATGCTTATTTATTTTTCTAATTATCTGTCCAGTGGAATGTTGATTATATATTTGTTCTATTGTTTTTTTGACAATGATTTATTTACTACATTCAACACTTTCATAATGCAGGTAGAGAACAACGACAGACTCAATGCAGAACTTATAATGAAGTCTAAGAAAAATGCTGATATAATAATTAAGTCAGTTGATTTTTGAGGAATCTGTTTGTACTAAGTCATGCATTAATGAAGTCCAATAAAAATGCTGATATAATAATTCAGTCAGCTGATTTTTGAGGAATCTGTTTGTACTAAGTCATGCAGAACTTATAATGAAGTCTAAGAAAAATGCTTATATAATAATTAAGTCAGTTGATTTTTGAGGAATCTGTTTGTACTAAGTCATGCAGAACTTATAATGAAGTCTAAGAAAAATGCTGATATAATAAATAAGTCGGTTGATTTTTGAGGAATCTGTTTGTACTAAGTCATGTAGAACTTATAATGAAGTCTAAGAAAAATGCTAATATAATAATTAAGTCAGTTGATTTTTGAGGAATCTGTTTGTACTAAGTCATGGAGAGCTTATAATGAAGTATAAGAAAAATACAAAGTAAGCATTATAACTTTAGAAGTATGTCGCAATAAAGGATGTGATTAATTTAGATCATGTTATTGGTAGCTAATTAACTACATATTCACAATTCATCTTGATCAACGTCTTATTGCATATTGCATTTTTTTTTAATGTTAAAAAAAAAAAGACAATTTCCTTGTACATCCCCATGGGGTGAAGACCCTGATGTAAATTCAAAAATACCCTTAAATTTTGGAGATGTATCTCCGAAGGCTCTAATTTTCACATTTTCAATACTTTCGGAGATGCATCTCCGAAATCACCTATTTTTTTGGGTGTTTTCGGATATGTATTTCCGAAATCACCTATGAACCAGTTTCGGAGATGCATCTCCGAAATATGCTTTGAGTTTTTCTGTATCTTTTCAAAACAATGATTAATCCCATATATTACATTAATTGACAAAATATAACAGAATCGACAAAATATAACACGTAAATTATAATAAAATACCAATATTTTAAATATGAAAATAGTTGCACAGGTAAGTGCTCAATGTCAAAATATTACAACACGAATACAAAAAGTCATGAATAAAACATAAATAGGCAACTGCTACTGAGTATGCCTAATGCGAACACCCTGTGACCTCCTCTGCCTACTATACGCCGCCGCACTAGCCGCCTCTCTAACAACCCTCTCCATGACGACAATCGTCTCGTCACCGCCCCGCTGCATGATCCCTCTGTCCAACGCCTTCTGCCCAATCATCTGTATCCGCTGGCATACCGGCAAGAGATTAGTGGCATGGTCATCCTCGGCCTGCCGGTTCTTCAAGATCTCCTCATGTGCTGGCCTAGGTGGATCTCCAGGAGCATCGGGTGTCATCAAAGGATGTGACACCCGATAAAAGCATGTCACCTAACCATCCACACAGTGCCAGTCACTAAAAAAATTTGGCAGATTGCGACGATTATTTTGGCGGATTACGACAGTTAAAACTGCCGCAATTTATAATCTACGACAATTGAAGTACCGTCGCAGAATCGTGTGTTTCAAACCTGTTTCACGACGGTTCTCAAAACCGTCACACCAACCGTCGCGCTAGTTCATAACGGGTTGGAACTGACATAAACTAGAAATGGCGACAGTTAAAAACCGTCATGAATATGCTTTTGATTTTTGTTTTTGATATTATTCGCGACGATTTACAACTGTCGTGAATGTGATATCCCGACGGTTGGAACCGTCGTAAATATGCCTTCGATTTCAGTTTAATATTGCGACAGTTTAAAATCATCTATTGGGGTTTATAACCCCTGCTAAATTAATTAATTTTAAAAATAAAATAAAAATCACTTAATTCGCATATGGTTTTATATGGTTTTAATTTATGAGCTTCATATCATGTCTTTTCCATTGTTTCTATTCTCTTGTTTTATACTTAAACAAAATTCTATAACAGCAAAATAGAAAAATACTATTAAATTTAATTGAGTTATCGAAAGTTATAAAGAATGAAAGTCCTTCCAAAAGGTTCAGCAATTTGTTACAATGCTACAACATGAAGGAAAAGACAACAACCTTACATATATAATAGTATTCATTAAACTAGACAATTGAAACTAGTATTGATCATTTATATATACATATTTGTTTAACCAAGAGACTGCATATTGATTGCATAACAAAAGCCACCACAATATTCAAAATATTGACTTATGTCTCATAGCTAACTTCTATGGATGTTAAGATTAACAAGTATACCAACTTCTGATCTACAAAATGTACACATATATATATTTGGATTAATGCCGAGTCATCGGTCATGCTTCAACCTCTTTGTCAGTGGTATGAGTCTCATGAACAAAGCTATGACTAGTGTTAGTTGTGTCCTTGCTTCTTCCGCTGTATCAAGAACAATCTTGCTAGTTCCATTCTTATCTTCTTTGCTATACCAGTTGTGCTCCTTTGTGAAGTACCTTCAAAAACAATAAAATCAACAATGAGAGCTAAATAATAATATACAAAATTATATAAAAAACAGATATGACACATTGAGAAACTATATAGACGTCGATTCATACATTTAAGGACCAAAATAGCTATTTAATCGAATTTATACATACTCATGTATCTTGTAGCAGTCTTAGCAAAATCTATAATAATGTCATTAACCTTGGCTCCAATGACAAATGAATTAATCTCAACAAATGCATCTGAGTAGTAATCTCATGGTTGATATATAAACAAATGCATCTGAGTAGTAATCTCATGGTTGATATACAAAGTCATTACTCGTAGCTTAAATGATTGAAACCTTGCTACAGTAGTTGTATAGTTAACAAGAAGTGCTTCACTTTGAGTAAAGAGAGAAAGTAATCTGCAGAAAATATTTCCAATATGTGTCTGCTTTAGATACAAATTGAATAAGCAAACGTTTTGGCTTTTCTTCTTAGGCTAGAGAAGTAATCTGCAGAAAATATTTCCAATATGTGTCTGCTTTAGATACAAATTGAAAGAAAATCCAAGTCAGTTTGTCATTAGTTTAAAAAACTTACAATACATTGTATGTGTAAATAAGTTTCACAGTGACATTGTATATCAATAAAACTCAAAAAACTAATAAATAAATAGGAGACAAAACTTACTCATGACTACAGATGGAGTAACAGGCAAATCAGACAGAATGTAATTAACTTCATGATAAGCCCTGCTGCAACCGTGTCATTAACTTATAAAGCATTCCCTGAAATGGAAATTTGGAGAGGGGACATAAATATCAATGTAATAGCATTTCAAATGCTAAATGGAAACTCTTCTTGGCAGTTGGAACTTACCTTTGAAGAAAGAAACCATAATGATTTCTTCTTTGAATTTACCACACAAGTTGTTAGCTTATGAGACTCAACCTAATTACATGCAGTACAAGAAAAAACACCAAGTATAGATACATGACGGGTAGGCACAGTTGGACAAAACCATTTTATCAACATCATATAACATTAGAAGAAATATCACATATTTAGTACAGTAGATGAATTCGGTGGTAATTTTTGTGTTCATGTTCAAAGAAAAATTCTTAGTTAATTGATAAGTCATGTAATATAAATATTCTTGTCAATTTATAAGTCTTGTCAAGTTACTTAAATTAGTAGTAAATCAAGTTATATCATGTGGTCCCTAAGTCCATAATCTTAGTATATACTCTTCCAAATCAAATTTTCATGTTTCAAAATATTAACAACTTTTCCAACAAATTTATTCTATTTAAAATCTCAATACAAACCATTTTATTTACCCAACTCACTTCTAAAAAGTGTGCATATTTTTTCAGAATCAAAGGGCGAGAGGAATACGAACCATTCTCAACCCCATTCTCGCCTTTGTCAATCAAATCCATTTTGCCACTTTCAGGCTATGTTTGGATACAATAAAAAGAACGGAGCGGAATGGAGCGGAGCGGGATGGAATAGAACGGAACGGAGTGAAATGGAATAAATACGTCATTCTATTGTTTGGATACTTCATGATGGAATAAAGTAATTTCTTCATTTCGCCCAAATCGAAGGGTACAAAAAATGGTGGAAAGTGATGGAGTGGGATGAAATGCATTCCATCCGATACCACTCCATTCAATCCGTTTTTAATCGATCCAAACGATAGAACATAAACTTATTCCATTCCATTCCGCTTCATTCCATCCTGTTCCATCAATCCAAACATACCCTCAAAGGTGAACTCATCACTTCCAATGGTTTCCAAAGTCGAAGCAATTATTTCCAAAACTTGTTCTGGGTCGTTGTTTAAATTCCTTTCACTTTCGGAGATGATACTCGCCAGGTTCGGTGGGATAAGTGATTTTCTACTCTGGAGGATGGATCTCGGCCTCCTGGTTCTCCCTAGCTTCGCAGAGAATCTGCTCGGTAGTGATTTGAATGGGAGCGGGGGTTTTGTTCTTAACCTCTATGTGTTTTCTGGTGAAATAACCCAACTAGGATCTGCATCTTTGGAAGAAGACATTGGTGAGAGATGAAGGGGGAGAAGGTGTTGGTGAAATTGCTACAAAGAATTTTGGAATCTAAGAGTAAGGTAAATATTTGGATCTTGAAAGTGTGTCTTTTGTTAAAGTCTTAAGTTTGAATCCTTTTAAATACAAACAACTATTTTATTGGGCCAAGTTTATAGCTTTGACTTTAAATGCGGTATGTGGAGCCCTTCCATGTATTGATAGGATACAATTTTTTGAGTCTAGATTTCTCCAAATCCTTTATAAATAGAATCTCCAAACCATTTCTTCAATATCAGATATCACACACAGAGATGAACCAAACATATTCTCACATTGTTTTTGTCTACTTCAGTGGTGAGATGTCATTTCAATTTAGGTTTTTCGAGGACACTCCTCTCACTGAGCTGATTATCATACTGAATTCTCTCCTACAATATCTAGAAAATCAAAAGGTGTTTTAGCTCAAGTATTGTTCACCCTCACTTGACACTAAAGGAAAGATAAAGTTCACCCAGTTTGCACTGAAGACGGGTGATGATTTAAAGGTTATATGGAGTACTTTTCACTGATACTCTACTAAGGATCTGATTGAAGTTGATGCGAAGCTTCAAAAATCGGGAGAAGATGTTATCAAAATGTTGCAACGTTCTCAGCTACCAGTTTATAACAATATGTAATGTTAAATTTCTGCTCCACTATCTATGTAATTTCAACTATCTATATTAAATCAATCTTAAGTTGCTTTGGTTTTAAGGTTTTTATTTCTGTTTGGTAGTCAGAGTTTATTTCGGGTATGTATGTTCGAAAGCTATCATTTGGTACCTTCGGATATGCATCTCTGAACCTATTTGATAAAAAAATTAAAATGTAGTGAGTTCAGATGCACATATTCGAATTAAGGGGATATCACTGGAATTTCGTCATGGACCCCTAAAAATCCACAAGGGTGTATTATGAAACTCCCATTGTGAATTGATTATCGCTTCTAGTTGGCCGTTGGGATTTTTTCTATTGAGGAAACACTACAAGAATAACTACAATTTGCCAGGGGCTAAACCCCTCACTAAAGGCAAAAACCCTCACAAATGCACAATTTGCGAGGGGACAACTCCCCTAGCAAAACAGGGGGTCGGAAATCCATTACCGAGAGGCTTTCAACTTCGCTAAATTGCCAGGGGCTTTTCCCCTCGCTAAATGTAAAGGCAATATTCTCCTCTGTAGCCTACAGACGTAGGCCCCAGCTAGCAGTCTGCAAGGGGGCAGACTGCGTCAGATATTTTGCTTGGGGAATAGCCCCACGCAAAATGCAGGACATATTTTTCTTTTTGCTTGGGGATTAGCCCCTCGCAAATTATTTTTCTTTTGAAAAAAATATAATTTACAAAATCATACCTAATAATTAAAATATATATATAAATATAATTTAAATTAAAATATATATATATATATATATATATATATATATATATATAATAATAATAATTCAAATTAAAACGAAATTATTATAATACATATAATAATTAATATTTAAGAAAATATAATAAAAATGAAACTCCATACAAAATTACAATAATATTTAAAAATAAGTTCAAAATAGCTAACACAAATTATTCCATACAAATTAAAATAAACTTAAATATGTAAATTTAATTATTCCCCCCATCTTGTTCCTCCTCTTCTTCATCAACTCCTCCATATCCACTAGTTCCTCCAAGTCCACCACCAATATTTTGTGAAGCAAAAAATTGATCAAACCTTTGTGACCGCTCATTTGCAATTCGCATTGCTTCTTGATACTCTTGTGCCTGCCTCCTCATTTCTTCCTGAAATTCTCTCCTTATTTCTTCCTGTAATTCTCTTTCTCTTCTTTGCATTTCCTCCTGCATCTCTAATTGTTTTCTCTTCATCTCTTCAATTTCCAAATTTCTTGCTGCTACTTGTTGTGCTGCCTTAGTATTTGCCAAGTTTCTCACAGTTTCAAGCATTTTGGTGGTTAATATAGGTGGCTTTTATGGAAGCTTAAACTATTTATGGGTTGGGTGTAGTATTAGCACTTTTATTTGCCAATATTTTTGTTTAATATTTATTTTATGAAAAAAAAATATATTTTCTTCTCCATGGACATTCACTAGTGCTCTTGCTTTTTTTAATTATATTTAGATTTTACTCCTACAATTTTTTATTCATTCGAATTAACATATTGATTCGCCTACTTTTGTCCCCTTATTTCATCCAATGACCACCTCCTCCCTTTTTTAGAAAGTGTTGAAAACAATTAAGTAATGCAATTGATCTAAGAACTAGTATTTACTTCTAAAAAGCATCATTATTATAAGGAATTTTTCAATTGACTAACCAATTTAAAATATAGAATATAATAGCCTTCTTAGTATTTTTTTTATTCATACTAATATTCATTATTAGTGGCCCATTCCAGAATCAAAAATAGAGTAAGGATCCGTGGCAACGACGGATCAAAGTTTCTGGTGCGGCAGAGAGGGCGCTGACTTGCAAGGTTAACACTCCAATAATCAAGTTAGTATAAAGGGAGAAAAGTGAATTGAAATTAAATTTTAAATTGAGTACCTGAATTTGGCGTCTATATATATATATATATATATATATATATATATATATATATATATATATATATATATATATATATATATATATATATATATATATATATATATATATATATATAACAGAGAATAACAAACTTTCTCTTTTTTAGGCATGTATTATGGGGAGTCGTTGGATGCATATAAAGCTCATATGGGGACTCGTGCACTGAGAAGGTTCTGGAAAAATTATAGAAGCTTCAAAGTGGTCGGTCGAGAATACTATGGTCGGCCAAAAATAGTTGCCCCCTTAAGCAGATGCCTTTGCACAACAAGGTCGAGGTTTATCGTCTTACCCTCAACATCATACCTTTTGAAGCTTCAATGATTTATATGAGAACATGTATATACCTGTACTTTTTGGTTACTCCTATCGGTTAGAAGCTCATGCAACGACTTGCGTAGTTGGGAATATAGTGGATGATAAATGTGTTGCATTTTCCCACAAATATTGGTCTGCGTGCCACTTCCTTATGAAAAACGGGACTTACATATATAAAGAAGAAGATCTTTCTGAGGAGGACTTCTACCAGAAGAGGAAATTGATAAGTCTCATAAAAGATATGGGTTATCTCGGGGGCGACATTCCCCAGGACAAAGCGGACCAGAAGTGCATGAAACACCTTATCGATACTCTCTTACCGGTGGGGGCCCATTCCCAGGAAGACATGAAAATCATTTTTGGCATGTTATGAAATCTCTTGGTTTATTTGCTTTCAATTTTTTGTTTACAATGTGCTTACTTTGATAACATTTTTTCCTTGCTTGTTACTTATGTCGTGTAGATTCAATAATAAATGAGGTAAAGCTCCGACTTTTAAGGCGGGGATATGGCCGTCAGGAGTCGAAGTAGGTTCTTCCGCTGCTTCGGGGGCTCCTAGGAGTGCTGTCGCTTTGAATACTCTTTTGAGGCTACAAAGTGCATCTGGTATTCCAGCCCATCAATTGAAAAACTTAGGCAGCGAAAAAGTAAATAGCAGAAAATAATTTGCGAAATTAAAGAGCTTAAGGGAAGAAAAAAACACCAAAAATTATATGTTGGACTTAAAACTTCACATACAAGAAGGAGGTGAATTCTGTGGTTTAGAAAAACATGGTTTTGTAAAAGTTTTTTAGATTAAAATCAGAGTTTGAAAACCTTTTTTATTTTAAGCAGCGAAATATAAAAATAAAGTGCAGAAAGTAAACGAGTTAAGGGAAGAAGAAAAACACAAAGAGTTAAGGTTCGATCAAAATAAAAGACCTACTCCTCTCCCCAAGAACTTATCTTGAGAGTTTCCATTATACACTTGAGAGCTTTTAGTAGGTGAAGCTCACGAACCCCCTTATACAAGGAAATAGTGATTGTCCTACAACCATGATAATACAAGAAGGAAGATATGACCGTGTGCATCTTCTCCATTGAAATGTTGGAGACCGATAACCAATGTTGAGACCAAGCTTCCTTCCCAACTGTAGATTGAAGTGATTAATCTTCTTTCAACGAAATATCTGAGCTTAATTTGGTTTAAAAGTATAACCAATAACCTTTAGAGATTTTAACAGGCTGATCTTCTAACCTAAGGTTTTAAACGGTCTAACCATGAAACTAATTGTAAGTTCATCAATATTTAGAAACTTCATCCTTCAAATGAACAAGGCTTTCCAAGAGCCTTAAGGGAAGTTCGTCAATATTAACGATCTTTAACCTAAATAAATATTAAGAGCTGATGACACGATCCCCAACTAGAGCATTTAATGAGGTTTGCTTCTAACCACATATTTTTATCCCTAAATGGGTTGTGTTCATCCAAGATGCATAAGAAACATTCTTAGAGAACTTATACAATGCCACCCATCCAGAATTACAAAAACACCTCACTCACAAAAGTATTTTCCTATAAGAGCTAGTGAGAGAAATTGAAAATGAAAACTCATAGAGAGAGAGAGAGAGAGAAAGAGAGAGAAAGCGTCAATACACAATTCAATTTCCAAATGAAATGAAATGACGAATGAGACCTCTATTTATAGGTTTGAAATCCTCTAAAACAGGAAACAACATTAATTAAAAAATGACTGTTACTAATTGATTAAGCCAATAAATCATATAATTTAAATATAGCAGTAATGAGTTTCAAAATAGGTAAGAAGTAATGTATAGACGTTCCTAATCGATTGAATGCATTCAAATTTACTTGTTCCTCAAGAGTGCGCCAATCTAATCGATTGACACAATCGATTAGATTCTGTAAAATATATTTTTTGGCTTTTTGAATGCTCCCAACATTTTCTATACAACTTCTATATATACTTCTCAAGGTTTATTCTTTTGAAATTTTTTTATAAAAAGGTTTTAAGTGTGTGTGTGCTAAGAGCCATCTACTTCTACAAAGAAAGAATTTTGCGTTTACAAAAGTTTCACTCACTTACGAAATTGGGAGATTAACTCCACTAAGCCTTGTCTAATAGATTCTTTTATGTTGAAACTTTCTTTGAGATTTATTTTAAGGGTTTAGATGTAATCTGTTTGTTTCCCTATATTGATATCTAAAACTTTGTCAATCCTTCATCAAACTCATGGCTTACATATTTATCTGTTTAAGTGCATTGGTTGACTTTCTTTATGATCGCATCTTTATCATGCTGAATATATGTTGAGTTTTTCACAGTTGTCATCATATTGATGTTATCTTTATTTTTATGATCTTTTACAGTTTTCATCATGTTGCATATTTATCATGTCGAATATTTGTTAAGTTCTTCACAATTTTCATCACCAAAACAAAAACCTATTACATGCAAAACTAGGTTCCATATTATAGAGGTTCTGTCAAATAAAAAGAACATACTCGTCTCCCCAAGAATTTATCTTAAGAGTTTCCAATAATAGTTGAGAGCTTTTAGTAGGAAAGACTCATGAACCACATTATACAATGAAATGATGGTTGATCTTCAACAAAGACGTTTGCGTCTTTTCTTCAATATATTTTTTAGAGTGAAGCAACAAATCTTCCTTTCTAATGGTGGATTAAAGAGATTAGTCTTATTTCCATGAACACAAACCTTGGAGCGGTTATTCTTCCAGTTTCAAAAAACCTGAGCTCAATAATTTGGTTTTAGTAGGGGTAACCAAAAACCTGTGAGATTTTAACTGGGATGATCTCGAACTTGTGAACCTTTTAATACCGGGTTGAGCGTCAACCTATCCTGGTTTTAACCAGGCTAACCAAGAACCTATAAAGATTTTAACATTGGCTAATCTTCAACCAACCCTAGGACTGATCATACAATCCACAAATATAAGCTTTTATAGGATGAGCTTATAACCCATATAATTACCTAAATGAACAATATTTAACCAAGTTGTATACAAAAGATTCCTTCCGTGAATTTTACAATTATATTCTTTTTACAATTATAGATATATCCTCACTCACAAAGGAACTTTTCTCACAACAACATTTTGTTAAAACATTTAGTGAGAAAAAGTTAAATAAAACTTTAGAGAGAGTGCGAAAGAGTGAGAGATGAAAGTGTCAAAACACAATTATAGATACTCTGAAATGAAAAATGAGACCTCTATTTATAGGCAAGAGGTTGGCTCAAAAAGGAATTTACATTTAACACATTTTACTGTTAGCTAATCGATTAAACCAAGTTTCTAATTGATTAGATAATGCAAATATACGATTGTAAGTCCTCAAAATGGAAAGTTAAGATATCTAGTAGTTGCTCAGAATAAATGCACAATCAAACTAGCTTAGGCCTTAATTTTGTGCAGTTCTAGTCAATTGGACATATGTTCTAATCGAATAAAAAAATCTGGAACCGTAGAAATAAAATTAGTATATCCATAAGAAGGTATGTGATTATATGAAAAACATAAACAATTTTTTTCTCTGCTTCATTTATTGGCCAACCGCTGAAAGTTTCGAGTTTGATATCGATAGTTTTGCAACAATTCTAATAAATCTTTGTGTAGTGCTAGGTGCATTGATTTTTCTGAAATGTGGGTTTGCGCGAGTTGTTTATTTCAAAGAAAGATTGGATCAACCGATCTGCACTTTTTTGTCATAGCTAGAAAATGTACATGATCCGGTAAATGGCTTCTTACTAAATAATAAAATAAAAGTTAAGAACCATTACATTTCGCGGTTCATTGACATATCTACTTTGATTCTCTATCAACCAAGATTTTTGGAACATTACCATGGTTAAAGGTTAAAGCTAACCAGTTTTAAGTTTTGATGCAGTCTAGTATTCTTTCTGCCACAATGTTAACAGGGAGATGAGAATCTTTTCGCTATAGAACATTCATATAGATAAAATAACTTGAATTATATTTATGATGAACTAAAGGAAAACAAGGTGTTTTTGTTTAATTTCTCCATTTCTACTTTTTTTTTTTTTTTTTTTTTTTTGTAATTAAGGATTATATAAAGCGAGTACTAGGGGTACTCAAACCCAATTACAAAAGAAGGAACGGAAACAAAAAAACAGTCCCTACCAAAATAATGCATAATTGATGAACTACATATAAATTAATCAGAATTCTTTGAATTTTAAGAAGAAAAAAACTTTGCTGACTATTATTTGTTTGGTCAGAAGAGTTCTCCAAATATTTGGGTCTTGTATTGATAATAATTTTAGATTTTTTAGAAATAGACATAAGAGAATAGGCTTATTCCATAATAAATATAGGGAAATTTCCTATAAGGAATTGAGTGTGAAAGTCAAATGAATTAAAAGATTGATGTTTGGTTCCGGAAGTGATATGGATTTTTTTAAAAATGAATGAAAAAATAATATACTTTCATTAGGTGATTTATTAAATAATCTAAAACCGGGAATCTTGAAAACTATTCGAAATTTCGAAGAACTACGAGAAACAACCATTGAACAACTGAAAAAAGCTTGAGCCCGTTTAAGGAAAGTAGAAATGGAAGCAGATTGGTTTCAAGTGAATGATTATTTTGAGATAGAAAGTTAAAAATTGAGTTTAATTAATTCAATTTATATGAAACAATTCGAAAATTAAAAAAATGAAACCATTCATTTTAATCAATTAAAACAAAGGGTTATACAATAAGCATTACATTACAAGGAGTTCTAGGAACTCTGAATAGTTGCTTAAACAACGAGTTACATTTACATATGATCAATGCTAATAATGGTATGTTTGGGGTGAAGAAATAAAAAAAACTAATTAGTTTTCTACTATAATAGGGAGTATAAGCATGCCTTATTTTTGTTTTTCTTTGAAAAATAATAAAATTTTGAAAAATAATAAAAAACATCTTATGTGGCTAAAGTAGTAACTACTTTACAAGAAATAGGAGCAACATAATACACTAGTGGCTGAAATAACAAATTTCCCAGCTACATTATAATATCCCACGCCTTATATTAAAATATATTTGGCTAAATATTGTATGTACCATACACTTTAATCATTTATGATGATCCCTCAAATGTCTATTCTATTACAAAGATCACCAGGTCGTGAAGTTTATACCCCGAAGATGTTTTTATTTTACATTTGTGTCTTTTGGAAAAATATGTTAAATTAAGTTCTCAGTTACGTAAACGAAGTATGATTACTTTGCCAATAATTAAAATTCAATTAGGAGATGTTTCAGCTTATATCCCTACTAATGTAATTTCTACTGTAGATGGCCAAATATTCTTATCTGTCAATTTATTTAATGCAGGGACTAGACCTCCAATTAATGTGAGTGTTTTTTTCGTTTTTCAGAGTTGGATCAACGGATCAAATAAAAGCTATCAAACAAGTAGCTGGTAAATTAAAATTGAAATTGACACAATTAGCAAATTTAGAAGCTTTTGCACAATTCTCTTAAAATATTGATAAATACAAAATCAATTGGCAAGAGATCAACGATTGTGCGAGTTTCTTAAACAATCCCGATCAACTCCTATTACTGTGGAAGAACTGATAATAATTATTCATAAATGAACGAATGGCTATCTTAATTTGTAAGAAATTGAATAAGGAAGGATATCTCTTTGAGTTACGAGCTTATTTAAAAAAGATTAAACATTCATATCTTCTAGCAAGACATTCACTAGGTAAGCAAAACCCATTTTGATGGAAGATATTCAAGAACATATGGGACCCTTTATTTATAAAGTTAGGAACAAGTAGAAAAAATTTATTAGAATTTTCATACCTTTATGATTTCTATAATTATTCTTTTTAAATATTTTAAAAAAAAATAATAAAGATACGAAATCCATCCAGTGTTTTAAAAACCGGACCGGTCATCGAACCGGTGAGAGTACTGGGTCACTGGTTTATCGGTTGAACCACTGGGTCACTGGTCGAACCGCACGACCAAACCGGATAACTCGGTTGAATAGACCTGTCATTATATAGGTATAAAACCGGTCGAACCGGATGATTCAGTCTCTAAAAAAATATAACTAGCTTTTAAATTTTTTTAAAAATATCATATCATAAATTCACAATTTCATAACTTAAATTCAAATTTTAAACAAAGGTATCACACATAACAAAATAGTAAAAAATTACAAAGTCTAATTGCAAAGAAAGTCTAATTACAACATAATCTAAACAAAGTCTAATTACAACATAATCTAATTGAATAGTTTATAACAAAATAACTCCAATGTGTACCAAATTTAATTCAAAATAGGATCCTCCGAAAAAGAAAATCAAATAAAATTCAATATGTTTATGCTATTTAAGAAAATTTATTAGCAAAGATAACAAATAGACAATAAAGTTTTTAATTTGTCACTAACGAAAAAAACTATGTGAGAATGCTATTTAAGTAATACACTACTAAATATATTTAAAAAAAAAAAGTTAAAAAAAAAGTTTAAAAGAAATGTTAAAAAAAAAAGAAAAAAAAGTTTTAAAAAAAAACAAAAAAAAAGCAATTAAACCGTCGGTTTCCCGGTTTTCCCGGTTTTTCCGGTTTTTCCGGTTTTCCCCGGTTTTCACCGGTTCTCACCGGTTTGATGGCATATCCGATCCGACTATTGAACCAGACCGGTTACCTGGCCGGTTCTCGATTCGACCGGTCCGACCGGCCGGTCCGGTCCGGTTTTTAAAACACTGAATCCACCATATATTTTTAGAAATATATGAATTCAACTAATATACATGCAATTGAAAATAAATTTAATATGTAATAAATTTGCGTCCAATACAATTAAAACCTATACCAAAAGTTTAGAAGACCTTTGTTATAACCTAGTGATGCCAATAGGGCGGAGCGGGGCGGATGATACATTCCCATCACAATTCCCACCCTTGAATCTATTCTCCATTCCCGTTTCGGGTCCCCGCTACGGGGGAATTTTGTCCCTCATCCCGTCCCCGCAGATCCCCACGGGTCCTCACGGATCCCCAAGAGTCCCCACAGATCCCCATGGTGAAAACTCTATTATATACTACCTACGGTCCCATTTATAAGAAAAGATTCATTTTTAGATACATTAAATAAATAATGTATCTAGATAATATGTTGTCTAGATACATTATTTATTCAATGTATCTAAAAAGATAATCTTTTCTTATAAATGGGACCAGAGAGAGTAATATATTATTTATTATAGTGATTTTTTTAGCGCTATAGCTTGTGTGGTGTTTATAAAGTTTGGCTAGCCGTCACCTTAAAAACAAATTTTGTAAGTATGAGTTAGAATCAATCAACATTCTAAATTTTTTGTTGGAATAGTTATATCATTCACACTTCCGGATCATTGAGACCTAAGTGTGAGGGATATGATGGAAATTCCACCAGTATTATGGCCCGTCCCTAATCACTTAATTGAAATATTTGAATTGTCTTGATTGTAACCTCCAACATCAATGATTTATACTTCATGATTTATGCATTAAATAATAAATTACACCACGTCTATTTCATTTTTAACAATGGATGTGCAAAATATCCGGTTGTGAGCTTCAAATCCATAGCCAAATTTAAATCCGTTTTAAATGTCCTGATATAATTAAATGGTTATTAACCGGTTTAGTTATTAACAGTTTGGTTATCCATTTATATAATTAAAGATTATTAATCGGTTAAATTATTTTTGAATTTGGTTATAATCCGGTTATTATCCAAAATTCAAAATTAATCCAAATATTTAATTTTCAATTTTTTTTTAAAAAAAAACCGGTTATATAGTCACAACTGAATTTATAACCGATTTTATGATCAATTTTAATAAAAATGTGGTTATGGTTATAAATCCAAATCATTTAAATAATTTAAAATTGATTATGGTTTGGTTTCTAAAAATAACCAACCATACATACCCCTAAATCTAGAAACGTGTATGGACAACTCTTTTTTCGCTTCATTTATCATTCATTGAAGCAAATAGACATAATTAACATGGTATTCACAATAAAGCTTTCTTCAAAAGCATATATTGAAGAGGTATCTTATTGTTTGCCCTGAGAAATAGATCAAGAATATTATTAAGAGGATGGAGGACATGCAGTGATGCAGATATCAGTTCAGAACTTCTGGATGAACTCGTAAATATGATTACTAATTTCCTCTGCTGCTTCTTGATTGTTGAAGTGAGCCACACCTTTTTGCACAATCACTTCCTCCAAATTGGGCACGTCATCCTTGAAACCTCCTGTTAGACCCAGCAGAGACAAAAAGAAGCCCGTTTGGTTTAAAGACTATAAAATAGAATAGATGATGCAAAATATTATTTTAAGTCCATGTTATGTTTTTAATGAAGTGGCCCATGGCCCAAATCAATAGGGTAGATAGAAACCCTAGTAGTATTTATATGCTATGTATGTGATTGAATGAAAGAAGAGAAAAGTTGTTATTTATGTTTTAGTCTTCTTTTGCATTCTAGATCTGAAATTAGTTATAGAGTAGATTCTATCATTGGTGCTTTCTTACCTTGATTCAACCCTCCCATGGCTCCACCAAAGCCAACCAACACAGCCAACAAAGAGGTTATAGATGAAGCTATTGCTACTGCAGTTCAGACCTCTCGTATGCATCTCGATGTTGCTCTAAATGAAACGCAACAGCAGCTTGATGAGCGCTTCTTCAGCACACATGAAGAGCTGCGGGAGCTCAAATCCAGATTGGACAACGAATCTCAAATAGAGACTCAGCGGTATGATTCGATTGTCTCTCTTCTCCAAACACTGCAGCTGCAACGTGAGCTTCCTCAACCTGTTGGAAGCGCGACTTTCCAAACTTCAGGTATGACACAATCCATTCCTCCTTCCCCAAATATTCCCACTATCCCAATACCCATGGTTTCTACACCTATCCACACTCCTGCTCAGCATGCCACTACCCAGCCCTTTATTCCCACTCACACTGCTATCAATAACCCACACCAGTATGTCAACACAACCCAACCACCACCATACCCACACACTAATTTCTCACCGAACCAGTCCCAACAGGCCAGCTTTAACACCCACACACAAATCCCGAACCTATCACAAATCCCATCTTTACCCACTTTTCGTTCCCCAAAACTTGAGCTGCCTCTTTTTGATGGATCTAATCCCCTTGAATGGCTATTTCAAGCTGACCAATATTTTAGTTTTTACAATCTTCCACCAGAAAATCGTTTGTCAATGATTTCATTTTATATGAAGGGTGATGCTTTAGGCTGGTTTAAGTGGATGCATCATAATCAATTGTTAACTGATTGGTATTCTTTTACAAAAGCCCTCGAATTACGTTTTGGTCCTTCCACTTTTGAAAATCATCAAGCTGAGCTTTTTAAATTAAGACAAGATGGTAGTGTGGTTGATTACCAAACTAGATTTGAGAAACTTGGCAACCAGGTTGTAGGACTACCCCCATCAGCAATTTTAAATTGTTTTATTTCTGGTTTAACTTCAGATATTCGTCATGAGCTTGCTATCTTGAAACCGGGTAACATATCTCAAGCAATTGGACTAGCAAAATTAATAGAGTCCAAAATCATGGAGTCTCGACCTAAATTCTCAAAACCCTTTGCTCCAGCCTATGGCAAACCCACCTATCCCTCCACCCAAAAACAACCAAACAGCAACCCGTTATCCCTTAACCCCATCGTCAAACAACCACCTTATACTTTGCCCTCAAAACTACCTATCCGAAAGTTATCCCAAGCCCAATTACAAGAAAGAAGAGCCCAAGGTTTATGCTTCAATTGTGATGAAAAATTTGTTGTGGGTCACAAATGCTCTACTTCAAGATTTCTGTTACTGCTAGCTGATGATGACAACCTAGATATACCAATGGAAACCGAATCTGCTGACAATGAGAATGAGTCAGCCGTGGTTGACACATATTTTCAATTGTCCACTCATGCTCTCACAGGGCAATTTTCACCCCAAACACTAAAATTTAAAGGAAAAATTGGTGGACTTTCCGTTATGGTCCTAGTGGATACTGGCAGCACACACAACATTTTACAACCAAGGATCGCTCAACACCTCAATCTTCCAACCACTCCTATATCTCAATTTTCCGTTATGGTTGGTAATGGATCCCATTTACAATGTCAAGGCATTTGTGAGAATGTTCAGATTCTGCTACAAAACAAACCTTTCACCCTCCCATTTTACTTACTTCCTATTGAAGGGGCGGATGTTGTCTTGGGTATGGCGTGGCTAAGAACCTTAGGAACTATTCAGGCTGATTTCTCCATTCCATCCATCACTTTTACCCATTTAGAAAAGCCTATCACACTAAAAGGTGATCCAACACAAAGTCCCACCCAATCCACTTTACACCAATTCCGACACTTTCTCCATACCGATTCAGTTGCCTCGCTACACTTAATGTTTTGTCAACCTATTCTTCCCCAAAACCAAACCACTATACCAAATGACTCACCCTTGTCCTTACTCCCAACAGACTTACATCCTGACATCACCAAACTCATACAAACTTATGAACCCATTTTTAACATTCCCACATCCCTCCCACCAAACAGACCCCATGATCATCACATCACATTATTCCCCAACACAACTCCCATAAACGTGAAACCTTATCGCTACCCTCACTCTCAAAAGGATGCTATGGCTTCCCTCATAGAAGAAATGTTACAAAGCGGAACCATTGTACCTAGCACTAGCCCTTTTTCTTCCCCAGTAATCCTTGTAAAAAAAAAAGATGGAACGTGGCGGTTTTGTGTTGACTACCGGGCTCTAAATGCGGTAACAGTTAAAGACAAATTTCCCATCCCCACTATTGATGAATTGCTTGATGAACTAGGGTCAGCTACCATTTTCTCCAAGATAGATCTACGCTCTGGCTATCACCAGATCCGGGTTGCAAAAGAGGACACGCATAAAACAGCTTTTCGCACCTTCGACGGGCATTATGAATTTCTTGTAATGCCCTTCGGACTCACTAACGCACCATCAACTTTTCAATCTGCTATGAACGACCTACTCCGTCCCTATTTACGACAGTTCGTTTTAGTATTTTTTGATGATATACTTATTTACAGCAATAATTTCACAGATCATTTACATCATTTGCAGGTTGTTTTCCAGTTACTTTACCAGAATTCTTTCTTTGCGAAAATTTCTAAATGTGTTTTTGCAGCTCAGAGCATTGATTATCTGGGTCACATTATTTCAAAAGAAGGCGTAGCACCTGACCCAGAAAAGGTGAGAGCCATTTTGGAATGGCCCCCTCCACGTTCTCTCACGACTCTCAGAGGTTTTTTAGGGCTCACTGGTTTTTATAGAAGATTTGTAAGAAATTACGCCACTCTCGCCGCTCCACTCACCGACCTGTTACGTTCCACTAAATTTTCTTGGAGTTCAGAGGCACAGAGGGCCTTTACAGAGCTTAAAAACAAGATGACCGACATGCCGGTCCTTGTTTTACCAGATTTTACAAAAATTTTCGTAATTGAAACTGATGCTTCCGGAGTTGCCATTGGAGCAGTGCTGTCCCAGGAGTCCCATCCGATTGCCTTCTTTAGTAAGAAAATGTGTGGGCGCATGCAATCCGCCTCAGTTTACGTTAGGGAGATGTTTGCCATGACAGAAGCTGTAAAGAAATGGAGGCAATATCTTATTGGTCAGAAGTTCCATATTTATACCGACCAAAAAAGTCTTAAAAATTTGCTGTTACAAAAGATTCAAACGCCGGAACAACAGAAATGGGCCTCCAAATTACAGGGATTTAACTTTGAAATCTTTTACAAACCTGGAAGATCCAATGTAGTTGCAGACGCCTTGAGCAGACAGTTCCACGAAGCTACCTTCCTTCTGCTTTCTTTATCATCACCAGTCCCTAATCTTCTTGACACTCTCCGCCAGTTTTATGCACAAGATACAGTGGGTCAGAATATTGTTCAACATCATTTGGAAAACTCTTCAGAAGGACACTTATACAAATTTTCACAAGGGCTTCTATTTTACAAAGACAGCATCTACTTACCAGATATTCAACAGCTGCGAACGGAAATACTCCAAGAATATCATGCCACCCCCACAGCTGGCCACTCCGGAGTCAAAGCTACACTGGCACGACTGAAAACCTCCTTCTCTTGGCCGGGAATGCACCTTGCAGTGAAAGAATGGGTTAAAAAGTGCGATATTTGTCAACATAATAAATATCTAACTCAGAAAAAAAAGGGCCTTCTCCAACCTTTACCTGTCCCACATAGAGTTTGGGATGAACTCACGATGGACTTCATCACACATCTTCCTCCCTCTTACGGACATACAGTGGTTTGGGTGATCTGTGACAGACTTACAAAATACGTCCACTTCCTCGCATTACCGTCAAAGTACACCGCCAAAGATCTAGCTTCACGTTTCGCAGTTGAAATATTCCGCCTACATGGAATCCCTAAATCCATTATCTCAGACCGTGATCCACTGTTCCTAAGCCAGTTCTGGAAAGAATTTTTCAAAATCCAAGGAACAACATTAAAATATAGCTCTTCCTACCATCCGGAAACAGATGGGCAAACAGAAGTTGTGAACAGGTCGTTAGAAACTTACCTCCGTTGCTTGGTGAACGATCACCCTCGTCGTTGGTATAAATTCCTTCACCTGGCCGAATATTGGTACAACACCTCTTTCCACACGGCCATCAAGATGTCTCCCTTCAAAGCTCTGTACGGTAGAGATCCACCTTCCATTCCGGAATACACCACGCGATCGGCTTCCAACGATACCTTACATGAGACCCTGCAACTAAGGCAAGAAATTTTAACACAGTTAAAAACCAACTTTCAGAAGAGCAAGATACAGATGGAAAAACAAGTCAACCCAAAAAGGATGGACATTACCTTTAACGTGGGGGATCTGGTTCTTTTGAAACTTCAACCGTATCGCCAAACCACCGTCTCTAAGAGAGTTTCCCAAAAACTTTCTAAAAGATTCTTTGGCCCATACAAAATCATCAGGAGAGTGGGTAAAGTTGCATATCTCCTAGATCTGCCTTCTTCCTCGCGTATTCATCCGGTAGTTCATGTCTCTTTACTCCGGCCATATTATGGTGGCTCAACCACGTCTGTTTCCCCACCGTTACCTTTACCACTCACAGAATCATTCTTTCTAAACCCTGAGGAGTGTTTGGAAGAAAAAGAGGAAAAGGCAATGGACTCGGAAAGATCAAAGAAGGAGAAGAATGTTTCAGAAAGTTTAGAAGATGAAATATTCAGAGAACAACAAACAACCGAGAAGGAAGAAAAGGTACTTGTGAAAAAGAAACTACTCCCCATCTCACTAAGTACGTCTTCAGATTCAACTCACTTTCCCAAAAGCAACTTTCATTCTCCAGCCAACACGTCAACCCTTAAGATACCATCCTCACCGTCCAAAATTCCTTCCAGCTGTAACCCATTGCCCTTTGAACAGATATCCACGCCTTCCCACGTGACTCCCTCGTTTACGGTACAACACAAGGCTCGAGGAGTTTTTTCCCTAGATTCCCGCCGAACCTCATCGACTTATCCCATATCTCAACCACACATCCAGATTTCCCCCATCATCAACAAGACAACACACCCTCACCGCTTCCCAATCCAACATAATTCTGCCACGCGTCCCTTGCCCTTCCCCAAAGACAGATCCACAAACCCAACGGTAACCTCTCCCAACTCACAGCATTTTGGGCCTGTTACAACTTGGGCCGGTACAACTACACAGAACCTTGAGGACAAGGTTCTCATTGGGCCCGGGAGTATTGTTAGACCCAGCAGAGACAAAAAGAAGCCCGTTTGGTTTAAAGACTATAAAATAGAATAGATGATGCAAAATATTATTTTAAGTTCATGTTATGTTTTTAATGAAGTGGCCCATGGCCCAAATCAATAGGGTAGATAGAAACCCTAGTAGTATTTATATGCTATGTATGTGATTGAATGAAAGAAGAGAAAAGTTGTTATTTATGTTTTAGTCTTCTTTTGCATTCTAGATCTGAAATTAGTTATAGAGTAGATTCTATCACCTCCACCATGGACATACTCCTTCATGCCGGGCGTAGTGTATACTAGGTCTAATTCACCTGTAATGAATTTCACAGGTACCTTGATTTTGACTCCAGTCCATGGTGCTGTGAGCTCCCAATTTCTGCAATACAAATAGTTTAACTCTTATTAGAATTTAGACTCTTTTCATGCTTGCATAAATATTTTCGGAAAACAATTATTGAAGCATAGAGAAACAGAAAACTACAAGTTAGAGTTTCTATAGTAGTTCAATCCTCCAGTGAAGCCCGTTTTCTCAAATTTGGAGACAAAATAAGCAAGATCGTCTCCTCCGAGCCAAGAGGGCAGAGTGCGAGGGGTATCCGGATTGAATCCCGTTCCATACTCTCCCTTTGGAAGAATCGGAGGACCAGTTTGACGAGTTGTGAGGATATTTTTCAGCACATATGCCGTGCCAACTTCAGCCATCTCGGCTTCCATTTTGCCCGGTTCCTGTGATATGGATCAAAATCAATTATGGTATATAGATCCATCGTTACAGAAGTTTCTCACGTAATTTCACATAAAGATAGAATTCTTCAAAATATTGCCCATACTTGGACAATATATATCGTCTACTCAATTAAAATCAAAAAAGTAATTTTTTTCTTATAAATAAAAGCTGAAATCTGCATTTAGTCTAAGATTCTAAATGATAAATATAAGATTGGAAATGTAAAGAAAATGAAAACCTGAAATCTGCATGTATAATAGTCATCTCCATAAGCAGCACGTCTAGCATCATTGGTTGTGACTTTGGGGTTTCTACCGATAAAAGGGACACTGAGACACACATAGGCTTTGATTCTTTCGGGGCGAAACATGCATAGATACCATCCAATGACAGCACCCCAATCATGAGCAACAAGGAAAACCTGTTCAACACCGAGTGAGTCGATGAGAGCAATGATGTCACCTACCATATGAAAACCTGTGTAGCTACTTATTGAAGCGGGAGCTTCGGTATGGCCGTAACCACGGAGATCCGGTGCCACTGCGCGGTAACCAAGGGTACTGAGAGCTACAATTTGGTGGCGCCATGAGTACCAGAGTTCGGGGAAGCCATGGAGGAACAAGACTACTGGTCCTTCTTTTCCTTTTTCTGCGATATGCATTTTGATACCATTCACTTCAACTGTTCTGTGTTCTATTTCTTCCATTTTCTTTTTTCTTCTTTTTCTCAGCAAATATGTGGAAAGAAACTAGTGTATTTTTTTTGAAAGGCCAAAAACAAAAAGAGTTTTATTAATCGAAAGGCATAAGCAATGCCATAGTAAGACATTAAGGTACAAAACTCCAATACCAGAAACAAATGTTAGGCTGAGACATATTATTATTGTTTTATATATGGCGAGGAAAGCTAGTTATATATGTCTTTATCTTTAAATACTTTAGTGTCAATACTAATTTAAAAATAAAATTTATTAATAGCAAAATACCACTTTTGTCATGTTTGATTTTTCTTCCCTTGAAAATTTTTCTAATGTCAATTTTGTCCATCTATTTGTTTACATTTTATCTAATTTTTCAACTTCTCTCCATCTTAATTTCAATGTTCCATTTTAAAATTGAATAATAATAATAATAATAATATTTAGATATAATATTTTTTAATATAAAATAGAACAAGTTTCGGGTTAGTCAAATGAACCAATAAGACCGACGAAATTTAGAGGCTCAATTTAACAATTGTGTCCATTCAAGTTGGCGAATAAGTGTGTTTTCACTAAGGAGCCCAACAATGAAGCAAAGCACCATTCCATCTTAATCGTTGGGGCCCACTTAACATTTTCCCGCGTGAGACATTGTATTCACCAAAAACTTCTAATAGTCGTTCTTATATAAGTCTGAGCCTGCTTTACACTAAGGAATAATTCATGATATACTTGAAAGTTTCACCTCTTTGACTTTGTTGACTTGGGCGTTTAAGTGCTAACCTTGCACGTATACCTCTTTTTTGACCAATAGAGACATCTACTATTGTGTCGCAGACCTTCCATAGTGGACATCACTTTCTACTACCTATTTTATGTTTTATACCGGAATAGTGGCGCTGTCTGTGAGAACCGTCTATTGATTCTTGCAAAATTCCACGCCATATTTCTCTAATCTCTCCCGTTGTGCCGCCACAACCGTTTCCGTAGATCGATTTGGTTGTTGTTAACTTTTGCAATTGTCGGCAATGGTATCCTTCAAATTGAGTCGATCCACGATTCATATCAGCGTTTCCCCTACGCATGATGCTCGATCATCCTTCTAAGTGCTCAACGACACTATTGCACTAGTCTTGACCCTCGCGTCTGAAAACTATTTCCTCTACAAAAGGTAGATGATATGGTTCTTGTGACCTCTCTAGTTGTTTCATCTCACTAGATTCTGAATCCTAAACTTGTTGGACAAGGGACTTTTCAGGTTTCATCGTGATTTCGACCGTTTCAATAATAATTTCAAGGTCACACATTTAAGCGACCTTCGCTTACAATCTAATTGTTAGTGTCTAATGTGTCTCAAAACTTCCAAAAATTTCTTGGTGATACAAACTTTCTACGAACATATATAATATTGACCGACCTGTTTTCCATTTGCAGAGTCATACTCGTGGGTTTAATTATTTTTCCTGATCTTAATTTTTTGCCTATAGCTAGAGGCATCATGTTGACGTTAACCCTTAAGTAACACAGAGCCTTACTAATTTTATTGTGCCCAGCTCGCACGAAATTGAAAAAATTCCAAGGTCATTTTGTTTCTGCGACATATTTTGTAAAACCACACTTATTTTTGTTGTCATAGCTGTTATTTCATGCTTTTTAGCTTCCTCGTTTTCGAGAGGATTTCTTTTATAAATTTTACATATGTTGGCATTTGTGCCAAAACTTAAGTAAATGGTACATTCACTTAATGTTTTTTTTTACCATTTCTATAAACTTAGGGAATGGAGTCTCAACCTTAGTTTTGATGATCCTTTGAGTGAAAGGTTTCTTGGTTTTGTAGGACGGAGGAGCAACATATGGTGCTTTCTTCTCAACCTCTACGACTATCTCCTTTTCGGGATGCGTCAGGACTTCAATTCTAACTTCCTCTTCCTTTTTACTCTCTTTTTCTTTCAACACTTTCTCAATTTTATTTTCATCAATCTCTATCTGAACTCCACTTCTCTTAGGATTTTCTACAAGTTCTCCGTTTCTAGTGACCACATCATTAACATGACCTCCAGGATTTTTCTCAGGCTCCCCTGGAAAAGACCCATGGGGTAAAAATGTTGATGCTTGTTGTTGTTCTATTTGCGATATTTGAGTTTCTATCATCTTGTTATCGCTTGTCATAGACTCATCCTTAGACGCCAACTTCCTTAGCACCTCATTAGTGTGGAGGTTTTGATTCCTAAAGTCTTCATTCTGGTGAGTATGTGTTGCCACAAAACTCTTATCATGATTTCAAGGTTTGACTTTCTAGACGAATTACCTTCTGGGACACTAGAAGGTCCCAAAGCATTTTGGTTATTTATGTAAGAGAAGTTGGGGTGGTCTCGCCACCCCGATTTGTAGGTATTAAAGTATGGATTTCCTCTTTAGTTATCAACGTAGTTAACGATTTCCAGATTTGTCTCCCCTACCAAAATTATTTGGCACTCCCTAACAAGATGCCCACGTATCCCGCATACCTCACAGATGGGTCCTGCAGGGGTGGTAGGAGTAACAACAACTACCTGAGTAGGTGCTGGGGAAGCAACAACTAAACTCTCAAGTTTTTGATACAACGTATCTACATTTGCGTTTATATGGTAAAACTAGCTAACTTCATACATACAACCCCCTCTAGGGGTATTCGCATTTTCATCGCCGACGGAACCCCATGAATGATGGTTCTTAGCCACGTCCTCTATCAAATAATATGCCACGTCATGCGGGTTATTCATTAGTGCACCATCGGAGGCCACACCAAGGGTCATCGTTATGGATTAAGGAGATCGTTATTGAAAGTATGAATTAATATCAAGTCATCTTTTATGTGGTTCCTCAAACTCAGTTGTTTAGTAACTCAAGTTTGGATGTTGATTCATTACCTCCTGACACATGAACGCCATCTATGATGAACTTGCTTTCGCAACCATCATAATCATAAAAATTGTACTCGCATTCTAAAATAAATAAAACATAAACTTCTCGTAGTTAAAAAAATTAGTCACTAGAGATTCGACATACGATGGACTCAAATAACCCCAAGTCCTTAATGAACTACTCACTCATGGTGAGTTGAGCAACAACAATAGTAAAGCTTAAGAACATTACAAGAGAAGAAAATAAATAAATAAATAAGTAAATTGATAACAAACTATAAAGTAAAGATGAAGGCAAGGTTAACAATGAAATTATGGAAATTACAAATAACAAAAGTTTAAAGCAAGAACTTAAAGATAAATAACAATGTGTAACAATGTATTGCTAGAAGTCTGGTACAAAGTGATGCATATGAAGGACTCTAAGGCCCTATTTATACTAATTCAAGGCCTAAGTCACCTAATTACATAAATAATTCCATGCTTAAGTGATATTAACACTAATCATAAAGCAAATGGAAAATAGAAAAGCCAAAAATCACAAAGATTGCCCAAAAACCAAAAGTTCGTAAATGTCTGAGCTATTGACACGAGTCGTATTAGGCAACAGAGGCTGGTTGTGTCATCCTCAGGTTTGACATATGAAGGGGGATTTGATAGGGCAACATGGCCCGTGTCACAGGACATGACTAGATCGTGTTGTCCTTGAAATTTTTGTATTGGAAGTGTTCCTTTTCGTGCAATCTTCGGCCTTTTTTCGTTCTGATTCGCTTTATTGACTTCTCGTTGACTGAAAAATAAGAAAACAACACAAAAGTGCCTAAAAACGAATTTGAAATATGAAAATACACATAAATAGACGAGAAAATAAGCTAGAAAACACTATGCATTCACCATTGTCAAAGCTAGGAAGAAACTAAAAAAGATCTTTACTTATTTTATAGTTTATAGTTTATAAAGTAAAGAAGTAAGGAAGAACCACAGGCCAACCCAACCTCTAAAAAATCATATATCACATTGTCAAAGTTAGCTCACAAGTGACAAAAAGATGGGAGACCGACTCAATTGAACTCCCACACACGGGACAAGAGATCCCATCAAGATCAACAATCACCCCTCGTTTAAATAGGTTTTCTCTAGAAGGGAGTCTCTCTTTCATAAAACCTGGAAAAAAAAGATCACCACCTTAAAAGGAGCCAAACTAACCTAGATGAAGGGAATAGTCAAGTTCTCAATCATATGAGAGGACACGAAAGAGTTATTAATATCTAACAAAACATGGTAAACAAATGCAACATAGAATATATCTTGTATGATTTCAACTTTATTTGTCTTTATCATGAAAGAATAAAGTCTTGGAGAACAAAGTTAAAGTTATCAACAATAGATAATTCACAAGAAATATTAATAGTGTGTGTTTGAATGAAGTGTTTTAATGAGTGAATTTAAAATGATATGACCAAAATTTATTGTTTGGATAAAAAATAGAGAATTATTAAAATGATGTCAAATGACATAAAAAAATAAAGAATTTTAAATTGCTCCTTTACTCTACATAATTTGAATGTTAAATTCTTTATTATTAATTTTTCAAATTTTGCAAGATGGTCCTCATATTATATGAAAATTTCAAATTCACCCCCAAAAATTTCAAAAACTGTAAATATGTCCCTAAAAATTTTAGAAATGTACAAATTGGTCTCTTCAAATTTCAAAAATTACAAATTGTCCCTATTTTTCAAATTTTAAATTTAGCGCAATTTTTTTAAAACTTATGAAAATGACCCTAAAATTTAACAATGAATAATTTTAATACTTTACCCAAACAAAAGAATTTATAAATGAATGAATTTCAATTGAATTGCTTAGAATTTTAAATTCGTTAAAAATTCTCAATTATCTCATCCAAACACACTCTAATGAGAGTTTAAAATGACTTCATCCAAATCCCTTGTTTGGATCAATAATCGAAGAATTTTTAAAATGATAAATGAAGTATATTCAATTTTTTTAATCATTCAATATTACCATTATTATTTTCAAAAAAATATTTATGAAATTTCTCATTTGAATATCATATCACTTATAAAAAATCATAAGGATAAAAATAGAAATTTATATTACTTAAATAAAATCATAATTGGCTTTGGTTTGTATTTTTTTTTTCGGTTGGTTTTTCCGTTATTTCGTGTAATCGGGTTGGAAAACCCTTAGTTCTCCTTTTTAATATATCTTGCTTACACAAAAAAAAATTGTTAGTAAAATTCCTCATCTCCCCTCATAAACAACCAAATGTATTTTTAATCAAAATCTCTTTACTCTTCACTCTTCCCTCGTTTGACCAAATATATATAATTAAAAAAAATTCTCCTCTTTTTTTCATTAAAATCTCTTCGCTCCCCTTCTTTTGAACTAAAAAGACTTAAAAAAAAAGAAAACTCAAAGCAATAGTCTAAATATAATTAATTAATGAATATAAAAACAACTAAGTCTAGTTATCCGATATTAATGGTTAGTGTTTGGATTGTATTAACATTTGTATACATATATCTTGAAAATATCAATTTTTCAATTATTGATATTATTCATTTTATTATGCAATGTGAGGTAGATCCATCCATAAAATAAATGGGGCCATTAGCACATATCGAACCCTTTATTTTTTTTCGTCCTCGTTAGTTTATAAAGCATGACAAACTTAGACAGGAATCTCATGAATGAAATATGATACCACTATGGGCATGCATAAATGTTCCATGAACAATTAGCACATGTTATTGTTTCCCCACCCATTCCATCATGTTCAGGGAACATTTCCAGCTATTTCTTCGATTCTTGATCTAAAATAAAAACAAATAAAAAATATAAATGCAATTTTATTACTAAAATAACTAATTTTATTGCCAATGAACCACATAAATTATTAAGCTACCAAACACACTAATAGGAAATCAAATATATATAATTTAGAGTCGTTTATTGTGTCTGTTCTTACTAATTACTGCAGTACTTGAGACTCTAATTATATTTTGTTTTAAACAATATATATAACAAAACAAACCATATAATATAATACACAAATTAATTATATTGAACATCCTTTTATGTCCATTAATTTGTGGCTTCTGTACTCTTAATTATCTTACTGTAATTCAAACGGGCATCAAAATATGACATATGATGGAGCAGGTAGTAAACTAGCTCCTGTTTTTGCATTTCTCCATAGCTCTTGGTGCTGAAATAAATAACATAATAATTATTCTTAAGTGAAATTTCCAATGATTTGGCATTTTCATGACTAAAATAAAAGGTTGATACTAACCAATACCAATAGCCTCCTTTCCTTTCATGATACGCAGACGTTTGCATGATTCAACAAACATCCTGGTTGACAACAAGATAGTCAATGTTAAAGTGCTAAGCTTATAACTAGTTAAATCCTTTTGATAATTAACTAGATTCATTCATTTACAATATTACATTAATGACTTAATTTTTTTCCATATATTTACATATCAATATTTTAACTCTTTAAAATGTATTATGTTAATCTTTTTCATCTAAACTAAAAAAATTAATTGATGAATTTATGGTGACAAAAAATATAACATTGTATATTTTAAATATAGTTAAGGAATCAATATGATATTTTTTTAAAATTATAAAACCTAAATTTAACATACACAAACAAAAACAGAAAATGTATATATTAAACCTTTGTTAATTAAGAGAGAGGTGCTAGAAATGTACCTCGATCGAATTAATCGAACATAAACCCCAACATCTCCAAAAAGTAACACCCCGAATCGCTTAAATATTGATAGCTTAAATATTGATAAATTTTAGTCTATATGGGTATGGACTTAGTTACCATTACAATTAGCAATCAAATGATTCACTTTAAAACCAAAAAGGAAGACACAAAAGAAGACCTATATATGAGATCAAAGCAATACAATCCAGCATGGGCTGATCGTGAATATGCATTATCGAAGAACTAGAGAAAATATCTTGAAATTCCCCCTCAATAAGAAGATAATGATTTTTGAAAAAGAGAAGAAAAAACCATCACACACTTAACTCTTATTTTCATCATGGAGAATGATCACTACTAAATATATCTATTTGCTACGTCGGTGAACATAGTTGGAAGATGCTTTATCTTCATAAAAGAGGGATAAAAAAGATGTCAAATCTTGAACAATCTGACTCGATTAAAGCTCCACCAATAATATTACTGTTGAAATTACTACAAGTTTCTAGAATATTCATAAATATAATGTGTATGAAAATAGTAGAAGAGTCTAGAACTATAATGTGTATGAAAATGGTAGAAGAACCTAAAATTCTAAGTGTATGGAAATGATAAAAGAACCTAGAATATCATGATATTAATCTATCATGAAACATTTAGAAAGCACTAAAATAATGTAGAAGCATTCACCACTATTGAGAGGTTGGTGACTTGAGCCTATAAATAGGAAATTGATACTTTTGTAAATTATCATCGAAGAAATCAATGACATAGCCTTCTTTCTAAACAATTTTTTAAAATTATCTATATATAAACTATTCAACTATCAATAGTGGCATAAGAGCTACGTTCGGTCATATATTGGGTATATTTATATTACCTACCTAATATTCTAAAACCTTCCCAACTACTCCAAAAAATATCCCTTGTACTATTAACCCACTCCAATAATTTTTCTAAGCTATGAATAACACCACTCAATGGTGAAAATAATTTATGTCGTGTTAAAATGGAGACATTTTTCTCATCTCAAGATTTATGGAATATAGTTGAAGAAGGCTTCATCGCTTCTGTGAATACTTCAACTCTTAATGCAGCTCAAGAGAAAGAATTGGAGAAAAATAAATAGAAAAACTCAAAGGCATTGTCCACCTTGCAACAAACGGTGACTGATGCAATTTTTCCAAGAATTATGGGAGCTAAGACTGCCAAAGAAGCATGAAACTTATTGGAGAAGGAGTTTCAAGGAAGCGACAAGGTACATGTTGTTAAACTTAAATATCTTAGAAAAGATTTTGAACTATTTAAGATTGAGTAGTTTGAGACAATTAAAGATTACTATTCTAAAGTTAAAGAAATAATTAATCAAATGAGAGCTTTTGGAGAGAATATTCTTGACAAGAAAATTATTGTGAAAATTCTAATTACGATTCCCCCAAAGTTTAACCCAATCGTGACAATGATTGAGGAAACCAAAGATTTGTACACTCTATCGGTGATAGAACTAGTGGGATCTCTTGAGCTTATGGGAAAAGATTGTATAGGCATAAAGAAGATACACTTGAAAACGCCTTTCAGTCAAAGCTCAAATTTTAGCCCCAAAATAAATAAAAAATGGAGGAAAAAAATTATGGAGAAAATTCCAGAAAAAGAAAAGTTTTTAGAAATTTCGTTAAAACAGAACAGATAACAATCCTCTATGCAATATGTGCAAAAGACTAGGCCATGCAGAGAAAAAAATTCGGTACCGTAATATGCCACAATACAGCCAATGCAAGAAGTTCGGGCACATAGAGAAAATTGTGGCAACAAAATTAAGCATCAATCTAATATCCAATAAGAGCATGATCAAGAACAATGTATGTTTTATGCCACTTATAACACCTGAAGCCAACGAGGTCGAGGATTAGTTATCGATGCACGAGGTATAACAATGAGACACTCCTGAGTCCGAAGAGGACGAGGAGTGATCGCCGAATTCACATTTGAATGAGAGGGATTCTGAGGCTGTGCAGGTATGGGGATTGCATGGTTGAAGGAATTATTATAAGAATTTATTGATATTACCTATACCAACAAGATACATCTTCTTTTTGGTAGCCTAACAAATAAGAACTCCATAGTTAAGCGTGTTTGACTTGGAGTAGTATTTGGATGGGTAATTTTTTGGGAAGTTTTTCAGAAAGCATGTGACTAAGGAAAAAGCTTGCAGAAAAGACTCATGCTGATTTGTGGGGGTTAGTCCGTAATGATGAAAGTAGTCTGGGGTTTTACAAGTTGTATCAGAGCGGACCTCTTCTAGTACGATGTGGTTCGGGGATGAATCGAGCGGAAGCTGGTGGGCATGTAACATTCGAGGCCAACGAGGGAAAGGATTGGTTATCGATGCATGAGGCATGACAATGATACACTCCTAAGGCCGAAGAGGACGATGAGTGGTCACCGAATTCATATCGGAATAAGAGGGATATTTAGGCTATGTAGGTATGGGGATTGCATGGTTGAAAGAATGCCTATAAGGATTGATTGGTACTACCTATACCAATAGGATGCATCTTCTTTTTGATAGTCTAACAGATATGAACTCCATAGTTAAGCGTGCTTGACTTGGAGTAGTATTTGGATGGGTGACCTTCTGGAAAGTTTCTCATAAAGCATGTGAGTGAGGACAAAGCATGCTGAAAATATCTATGTTGGTTTATAGGGCCAGTCGTTAATCTTGAAAGCAGTCTGGGGCGTTACACCACTCAAGTATCAATCAAAGAAAACAAAGGAGGAAATTGGTACTTAGATAGTGGATGCAGCAATCACATGGCCAAGGATGAGACTATTTTCAAAAGCGTTGACGAGTCTGCAAATTCAAAGTTCAACTCAAAAATAGTAGTGTGGTTGAATCAAAAGGCAAAGGAACTATCATGGTGGAAACATAAAAAGGTACGGGACTCATCAATGATGTCTTACTAGTTCCCAGCCTAAAATAATGGATAGAGGCTACACACTTCACTTTGAAGGAGGTGTATGCAAAATCTCAAACAACAAAAATAAAATGGCTGAGATAGCCCAATCATAGATGGATACGAGCAATAGAAGCTTCCCGCTAAATTTTAAATATGCAACTAACATTGCCATGAAGGTACAAATTGATGATTCATGGCTCTAGAATCGAAGATTTAACCACCTCTACACACATCCCTTGAAGTTGTTACATGGGAAGAACATTATGAGATATCTTCCAATCATAAAGGAGAACAATGAAGTGTGCAAAGGGTGTCTCTTCGGTAAGCATGGAGAGCGAAAGACCTATTGGAACTAATACATACTAACGTATGTGGACTGATGAGGACACCATCACATGAGAACAACAGGCACCTCATACTCTTCATTAATAATTTCTCTAGAATGACATGGGTCTATTTCCTAAATGAAAAATCAGAAGTCTTAGGAGTATTCAAAATTTTCAAAGCCCTTGCTGAAAATCAAAGTGGAAAAAAGATAAAAGTACTAAGAAGTGGTCGTGGCAAAGAGTACACCTCCCGTGAGTTTGATAGATTTTGCGAGAATGAATACATAGAGTGACAAGTTATAGTCACATATTCTCCTCAACAAATGGTGCTTCCGAGAGAAATAATTGTACAATTATGGAGATGACTTGATCAATGCTTAAAGAGAAGGGGCTGACTAACACATTATGGGCTGAAGTAGTCTACACTGCTTTTTACATACTCAATAGATGTCCAACTAAGACAGTACAAGATAAAACTTTAATTGAAGCTTGAAACGAGAATAATTCGTTAGCAAATCACCTAATGGTTTTTGGATCTATATGCTACATTCATATTCCAGATGTAAAGAGGCACAAACTTGAATACAAGACTATAAGAGGTATCTTTTTGGGGTATAGCACAATCTCTAAGGTCTACCATGTCTGTAACTTTCAAGCTAAGAAACTCATCATCAATCAAGATGTTGAAGTTGATGAGAGTTATTCTTGGAATTGGGATGAAAAAAATGTGGAGAAGAACATCTTTATACCAGCTTAACTACCTTAAGAAGAACCTAAGGAAGAATACCCAAGTGAACCTCTTTCACCTCCACCAAAACAACAAGAACAAGAACTATCATCAATAGAGGCTACTTCAATATGAGTAAGATCTTTTGTGGACATATATGAAACTTGCAAGTTGGCCATACTTGAACCAGGAAGGTTTGAAGAAGCATCAAAGTAGGAAGTATGGGTTAAGCCAATGGAATAAGAGATAAAGATGATCGAGAAAAACAACACATGGGAGTTAGTAAATCGTCCCCATGTAAAAGATATCATTGGGGTTAAGTGGGTCTATAAAACAAAGCTCAACTCTGATTGCACCAAACATAAACATAAGGTGAGGCTAGTAGCTAAGGGTTACTCACAACAACCCGGGATTTACAATAATGAGAGATTTGCACCAGTAGCTCGTCTTGATACCATAAGAGCTCTAATATCTCTTGCGGCACAGAAAGGATGGAGTATCCATCAACTAGATGACAAATATTCCTTCCTCAACGACGTACTTGAAGAAGATATCTATGTGGAGCAGTCACAAGGATTCATGTCTGAAGGCGAAGAAAGCAAAGTGTTAAGACTAAGAAAAATACTCTATGGACTGAAGCAAGCACCTTGAGCATGGTATAGCATAATTGATCAATATTTCATGGATCTGGGATTCAGTAAGAGCAAGAGTGATCCTACACTATACATCAAGTCTCAATGTTAGTTTACTCTCTCTTTATATGTAAGTGATCTATCTACAGAGGAAACAATACTAATATGACGAAGATTAAAGAAGACATGATGGAGACCTTTGATATGGTCGTTGGTTTGATGAGTTACTTCCTCTATATAGAGGTAAGTTAGAGAAATGAATGGATATTTATCTCGCAAAAGAAATACACAGAAGGCTTACTTAAGAAATTCAAGATGTATGGTTGCAAACCTGTCTCTACTCCACTCATAAAAAATGAGAACCTACAAAAGAACAATGGAGCATCAGATGTTGATGCATCTAGATACAAAAGTCTAATTGGAAGCCTCTTATATTTGATAGCTACACGATGAGACATCTTGTATGCTACAAGTCTTCTATCAAGATTCATGCAAAGCCCAAGTCAAATACACTTTGGAGCAGGAAAAAGAATTTTGAGGTATCTACAAGAACAAAAGAGTTTAGTATATGATACACTATCGAAACCAATTCAAGATCTTGGCTACACCAATAGTGATTAGGCACATTCGGTAAATGACATGAAGAGCACCTCTGGAAATGTTTTCTCACTAGGATCATGAATTTTCTCTTGGGCGTGGAACAAGCAAACAACAGTTGCACAATCAACAGCAGAAACAAAGTACGTGGCAGCTGCTTAAGAAACAATTCAAGTTATATGGCTTCGCAGGATACTTGAACAAATGAAAAAAAAACAAGACGAGCCTACTAAAATAAACTGCGACGGCAAATCAGCAGTTGCAATGGCGAAAAATCCAGTGCGTCACAGTAGAACAAAACACATGGCAATCAAGTATAACTTTATCAAAGACAGATAAGAAAATAAAGAGATCAAACTCGACTACTGCAAGACAGAAGATCAAATATCATGATATTTTCACGAAGGCGTTGTCGAGACCTGGATTTGAAGAGCTACGAGCTACGTTTGGAGTCATAGAAATATGCATAAAGGAGGAGTGCTGAAATTGCTATAAATTTCTAAAATATTCTTAAATATAATGTGTATGAAAATGGTAGAAGAGCCTAGAACTATAATGTGTATGAAAATGGTAGAAGAGCCTAAAACTCTAAGTGTATGGAAATGATCGAAGAATCTAGAACTATCATGATACTAATTTATCATGAAACCTCTAGAAAAACACTAAAACAACGTAGAAACATTCACCACCATTGAGAGGTTAGTGACTTGAGCCTACAAATAGGCAATTGGTACTTTGTAAGTTATCATTTAAGAAATCAATGACATAGCCTTCTTTCTAAACAATTTTCTAAAACTATCTATATCAACTATCAACAATTACTAAATTTTTTAATGAGAAAACTTAGATATAATTCCTTTTGTGTGGTTCTTACTATTTTTCAATGAAAATATGACAAATGTATAATTTTCTTCTACCCATATGTAATTTTCTTTTATTTTCACTACCTAAGCGATACTTAAGTACACTTGTCATTAGAAAATAGTAAAAATAAATAAAAAAAAATCTAAGTTTTTATTTTATTTTTTAATCCAATGATTTAGTTGATAAAACCTATATTTAGCATAACTATTTTTGAAAAATCTATGTTTTGATATTTTAAAATTAAAAATTCTACATAATTGATTGAAACACTTACTCCCATGGAACATCACCGACAAGCATCCAGTCACCATCCTTGTCTTCATAGGTTGGGACATAATCAGAGTTGTTTAAAAGATCCATCAACTTACTCTCATTCATAAAATCCTTCATTCCTTGAGATTCACAGTTTCCTTACGTATATATATAAACACAACAATAGTTAATTACCATCAAGAAAAGAAGGTAAGATTAAGCTTAATGAATGAATTAATACCAATGGTGAAGGAGCTGAACATTTTGCCTAAGGAATCAGAAAGCTGGGAGTAATTTTTGTACATCTTCAAGTCTACTTTGCGGAGGTAAGGTGCTCCATCCATGCTAACTTTCACAAAGCTGATTGCAATGGAATTGGGATTGCCACTTTCTTGACTCTTTTGTGTTGCTAATATGTTCTTCCTGAATGACCGCACTGGTGGCCAACCTACCACTTGCGTCCTATACATACAAAATTAAAAAATCAGCCAAGTATTTTACAGTACTTATTACAAATCTGAACAAAATTCAGTGCCTCTTTCTTTCTGTTTTTAAAAAATAATTTTTTTTTTATTTTCATAAATGAATTTTATAAAACTGTTTTTAAAATTATTATAAATATATATTATTATATATATATATATATATATATATATATATATATATATATATTAAAAAAATGCTATGACTATTTATGAAATTAAATTGAAACTTTTTTGATCAAGTAGTACATATATACACATATTATCACCAGAAAGTTGCAGCCATATTTAATTGTAATTATTCTGGCCTCTTTAAGTGACTAGGCATATATAGAACAAATTTGTAACATGAAGTGGTACTCTATTCCATATTTATATTTTGCACGATATAATCAAGAATTTTTTATAGTACTATACTATAGGTTTTTTAAAAAACAAAACTTTTTTTTAAACAAAAAGTATATTTTTATTTTTTTCATAGTCTCTTTGGCTAACTCACGATTCCATATTTCATCCTCTTTCATTAATTATTTCCATCTTCCATATCTATACTTCTTTCTTTCACACACATGCATAGAAAATTACTACATGCTTACACCTAACTATACCATGAATTTGTTCATGGCAAACTTTATAAGTTATAATTACAAATTTTAATAAGAAAGTTAAGAAAAAATAAGAAGCGGTCTAATCTTTTTGATAAAAAAACATGGTCAAGTGAATATATTTTTAAAAATATGCAAATTTTTGTTTCGTCTTATCAAATTGATAGTCGTTAAATCTCAGTGAATCATGACAGTAAAATTAGACTTGCAAATTAAAAATGTCAACAATTTTTTACTACTAGTATGTAACTTATTAATCAGTTACTTACTTTGTAGGAGGCTTTGCAGGATCTGCAAGCAAAAGAGTCTTCTCTTTTGGCAAAGTCTTGGTGCTCTTATGATTTGGATCTACCTCAGCACTAGCTTCCTTAGAGGAAAGATTCAGCATCAAATCCATAGTAGTTTCCTCATCATCATCATGATCAGTTTCAGTCTCAGAAAATCCTCTCTTCCTCACAACTTCCTCAGAAACTATGGCTGATCCAATTCCAAGTCTTAGCTCAGTTTCTTCAAATCTCATATTCTCCTTCTTCATGCCAACAACCTCCATGATCAGATTTCACTCTTTCTCTCTCTAAGCATTCAAGTGAGTATGTGGAAATAATAATAGTGGTGGTAAAGGGTAAGTATAGTGTAGTATAGGGGCAGGGAGAGACTTTTGGTGGGCATTAATAGAAGAAAAGTATGGTGCGGTTTGTCTTTTTTTTAAAAAAAAAAATAAAGAGTTTTAATTAGTAGAAATTATGGGTTTGTTAATTACACGTGGAGGAATGTGTGAGTTGGACATGTTGGGCTTGGTGACGACAAGGTGATGTTATCTTACTATGATTGTTCAAGTTGAAGATGTGGAAGTGGACACTCCATGTGCATTGCCTTTTAATATTAGTATCACTTTCTCTCTTTCTCTCTCTCCTAGGGTTTCATTTCATCATTTCAATTAAAAGGCTAAGTCACTATTGGTTTAATTAAGGATGTTTATGTCTTGAAGATTAAAACACAAATATTTATAAATTGGACTACATAACTTTTAAAATAAATATATTTTTATATTGAGTAGTTTAATATGAATCTTTAGGATGCCCCTTATTGAGTGGTGTAGTAATAAGTAGGGGTGACAAAAATAGGTCCGGTTCTGCAAGGAAAAGTTCGTTTTACTTATATTTTTTTATGAGATGGTGTAAAGTTTTAGGTCCGTTCTCTTTTGCGGGCATGAGTTTTTTATATAATTTTATTATTTTTAGACCTAAAAGATTTAATGTCTGCGAATTTTTTCTACCCTTATTCTTTTGTAGAGTAGAGCAAGATTTTAGACCTGCACACTCAAATATGTCTGTCACATCCTGCCCCGTTTCTTCACGGACTTTTACGTGACAGACTTAAACGGGGAGGGCATGCTCGTTTGCCACTCATAATAACAAGTAAGATATTGTTGTAATATAAATATTTAATTGTCATTGTTAGATCAATATATTTCACCATATCTCTAATTCAAAAATGAAACTTTATTGATTAATGGTAAAAATAAATTATAAACTTGTGCAGATGATGTAAAACATTGCAATATATGGCTCGCCTCATTTTGATAGATGTCAATTATTTAAGTATAATGTGTAATTTTTTCCTCTGAATAATCTTTTATTGCATAACTTTTGAAAAACCTTATATATATATATATATATATATATATATATATATATATATATATATATATATATATATATATATATATATATATATATATATATATATATATATATATATATATATATATATATATATATATTGATTTGAAACCTTGCATTGCATAAAAAATAATTTTTTTTTTTGGATTTGTTTTTTGGATTTTTTTTATGCATCTTGAAGTGTTTATATACCAATTTTTAAATTCAAGTGCATTTGATTCAAATCACACTTTTAATTGATTTGAATCACATCACTAGATCATCCTATTTAAAAAATTCACGATACAATTGATTTAAATTGCTCTTTTATTAAAATTTAAATCATATTGTAAAATTACCCACTTAGCAAAGTTTTTGGTGAACTTGATTCTAATGAATTTGTTTTACGATTCAAATCACACTATGAAATCGTATTGTAAAATCACCCACTTAGCAAAGTTCTTGGTGAACTTGATTCTAATCAATTTCTTTCATGATTCAAATCACACTATGAAATTTCTTACTTGAAAAAGTTCCAAGTGCTTATGATTCGAGTCATCGTACTTCATGGTTCAAATTACAGGTTATTTTCTCAATAAAATAAAATGAGTCAAATCATAAAATTACAAAAAAAAATATTAAAATAAATCACAGTTCTTCTATTTGCTTTTTTTCTTTATATAATTTTTTTTATTAAAAATACTCAAATTAATACAAATGAATGATATATTGTGGAGTTTAGTAGGATTTTTTTTTAAAGTTTTAAAGAATGGTGGGTATTATGGATGTGGATGCTCTTACATGTTTTTTTTGCTAGCAAGATATATTAAAGAGAGCATAAAGGATACTCCATCCCGATTACAAAAATGCTCGAGACCAGTACAAACAAAGAAAATATTTCAAAACCAAATGCACCCTATGACAAATAAAACAAAGGTCTTTTGTTTAACTCATAAAAGTTACATTTTGGGAAGATAATTTCACCAATAAAGGACCAACTCCACACGGAAGTCTTAATCTTCCAAACAATATCCAAAATGCTCCAACCGACATTTCTAAAAATGATGTGATCATTTCTTAACAGCCACAGATTCCAACAAACCGTCAACCAAATGCATCCTTGTTTTCCTACTTTCATGTTGCTAACCTTGCAAAAGCGATGCTAAAGAAGGAAACTACTCTTCAAACATACTCTCTCATGACCCTTAAAGCCAATCCAATCCGCTATCACCTTCCAAACCATCAAGGAGACACGACATAACAAAATAGAATGAGAAAGAGATTCTAACTCATTCGAACAAAAAAATGCAAGTGGCATCAGCAGATTAGGCCAAAATTCCCCTAACACCAAGTTGATCTTTCAACGATAATATATTCAAGAAACATCTCCACCCAAACGTTTTCACTTTGAAAGACACCACAACTTTCCAAACTAACCCAAAGGAAATTTCGAACCAATTAAATGGACCCAACAAAATTTGATCTCTTCCCAAAGAATCATAGGTCGAACGAACCGAAAAAACGACCACTATTATCACTCTCCCACACGACCGAGTCCTAGACCGAAACAGAAGGCGAAATATCCTGCAACAAAAAATGCAACTGCAGCAGCTCAGCATCAACCGCTGGATTGACAAAAACATTTAACCCAAAATCCCCCCAATACCAAACGCCGCCACACCACCCCTCATTCCCACAACCGACACTTCCTGCAAGGCAGAGGCCGAGAACAACATAGGAAAACAGTCCCTAAACAAACTGTCGCCGCACCATTTAACATGCCAAAAAGCAGTAAAAAAACCATTACCGACAATGAACCTGCTGTTACTAATAAAATGGTCCACCTGAAAGTTATTAAACACAAGCAACAGATCCGACCACCACACCGATTTTGGATCCCTGCAATTCAAAAAAGACCCCAAAACTGACATCTTCAACCGAATATCCCCATAACGCCCCTTAAGCACACAGAACCAAAGGGCCTACGAACCTTCAAGGATCCTCCATCTCCACTTGAGAAGTACTGCCGAATTAAAATCGTCTATATTTTTAATTCCCAACCCACCTTTGTCGAAAGGAGAATAAATCTCCCTCCAACCCACCAAATCAACTTTTCTACGAACCTTCGTACCTCCCCAAAGAAAACCACTCTAAAGCTTGATAATTTCACATCGGTTTTTCACTGACACTTTGTAAAAAGATAGCATAAAAATGGATATGCTACTCAAAACTGATTTAATAGCCCAAATATGCTTCCAACTACCACCCCCAACCATAAGAGTATCATCGGTGAATTGAATAATATGAATATTGTCATCAGGTAATTGTCTTCTCGACACATACGCACTTTGACAAGGGGACACTATAGAATTTAAAACAACTTTTAATCTTGTCGCTAGTAATTTAGCCAAAGCCTTGTAAAGGCTACCAACTAGACATATAGGTCTATAATCATCCGATCCCAACAGAATAGAAGATTTCAGAAGAGCATCAAGAATGACGAAGTGATTGATTTAGATAAAAATGCCCCTCCATGGAAGTCTTACAAAAAATTCCTAAAGTCATCTTTTAGAAAGAACTAACATTTCTTAAAGAACATAAAGGATAAACCATCCGGACCCGGACTTTTTGAGCCATCACACCCCTAAACTGCCTCCTTTATTTCCTCATCCAAAAAGGAAGCCTCAAGAGAAAATCTACCATATTGAGATAGCCTACTACCAAAGTCCCCATCAATGATCGATCTATTCGAATTTGTTTCCCTAAACTTGGAAGCAAAGTGATTAAAAACCTCCTCTTTAACCTCTGCAATCGAATCCAGAACACCCGTATCCTAGTTAATAGAGCTAATAAAATTACGTCTCCTTCTATCCTTCATGACACTATGAAAAAACCTGCTATTCGAATCCCCGCCATTAAGCCAAAAACTAGACGTTACATCCCTTCTCTTCACCATTATATCCTCTAAATCCGATACCAAACCGTTCTCTAATAAATCATCACCTTTGTTATGCCTCGAACTCCTTCATCCACCTCCAAATTAAATTTCTCAAAAATTACCTTGGTCCACCATTTAAGCCTACCCTTGATGATTCTCAACTTCTCCTTAAGAACTAAATCACTTGTCCCTTCTATCACCAAACCTTTCCATTCTCTCACAACGAAATGAATAAAATCTTTATTACGAAATCAATCATTGTTGAATTTAAAAGGTTTTGGACCCCAATCCGCACCATCCATAGTCAACCAAATCGGGCAATGATCTGATAAATCTATCAACCTTATGAATTGACCTACCTCCCCCATCTAGAAATAATAGTATTAGAAACAAGAAAGTGATCCATCCTACTTCGGAACTTCCCATCACCACTGACTCAGCGGAATAGCTTCCCTTTACAGGGAACATCAACAAGGTTGCTATCAACAATAAACTCCGCAAAACCCCTCTGTTCAGAATCCTTTTCCCATACTATATCTACATTTCCTCTCACTATCCTCCTTAATAGTGTTGAAATCACCACACAAACACCATTCCCCATCAGTTAAACGAGCTTTTAACTCCAAAAGTTTCTTCCACAAAACTCTTTTCAACTCCAACGAGCACGATGAATAAATATTGAAAGCATAATAAATATTATTCTTCCAATAGAATTTCACACCCAAGTAATTTGCCCTTTTGAAACTACATATAAAATTAACTTTGATTAATAGTATATAAAAAATTAATTAATATAGTTCATAATATGGTTAATGAATGCACACATATAAAAGTTATTCTCATATGATAAAATAAAGTTTCTTAATAGAGTGTAAAAAACTAATACATACATTTTAAAATTTATAGTCTAAAAGTTGATGAATACATTCATATATTTTTGATTCACTCCCTACCAAATTCAGCGTCAATCACCTTTGTACCAACTGTACCAACTAACAATTGGTGTGTTAATGTTATATTTTATTGGTTAATGAAATAGTGAAGAAGTAGTTAAAGAGTTATAAATAAAATAAATAATTTATAAAATATATTTTTGTGATTAATAAAATGATGAATTTAGTTAATCACACATTCTTATATTTATTTTATAAAAAATTCTTTATTTTAAAAAATAGATTTATTCTAAATTATATTTTTATTTAAAAAATATTTAAAAAACTATGTTCAATGTATTTATACAGTTTGGTGAAAAGTGTGTGATATAAATATTTGATATCAAATTGTGCGTAAAAAGAACATTGCTTTATTCCTTTATGGTGAAAAGTGGTTCTCACAATAGAATTTGTGCAAGGAAAAAGTATTTTCAGATTGCAATTATTTGACAAGCACACTTAACTGTTTTATTTGTTACAATGTCCATACATAAAAGATTTATGACCCGTGTTTCCTCAAAATTGCGCATACCGATGGTGGCCATGTCCACTAATATATTATTATTCCTAATCTCGTCTCCCACAATATTTGAGGTCAATCAAGTTAGGCAAAAAAGAAAAGCAACCCAAGATTGTGTTAGAGACAATGTAATCTTGATCCTATTGAGACATTGAAATCTTGTATTTGGGAATGGCCTTTTACTTGTGGGATGAGTGTGATCCTCTTTTATGCAAGTTGATAGACATAATATCTAAGAAATTCGTTTTGTAATAAATCTGTTAACTAATTATTGTGTAACCAAATATATTTAAAAGTGCATGGTTGGATTTTGAAAGATTATAAGGCAGAACCATTAATTAGTTATTTAGTCAGAATAATATCATATTATATTATATTGAGGTTGTTGCAAAAAATTATATATATATATATATATATATATATATATATATATATATATATATATATATATATATATATATATATATATATATATATATATATATATATATATATATATATATATATATATATATATATATATATGGGATATCCCATATATATATATATATATGGGATATTCTTAATCCATGAATAAATTTAAAAGAGTTATTTCAAATTTTAATATTTTCAAAAATAATGAGGTTAAATGATAAATTAAAGATGTTAGACTAATGAAGATCAAAGATTAAAATTTGAAATAACTCTTTTAAATTTATTCATGGATTATATATATATATATATATATATATATATATATATATATATATATATATATATATATATATATATATATATATATATATATATATATATATATATATATATGGTAAAAAACACAGTTTTTAGATAATGGTTTGGGCAATTTTAAGTCTCAAGTAAGGATGGAAATAGGTCAGGCCGACTAACATGGATTCCAACACCATCACCTTCATTCTTTTGATGTTAGAGCTTAGAAAACAACATTTGAAAGTTGTAATCGAATGATTTGGAGTCGAAGCTTCTTTGCTCGTTATTGACACCACAAAAGATTTAGTTTTCTTCTTCATTCTTCTCTTTGTAAGCTTCATTTGTTGGGGTTTCTTTGTAAGTATACCTTGTTTGTATGTATATTTATTGCTCATGGTATTATATAAAACCTCTTTTACAAATCAATGTTGATGTTTATCCTTGCTTTTTGCCAGAGCCGTCTCAATATTTTGAGAGACCCTATGTTAGAAGTTGAAGTAAGTTTCAATTGAGTCGTGAAATTTTTTAAGGGGCCCTATTTAACCGTAAATTAATTGTGGAATATATGTTTGGAGGCCCCTTTTACCATAGTTTAAGCATGAAAAAATGTGAGGCCATGTGTTGTAGGTCGCCTAGCACACCCTCAAAGACGGCCCTGCTTTTTGCTTTGTGTTAGGATTTTAGTTGCTTTAGACATAAATTCCTCAAATCTTGTTCTTGGATCAATATTTGCTAGGTTATAGACTTTAGAGATAGATTTAAACTTAGTATTCACAATGGGTATCGACTCTTAATGCCTCCATGTTGGTTGAGTTGCACGAGACATCGCCGACGAGATCAAAATGATTGATATTTCACTTTGCGTTAGACATAACCTCTGTGTGAGTGATAAGTGATGATATTGACAGGTAATTTAGGTTGAGTACGATTGAGTAATAAGTTTAAGAATTTGACGGGTATATGAAATTCAATCCCGAGAGTTCTCTCATATCCAAAGAATGTATTTATTTCCTGTTCATATATTTTATTTTTCGCTTTTACTTTTAAATCATTCAACCTAAGCTCAGAAACGCGAAAACTATTGAACAATATTCTTTTCTTCGGTCTGATCCCTGTGTAAACGATAATTCCCGGAATACTTCCAATCTTTTGCTTGATGCTTTACTGCATCAACAGAAGTACGACCCATACCTCGAGCATCCCAAAGGCTATCTGAGATCCATACTATTACAGGTCGCCGCAGCCACAATAAATGGACGAAAAACCAAGATAAATATGGTTGACAAGATCCTCCAAAACTGATAATTATGCGGGTATGGCAAGTCCACCATAAAGATATTAATAAAATTCAACCATATGTACCTTTTCAAAAGGAATTATTTTGAAAATGATGCTTCATCACCAAGCTATAAATTTCCCCCGTTAACTTTTAGCACAAGACCCCAACGACAACAAGAAATGAAAAGCGAGAAAGAAATGATTCAATGCCACCATGAGTGTGGGAAAATGTTGCCACAAGTGCATGCTTAATAGAAAATAAGGGTTAGTAAAACCATGAATAACATCCAAAATCACCATAGGTGGGGGATGTCATCCAAAATCACCATAGGTGGGGGATGTTGCCACGATGAGAAGGAAGAAAGGAACTCATCAAAGATGCTAGCACTAGAACATCAAAATATCAATACTTGGAGAAATTCATCTAGAAAACAAAACAGGGGGATAATTACCAAGAAAATTTGACCTCACACATTGTTCAAGAGGAAGGAAATGAAAAAGACACAAATGAATAAGTAAGCTCTTATTTATATGAAAACTCCAACAAAAAACCAACCGTAGGAGCGCACCTAGGGCGATATCATAACAACTAAGTTTTCTCACGCCGTAATTATGAGGCCAAGGCATAGGGAGAAATCATCAATTGTGCCACATGCCTAGAATCACTAAAAACAACCATAGGGGAACACGTCGCAAAAAGGACGTTGTCAAAAGTCAAGAGGCGAATAGGGACTTAAAAGCTTGTTATAAACATCTTGAAACTTGTTTAAACATGACGATTCTCTTGATCTTGATGGTAAAATTTTGTTTGGAGATTTGAAAGTTATTAGAGAAGTTTTAACACTTGAATCAAAATCAAGCTATATGATATTGAGTTCTTTAAAGACTTTTAATTGTTTTCCTAATGCATGCATAGCTTATAGTAAGAATCCAAAAATATTTTTATATGTGTTATATTGCTCAAATCTTCTATCAAGTGAGCTAATTGTTTAATCTACACTATATAAGAAATAGTGATTTCAAAAAGACTCTTCAGTAGACTCAAGATTCAGTAGTTGTGTGGGTTAAGATGGATTTTCATCATTGTGTTGTTTTCTACGAATTTAACGTTTTTGAATAAACACACATTTAATCTCCATTTCATTCTCAATCTTTTAAGCACTAGTCTTAGCATTCACAAATCCAGATTCTCTATATTCCTTTATTAATTGTGACTTTGTAGTGCCCCTATATATTTGTTAGCTAGTATTTTTCAAAAAAAAAAATTTAACAAAAAAAATTTTATAATAAAAAATTCTCTTTTAATATCTATAGCGATAAAAAAAATTGATGCCCTTAAAATTATGAGGCCCTGGACTCCAACCCTGCGAGCCCGTGCTCAGGGCCACCCCTGTATGTGACGACAATGTTAAAATTCATGCAATTTGTCAAGGACAAAGAAGGAAATTTCCAACGGTAACCCCTAAAGTAAATAATGTGTAGATCAAGGGTAACTAAACTCATCCTTACAAATCATTCCTTAAAAATAACAGAGATATCTCCATATGATTTCACTGGACTAGATTTGGAGGCCTACTGTTTTGAAATTCCCTTAAAAGGTTACAACTTTCACCAAATCACAAAAATACTCTAGATCTTAGAACGAATAGTATTATGACAATTTTCTGTTAGATAATCTACTAAGTTAGGATAATAAAAAGTTAAAGGTATTATAGGTAAAAAAAATTATTGGTTTAAAACTGAGCATAAGCATTAGCTTTATCGGTGCATCAAAAAAAATAAAAAATAAAAAATAACAATTAAGTTTATATATCTAAACAAAATTCATATTAAATTTGTGTATAATAATGACTAGGAAGATGAGTATGTGTTTACTTTAAAATTAATAATGAATAGTATTTTAAAAACTCGTTATCATTTGTTTGGTTAGTTAGCATAACAAACAACTCCCTATACAAAAGGTCATAAACATCACTTAGTTGAACATGAATCTCTAAACAAAAAATAATACCAATTATTTGGTGAAACATGTGAAGTTTCATTAAGATGAGGGAATAACATCATTTTTTTTTTTTTTTTTTGGAAATCTTGGTATCCGGCCTTGCGACCGACTAATCCAAGAGGGACCAATCCCACCGTCCACTAGCGGGGGCCCCGTTTAAAGTCAGAACGAAGTTCTGTATGGACTGGCCCACGCAAGAATTGATAGCACCTGGCAGGATTCGAACTCAGGACCTTGAGAGGAGCACACTCTCAAGACCCAAGCCTCCACCACTAGGCCAACCCTTGGGGTTACCAAAATTGGTGTGAAAGGTGATTTCTTTTCACTTTTTCCTTTTCCCCAGCCCTACAATTTTGGGTATAGGTAGAAAGGTAAGTGGAGCCTACGTGAGAGATGCATGTGGAGAGATTGGTTAGGTAGAAGTGTGTGGCCCCACAGAAGAAGCCATGTGAATTTGTTGGGTTTGTGTATAGCCTTTTAAAGTGTCAAACCCTATCCCATGTGCGCCGTTAGAGGGCACCCCCACAGCCCCACTCATATATATTCTTGTCCACACATGATATCACCCTCTTTCATTTCACCAAATTTTAACAACTTTTTTTATCCTAAAATTAAAATTTTGCAGATTAAGGAAATCGATGTTTTGAAAATAAATTAAATAATATTAAAATTTAATTATTATATTAAAAACTAATTATTATATTAATTAAAATATTTATTATTTATAATCATCTATAAAGAATAACATCTATCATTATATTTTTTCGAATGGAATTATTGTAATATTCCTAACCTAACAAACCAGTCTAAATAAAGTTTTTAACAAATTAAATATTTAAGTGAGGTATAAATCGAACAACAAAATATATCTTAAGTGATGTATAAATTCAACAACAAAATATATCTAAGTAGATCGGTTTTTTGAAAATAAATTAAATCATATCATAATAAAATATAATATAAAAATTAATTGTTTTAAATAATTATTATATTCAATAAAATATTTATTAATTATAATCATTTATAAAGAATAACATCTATCATTGTGTTGTTTCGACTCGAATTAATGTAATATTCCTAACCTAACAAACCAATCTTAATAAAGTCTTTAACAAATTAAATATTTAAGTGATGTATAAATCTAACAAAAGAAATAATTAAGTAATATATAAGTCGGATAATTTTGTGCATTAATGATTGTGAATAGGGCACTTAATACTTTATATTTAAATATTATTTACTTAAACCAATCGTTAGTTGGTCCAGTGGTGATTGGCGCTGGACTTGGTAGGGAGAACCACGGTTCGATCCCCGCAACTGCGATCGAGAGGGGGACAAAAAAAAGGACTAAACCGGTGGTATAAAGCAAAAAAAAAATTATTGTTGCAATGTTAAGGTAACTTGAAAGAAGATGATAATACAATATTACTTTTCTCGTTATTTTCCTAATCTTAATATATTTGAACCAATATAATATAATTCATGATTTTGTTACTATTTTTTTTCTTCATATAAATATGTTTATTTATTATATATTTTGTAGAGAAATTTATTTACCTTGTACAATAATATTAGATTTTTTTTTATCATTCTTGTTAAATTCCGGAAGAATTTAACATTAAAGCATTTTTATATGTTTGTTCGGAATTGAATTTTAACACATAAAAGTGTTAATTTAATATTCAAGCATCCCTGAAAGATTGCACAAAGAATAATTTTTCTTGACCGTTGTTTATGGAAATGGTTTGTGATGTGATATTTGTAGAACTAAAGATTAATATTTAACTATCTCCAAATTATTGTTCAAAGATTGAGTTTAATCGATTATTGTGTTTATCAATAATTGATGAATTCCAGAAGAATTCAACATTCAATCACCTTTAAAAGGCCGCATCTATAATATTATTGAATCCTAGAAGGATTATAAATATTATTATTTTTATTAGTAAAAGATCTGTGATTGAGTTCATGAAGAACTACAAAATGTGATTGAGTTTTTGAAGAACTATAAAAAAATTTGTGATTGAGTTTTTGAAGAACTACACACAAAAAAAAAAAACCTCTCTTAAACTAATGTTAAGATATCTCAGGAGGATTGCTTAAAGAATTATTTTTCTTAATCGATGTGAATATTTGTGACATGACTTTGAAGGTTTTTTTTAGCTTCCTAGAAGGATTATGCAAATAATTGTTTCTTTTTATCAGTACGAAGATCATTTGTGATATATAATTCCAGAAGAGTTAAAGTTTTAAAATAAGGATTTTTCACACCTTAAAATATTGTATCTATAATATAAATGATCATGATATTAATGAATCCCAGAAGGATTGCATCTATATTAATAACACATCCCAGAAGGATTGCATATGTTGTGTTAAAAATTTGAAAAATGATTGCATCACCTATATTATCGAATTCTAGATGGATTGGCCCAATAATAGTGAAGTATTCCAGAAGGATTTCACAAAGAAATTTGTGTGTTTCGATGTAAAAAAAACTTATAATATACTCATAAAATGTTTGTCATTCCAGAAAAATGACATGAGTGGCTCTAACACGTCCCAGAAGGATAACTATATTTTTGGATTATTTTCTAACATTTGGCTATGTTAAAAACTTATTAAATTTGTTAATTAAATTTGTTAGAGTATAAATTATTTCATAATTAGAATTATAAATCTATATATTTCATCTATATATATCATGATATAATTTTAGTGATATGATTTTGTATGATTTTGATAATTATATGATAATATGTTCATATGCATGTGTATGATTAAAGTGTTAAATCATGAGATATTATTAGGATGATCAATGTTTGCAGATACAATTTCTTTATTCATATTATTTCTAAATATTGATATTTTAACAAGAGAATTAAAACATTGCAATCTATTAACGAATATATCAATAGTCTAAAGTTGCTACATATTTTAAAGTTGTTATAATAGTGCTTAGATTTCTCATATAAATTTTAATTATATTATTCTTTTCTTTTTACAAGTATAGTGTATGGGTGACATTTGTTAGTCCATCTTAAAGGCACACGAAAGTAATCTCATATTTTGATAGAGTCGAGATTCGAATGAACTTTAATCCTTTATATTTTCTTTTTGTGTGTTCTCTTTATGTCTTGCCAAATATTTTTTTCGTCATAGATAATTCACATGAATTATATTGGAGGTATTGAATATCTTTGTATTACACAAATGAATTTGGACATAAAATGTATAATAAAAAAACTATCGGCTTTTCCCTCGGGCTTGTACTACACTTATATTAGTACAATTTAAGTACATGTCATTGTAAACCAATATTTTACAAATTACACTTAAATGTGTCATTGGTAAAACCGGTTGGGTCATCTCGGATTTAATATGATGCGAATAATTTGTATTGGAGAACCAGAAGTTTCTTCAATCCAGTCAATTTTTGTGTGTTTCTAAAGGAAAATAAAAATTTGAGAAATTGCGTTTTTATGACATTAATTGTTGCATCGACTAAACTATCATGCATATGTCTCTACTCACAACCAGAAGTTTGTGAAATTATTTTCTCAACTAATTAGACTAAGATCTTGTTTTCTGGATTTTTTTAGAAATTCTTGTATAAGTATCACATATATTATTAAAATTGATATTGAATATCATGTAATATATGTTCATAAAAAGAAAATAGACCCGAAGATCCATTCTTTAGACGTCTAAAGTTAATTATATGGTTGATACTTATGAGATCATCAATTCTATATTATATATTTGAAACACCCAAAGTATGATATTAAGATATTTGTTCGCATTAAGCCAACAAGATACTATATATTAGTCCTCCCTAATTTATTCTAATACTTCTCATATAAATGAACATTTGGATGTGTTGTGTATATTCCAATTGCTCCAATATAATACATTAAGATGAGTCATGATAAAATATTGGAAAAATATAATTAATATGACTCTCAATTTTGAGGATATAATTTGAGAAAATAATCAAATACTTGATTGCAGCCCAGTAGGCTGATTATCACTATAAATTAATTTTCCCAATATTAGGGGGAGGGAAATGAACAGCTGAAATCATGAACAAGAAGTTCAAATGAACAAGTTAAAATAAATTATTGTTTTGATCCTCGTACAAATTAATATGAACCAAAAATTCAAAATATTATTCATTTGCAAAGTTTATGAAATAAATTATCAGCTGGTAATACTCCACTCAAAGTTGGTTCTCCTATTGAATAATATAATATTGAAAATGAGTTGTTGCTGCGCCTGAAGCGTGGTATGAAAGTCGGTTCCAATGTTAAAAGTCCTCTACTAAGAAAAGAAACTAAAGATGACCCAAGTGAGGATATGAAAATGCTAAGAGCACTTTGACCTAATTTAATTTTCAGTTCCAGAAGAAAAAATCAAGTACTTGAAATACGAAATAAAGAGATCTCGATAAATTATGTCATGGATGAAATGGAATGGAACCGAAATTGAGATAACCAAATAAAGTCAATATTGACAATGTCGTTGTATACAATATAACGCTAAAAGTGATCAAAGATAAAGAGGATCATGAGTCAAAGTCTATTAAAGATTATAGACTAAGTAAGAATTGGCCAAAATAAATAAATTCAATTGAAGAATTAAACTTACTTTACAAGTAACTCACTTTTGGACCTGTAGTCCGAACACCTCAAGGTGTGAAACTAATGTGATATAAATGGGATTTTGTGAAAAAGAAAAATAAGAATGATATAAAGTTTGATTTATTGCTTAATGATTTTCACAAAGACCTAAGATTGATTTTGATAAAAACATATTCACCTGTAGTGGATTCAATCGATTTTTGATAATTAATTAGCCTTGTAACACATGAAAGGCTTAATTTGAACATGATGGTTGTAATGACATCTTATTCATATGGTTCACTTAATAGTGACATTTACATGAAACTCCATGAAGGGTTCAATATACCAGAGGCACTTAATTATGGATCTCGAGAAAACTACTACATCAAATTGAACAAGTCTCTGTATGAGCTGGAAGAATCTGGATGCATGTGGTATAATCGCCTCAGTGAATATTTACTAAATGATGAATATACAAATAAATCAATTTGTACTTGTATTTTCATAAAATGATGTGGAGAAGAATTTGGAATACTAGTTATCTATGTAAATGACATACATATTATTGGAACTCCTGAAGAGCTTCCAAAAGCTATAAATTCCTTAAAGAAAGAGTTTGAGATGAAGGACCTAGGAAAAACAAAAATTATGTCTAGGCTTACAAATTGAGAATTTGGACAATGGAATATTTGTACATCGTGAAGGTTATATAAAAAAAGTGTTGAAATACTTCTATATGGACAAATATCATCCATTATCTACTCTAATGATTGTTATATCATTAGATGTAGAGAAAGATCCTTTCAGACCTCAAGAAAATGATTACAAAAATTGTTTGGTCCTGAAGTACCATATCTTAGTGCAATTGGAGCACTAATGTACCTTGCTAATTATACACGTCTCAGTATATCGTTTGTGGTCAATCTATTACCAAGATACAATTATTCGCCTACATGAAGACATTTGAATGGAGTCAAACATATACTTCGTTATCTTAGAGATGCTAGTTACTTGTCAGATTCTCACAATAGTATATCAGAAATAGGTTATTTGTTTACATGTGATCGTACAACCATTTCACGGAGATCTATGAAACAACTCATGGCAACAACTTCATAAAATCCTGCATAACTATTAGCACTACATGAAGTCACTTCGAAGAAGACATTTTAAGCAACGACTACAAAAAATATCGTCACACATATAAATGTTTGCATGAGGGGGAGAAATACATATGTTTTGCACTCTTTTTCCCTTCACCATGGTTTTGTCCCACTGGGTTTTCCTTGTAAGGTTTTTAACGAGGCAGTTCACATTCAAAGGATATTGTACTCTTTTTCCTTCACTAGAATCTTTCCCACTGAGTTTTCTCTAGTAAGGTTTTAACGAGGCATATCCTCAATGAACATCCAAGGGGGAGTGTTATGAATAATAGTAAATAGATGTGGATGTTCATTTTCCCCAATCTTTCTATATTCCTTAACTCCTATAAATTAAGTTCCTAACTTTTGTGTATTCCTTGAGTTAATGGTTTTTATTGGTCATGTACTATAAATATGGATCATGTTGCAATGTTAAGGTAACTTGAAAGAAGATGATAATACAATATTACTTTTCTCTCATTCATCTCTCTTTCATCTCTATATTGTTTTAGTTAATTTCATAACAATATATATATATATATATATATATATATATATATATATATAGACACACACACACACACACATATATATATATATATATATATATATATATATATATATATATATATATATATATATATAAAATAGTTTTTAGTTAAAAAATTAATTGATTTTTATTTAAAAATAAATTAATTAGTTAAATATAAGTAAATTTTACGATGACGCACCTCAGAATAATGTAAATCTAATTGATGATAAATTTATATAATAAATGCTTCCTAATATATTTTTATTAAAAAAAAGGTAAATAATGACGTGAAATTCACGCCACAACAAGCAAAAACATTTCACAAACTACAATTTGCGACGAGATTAATTACGCCGCGGGAGAGCGGGTGACAACTAACTAGTGACGTGAAATTCACTTCACTAATTAGTGACATGAATATGACGTCTTAAAAGCTTGCACAGATACTCATACACTATTAGTTAGAGCAGGCGTAGCAGGGCATAGTAGTTGATGTGCAGAAAAAGCAATTTTAATTGCGACATTATTTTCATGTCACTACCTAGTGACGTGAAAATCACGTCACAAAATAGCACTTATTAGAATTTTAATATTTGATCTTATTGTGAGTTGCGACGTGACATGTAAATCACGTCACTAATTATTATTATTTTTTTAAATTTTGAAACTAATTTTTTTATTATAAAACTAAATTATATAAATTAAATTAATAAACTAAATATAGTAAAATATATAAATTAATAAACTAAAATATATATAAATTAATAAACTAAAATTATAAATCAAATATCACTAAATATAATGTAATTATAAATTAATTAATATCTCACAAAAATTCAAAATCAAAAGTAACAACAAAATTAAATTAAATTAAATTAAATTAATGATCAGTCTGGGTCAGGATGTTATCATCATTTTTCGTTCTCCTGATCTGTCGACGCATAACTACCCACGTTTTGGTTTCCACCAAACGATTGCATAAATTGTCGTTTTTGCGCATCCATATCAAATTGCCTATTCGCCATGACCTCCATTTGCCGCTGATGCTCACTCTACATTGCCTCCATTTGGGCCTTCAAAGTCGCCTGATGTTCCGCTGCCTCGCGTTTCGCCTCATTTACCACCAATTGTCTTACGGTTTCTCGTTGTTCTAGTGTCAAATTTAATGGACGTAAATCTCCTTACCCGTCAATAACTCTTTGATATAGAGTTCTGTCATCACTTCTGAAGGCGTCTGCCAAATTTCCACCACCAAAAAAACACTTGTTAGACCCCTTTCAACCAATGACTTCACTCCAAATATAAAAATCCACATATGGATGAAGCGGCTCTCCCGATCTCGAAGTATACTGAGGATTAATATTCAGAAATCGTACAAGCAATGTCTGCTAATCATCCTACACATACAATACAAAAATTAAGTTAAATATAATTTAAATTAAATTTACTTAAATAATATATGAAAAATAGCCACATGATTTTCACACCACAACTAAAGTGGCCATATGATTTTCATGCCACAACATCTCACATGCCACGTGAAAGTCACACCACAAAAGTTGCCAATAAATTAAAAAAATATATGAACAACGTAAATTAAATTAAATAACTTACCAAAGTTTTTGTGTACGATCGTCAACGAAACCCCCTGTTTTCTTTGTCCGAGTCTTTATAACCAGCTCGGTCATCAGTGGCGGTCTATTCAATTCTTTAGTCTAAATAATAAAATTAACTATAATTAATAATATATATTATAAATCAAATTATAACTTTAAAAAGTGGTAATAATTATTACCAAGCGTCGAAGATGCTCAGCAATGCTTATACTTCCAACAGCATTAAGGCAATCCCCTTTTTCAGACGCCCTCATCTTCTTTGCATTTTTTCAGATTTAGTCAGAAACTCATCAGTCTCCTAATATTTAAGAAGTTCCTGAAAGATTTCTTTGCACGCCGTAGCATATCAGAAAGTCGTCTTGCAGTTCTGCCATAATAATTTATTGGCAAAATACCCCTTTTCGTTCCTTAACTTTCACTCGGGGTCCATTTTGGTCCCTCAATTTTTAAAAAATTCAAATAACTCCTTTATCTTTTAAAATGGTCTAACGTAAGTCCTTACTGTCTATTTTATGGAAACGGCCGTTTGGAGTTGCTAGCGTGGCATATGACGTAGAGCTTCTTCTCCTTCATTAAAAGGAATTTTATAGAAAATAACGTTAACCAAGTTTGAACAAATTGGAGGCTAGGGTTTCTAGAGTAACAACCATCATGAGAAGAAATTAGGGGCTGCTAGGGTTTTCCAGAAATCTAGAGCAATGAAATCGTCCACTTCTTCTTCATCTATGTTACAAGAAAGCCATGAAAGTTTGATCTCCCAGCTTTGTACGACGTCGAATCTGCCATGGAAACCAGTTTGCTATTGTGGAGATAAGGCCATTCTACGAAGGGCAAAGACGGCTAAGAGTTTTGGAAGACAATTTTGGGGGTGTCCTCATTTTAAGGTACGTTATTTGTTCACAGAGTGTTGGTTTTTTTAGATTTATGAAATTGAACATGAATGTGTGTGACATGTAGGGACCTGTGCATCATGGGTGTAGGTTTTTCGAGTGGTACTTCGAATAATCTGAAGATAACAATGGGCAAATCATGATGGTTAGGTTGGAAAAGCTTGGAAAGAATATTGAACACATACAAGAGGAGGTTGTCAAAATGAGATTCTCAACTGAAGGAATAAGGAAAGAGACTGATTAGATACGGAGTCAATTGAAGAAGATGATGAATTTTGGAAAATGGTGTAGCTTGATGATTGTCATAATTTTGTTTGTTACCTGTTTTTTTACGATTTAGGTTATGTGTTAGTGAAAGAGTATCAGTTTGTCTGGTTATATGTACCAGTTATGTACCAGTTTTATGAACAAATTGTTTGCAGTTTGTTGTGTATAATTATGTACCAATTAAGTCTTATAATTTTGAACAAATGGAATCAATAGATTTTGTTGGGTTATAATGCATCCATTTTAATGCATCCAATTTAGATGTTCAAAAGATACATGTTCAAAAGATTACATAAGACTACTTAAGACTTGAAGATACATGTTCAAAACAGTTATGCATTAAACCAGTTTGGGTTCCAAGATTACTTAAGACTTGAAGATTACATGTTCAAAAGATACATGTTCAAAAAGACATGTTCAAATACACATGTTCATAAACATCATGTTCAAAGCAGACAAGTTACATAAACCCAAAAGTGGTTCCAAAAGTGCTAAATAACCAAAACAAAATCTAAAGTGCTAAATATCCAAAACATAATCTAGACATTCTTCTTGGATGTGGTTCTCTTTGTTGGTGTTGTCCTCCTAGTTGTTGGCCCAATTCTTGATGCACTTAATCTTTTGGTTGGTCCTGGTGGTACCCAAGGAGTGTGTGGCCTTCTCACACCCAGCTTTTTTTTCCTTGCTTGTTGTTGCCTTATTTGCAGGACTTTGTCTTGTTCTGGATGTCTGATAAACGGGTTGACTTTGTTGTGCAACATGTGAAGTAGATTGAGTAGGTTTTTGTGATGTTTGTTGAGTAGCTAGCTGTAAAGTAACTTGAGTAGTCAGTTGTGATGTTTGTTGAGTACTTGGTTGTGCATGCCCTTGAGGAGTCTGTTGTGATGTTTGTTGAGTAGTTGGTTGTGCAGGCCCTGTCACCTTACATGTAGCTTTTTTGTGCCCTGACTTCTTGCATCTACTGCAATTCACAATTAGACATGTCAACCTAATTTTTCTGTCAGTCCCATCAAGCTCTCCTTGTTAAATATTCCTCTTCTTCTTTGGTCTACCAGGCATCTTTCTGTACTTTGGAGGATGCACATCTGGGTATTGTGTCCTTGCCCATCAGTTTAAACAATTCACAGGATATATAATTGGTTTGTAGACTGCAATGTACCTACTCTTCCTATAGTACCCTGGAATGAAATCTTCAAATTTAAAGTTCCTACTCTTCATACATGACAATACATGAACACATGGCAAACCAGACAACTCCCACTTCCTACATGAACATATGTGGTCTTTCAAGTTCACAGTGAACATGTCAGCTGGATCTTGCACATGCTTAACTTCAAAAATATGTTCATCAGACATCCTACATAATAGAATAACCAATTATCACATTACAGCCCATGCATAATGAAATACAAGAATTAGGCAAGCATATTTATACCTTACCATCCACGTGTTGGTGTAGGTGCTTGTTTTTTCCACTTGTTTTCTGATGTTTGGCAGCACTGCATCATCAGACAAATTCTCAAACCTCATCCTATTCCTAGCTCATCTCTCCATAAAATAGGTCCTGATCTCTTCCAGCATTGTTACTAAAGGCTTGGACCTTGACTCAAGAATCACACTATTGAATGTCTCATACATGTTGTTGAGTAGAGTATCACATTTGTTAGTTACCTGATCACAACATAGTACAACATTATTAAGCCAAACAGCCAGGTTCAGATTTCAAGTTAGAGCAAGTTACAGGTTCATATTACCTTAAAGTGTGATTTACTCCAGAATCTTTGAGATGTCTTCATCATATGTAAATATGCCTCATCACTAATAAGTCTCATAGACCTCATTTCTCTCTCCCAATCTTGTACATATGTTGACCTTGCAGCCTTCCAGATAGCATCTTTCAACATTTTACCAGGGTACTTCTTCCTAAAGTTATTATAAAGGTGCCTCACACAGAATCTTTGTTCAACACCTGGAAAAAGTTCATCCATTGCAGGTAGTAGACCCTGAAATTTCACATAACAATATAATTCATAACCAAACAATATAATTCTGGACTAAAGACATAATTCTGAAAAAACAATATAAACCATAACCTTTTGTTGGTCTAAGATGAATGTGTATGTCAAACACTCTTCTTGACCACCTAGGTCATCAATCAACAACTGCAAAAACCAGGTCCAGCTATCTCTGTTCTCTCCTTCTACAACTGCAAATGCAACTGGGAGCATCTTGTCATTTGGATCTCTCCCTATTGCAGCCAGAATCTGCCCACCACACTTCCCCTTTAAAGAAACAGCCATCTAGACCTATGATGTGTCTAGATAACTTGAAGCTTTCCTTAGATGCTGCAAAGCAAACATACAACCTTTTGAAATATGGTCTTTGGTCATTATTAACTTCTGCAAAGATCCATCAACCATGTCTCTAGCTTTAAATATTTCCCTTATAGCCTTGGTCTTGTTAATACCCACATTCCACTTCTTTTGAGCCTTTGCCTTTATGTCCTTAATCTTCATCCTTGGGTTATTTTTCAGAGAGTTTTGAATTCTCTTGCTCAGCCATTTAGTGGTCAATATTTTCACATTATACTCTCTACTGCACTCATGCTTGTCAACCAATTTCCTTAATTGCCATGTTTCTTCATTTGGCAATTTAGCACAATAGGCTTCCCATTGACACCCATCCTTGCATTTAACCCCCACCCTCACTTTATCATTCTTTGTGAACCTCATATTTCTACCACTATGGACAACATATGATGTTATAGCTTCCTTGAAGTCATCCTTTGACCTAAAGTACACTCCAACTTCCCATTTGTAATCTGCCATGTCCTTCTTCACATTGAACATTAGGTAATTCTTCTTTCTAACATCACCTTCTTCACTATCACAACCACTTTCAAGTTCCTCACTTTCATTTCCTATTTCCTCTTCCAAACCATCATTATCCAATTGTTGTTTGCTTTGTTCCCCCTCTAGATCTTCAAGAAAATCATCCAAATCTTTTTCCTCTAAATCATCAAAACCATCAGATGAATCATCAAATCCCACTTCCATAGCACTCTCATAATTTTCATTAGCATTATCATCTCCACTATCATTCTCTTCATCCCTCATAACATTGCCCTCTTCCCTCACAATATTCTCTTCATCCCTCATAACACTGCCCTCATCCCTCACAATATTCTCTTCATCCCTCACAACAGTGCCCTCTTCCCTCACAACATTCTCTTCATCCCTCACAACATTGCCCTATTCCCTCACAACATTCTCTTCATCCCTCACAACATTAGCTTCCTCCTGACCAACAACCACTTCCTCTTAAATTTTTGAAATTAACTCTTCTTCATCATGTGCAATATCATCCTTATCCCTCACAATATTTTGTTCATCCCTCACAACATTCATTTCTTCTGCTTCTATAGGCATATCACAAAATTTTAGCTCAGCTACTGTGTGTTGAATATATAAGTCAACCCTTAAATGCACCCTGTAAAGATCAGCTACATCTAAGGCTCATTTGTCATTAACTAATTCAAGCATGCCTTCAGTAGGATCTCTGTACCAAATTCTCTCAAACTCTCTATAACCTATTTCCTTAAGAACACCAACAAATTCAAAATAACCCCACGTGTTTGCATCTATTCTCAACTTTGTAATGTCTCCTCCTTCATACTGACCATTATTAATATCGACGAATCCACCACTATGGTGAATGGTTAAATTCAGAAACTCGTCCATTACACCTGAAGCAAAGCAAACCCTAAATAAAAATCATGTTTTAAAAAGCCTAAATCAGAACAAACAAACCCTAAAATAACAATCCCTGATTTACGAACGTACCCTAAATACGAACGAACCCTAAAAAGTACCCAACAAAGAGCGCAACAGTAGTAGGAATCACAACCATTTAGGGTTATAAATGACAAACCTGTGGTGATTCAGTGGTGTCAATCCTCGCTCTTTCTTCCGATTGCAATCTACAGATGGTCTTGTTCCCAGAGCTTCTTGAACCTTTTCGTCTTTAGTGGATGCTAAGTGTGGAAATGAGACTTTGTTGAAATGAGACTTTGTGGAAATGAGACTTGAAGAATAGAAACATATAATATTGTATTATCCACATCAGCATTCTTAAAGGCCACATAGATAATAAAAACATAAGACAATTAAAGGAACCAAACGGAAGGATAAACATGAGACCATTTTAAAAGATAAAGGAGTTATTTGAACTTTTTAAAAATTGAGGGACCAAAATGGACCCTGAGTGAAAGTTAAGGGACGAAAAAGGCTATTTTGCCTAATTTTTTTAATCTGCTTCTCTTTCAGTGGATCCCATACACTTTTTCCTGCAATGTTGTATGACATCAAAATAAATAGTTAGATAACTATAATGAAAAAGTCATTAAAATAAAAAAAAATTAAAAAATGAATTAAGTATACCTGAAATTTCATAAACCAATGTTCTCTATCCTTGCTCTTAATATCTCTAAAACTTTTTATCATTTTTTTTATAATTCTGCTGAATTATATAATTTATAAAAATTTGGCAGCAGTCCGGCTCGGCCCGAATCTAAACAACAATAATTTAATTAGCATTAATTATAAATTTATTAAAGGTAGAGATGTATACTTAAATAAAAGTTTATAAATAAGAAACTTATGAGCTTCCTTCGGCCAAATCCAAAATCTCCCCTCAATGATATGAATCTGGCTTGGATCATCATCCCCTTGAAGATTGCTCTTATCCAAATCATCATTGCCCTCGCTTATATCATGATTGTAATCCTCATCCTCCGCCTGATCATCATCCTCATAAAACACAGGCTTTGTGCCCACTTATTGAAAGTAAGATAACTTGGCGATTATTGGGTTCTGACTTTGATTTTGCATGATATCCGAATAGCAGACGTTCCACATCTAGTTACATTTTTCTTTTGGTTGGAGAAGTTATCTCCTGAAATTTTGTAAAAGAGACTTTAGTGGGCTCCCTCTACCATGTCATCCAAATTTAAGGCTTGCTATGAGGCATATCAAACAACGAGACTTAGTTGCAGAAATTTGTCATAAACTTACACATCGTTGAGAGCATCAAGAGACTCTTAATTTTGAACAAATTATTAATGATATAATAGAAATAAATGTAATGAGGTTGATATTTAGGGTCCGTTTGGTTCAATTCAAGGAAGGGAGGAGAGAGATTTTTATTAAGGGGATGAGAGGTGAGGGGAAGGGAAGTGAGGGATTTAAATTACATATAAATTTCGTTCAAAATATGAAGGGGGAGGGGAGAGAAGGAATTTTATCTACAAATATGTTTGTTCATGGAGGTATTTTATAACTAATTTACTTTTTTATCCTTGTAACTTCACCACAAAATTCACGATATTAACAATTTATAATTCAAATATCAATTCATTGACTAAATATAAGTATTCAATCAGAGAACATCATGAAAGATTTTATAAAAACATAATGATTATAATATATAATTTTTAAAAAAATTATCAAATACGATAAAATCTAACAAAAATTTTTAAAAACAAAAACATTACAATAATTAAAAAGTAACATAAAAACATAAAATAAAATAAAAATTAAACACATATAATAATAATAATAATAATAAGATGAAGATATAAAAATTCAAGAAAAATAAAAAGAAGATAAAGTCTGTTCAAAATATAACTTTTAATTTTTTAATAAGTTAAATTTATATTAAAATTAAAAAATATAATTATCTTATATAATGATAAATATGTAAATATATTTATAATTAAAATAGAACACATTCCCTCCCTTCCAAATCCCCCAAATCCAGAGAAAGTGAAAAGTGGCTTAGGAGTAGGGATGACAACGGGGCGAGTAGTTTAATATATATATATATATATATATATATATATATATATATATATATATATATATATATATATATATATATATATATATATATATATATTATCCATTTCTTATTTAAGTTTCTTCTATACTCCATACTTCACTTCAATAATTTTACCGTCCAACCAACCAGTACCACTCTTTTCCCGTACAACCAGTGTCATCCTTTCTACTTATCTGTCGTCCGCGCTTCCACCATAACTCAAAATCACAATATCATAATTTTTGTTTATTAAAAATAAAATGTATGGATATTATGCTTTGGTGAAAATAAAGGAAATTAATGTGATGAAATTTTGTTGTTAAATTAAGAGAAATTTATATAAATGTTATGAGATAATAACGTCTTGTGTCTTTATTAGAAGTTGGAAATACTTTTTCAAAACATAATTTAAAAATAAATAGTGTTATTCATGGATATTTATAAATATATGCGGATATCTTAAAACTCGCGGATTACTCGTTTAGAATATATCTAACGGATATGAGACGAATATGAATATCATATTTATCCAATAGGACGGACACAGATCAATATATTATGCTTTCTTGGGCTCCATGACAATTCAAGCATTCCATTCCATGCAGGGCCGGCCCTAGGGGTAGGCCACCAAGGCTACCGCCTAGGGCCTCACTTTTTAATATTTATATAGTGTTAATTAATTGATTTTTTAAAATAAAAATTTAAATCATTTTTTAATCAAATAAATAATAACATATATTAAAATTTTATAATAATAACAATTATTTAAGGTGTATGTTTTATAATTGATTAATTTAAAAATTAAAGTCGTTTTAAGTTTTTCAAGATCATGTATAAGTTTATAATGGTTTAACCGCATAAAATTAATAGGCCATATTTTTGTTATTATTTAACTGTAATTAATATTTTTTTAATCCATTTTAGTCATCAACTCAATAGTAAACATTTTTGGACCCTTTGTCGTAACTCTGCCTTGCATTTTTAGATTAAAAGAATATTTGAAATTTAAGTTTTCTTAAAGAACTTTTGCTAACATTTTTGCAATAATAATTTTTTTTAAATGCGAAGAAACGTGTTTAGATGTGTTGATTGTATTATCAATTGAAAAAATTATATATATAATTTAATGATTTTACATCCTAAAAAATCTAAAATTAAAATATATTAATTTAAAATAAAAATATTTTTATTATTTTAAAAAAATTAATTTAAAATTTCGCCTCAGGCCTCAAGATGTCTTGGGCCGGCCCTGATTCCATGCTTACCAAAAGTCCATGTAGACACACCTTTAAAAGCTTTCTCTATTGATTATATATACTACCATCCTTGAAATTGAAATTCTAATTGATACATAATTACATATAGTCTAAACTTAACTTCCGTGGTATTGTTTTGCTAATGTTTTACTACATTCATCGGTTTGTGTCAGTTCTGCACATGTCTCTGGCTGTGTTCTACACTATAGCTAGCTAGATCCTTTACTTCACATGCATAAATCGTAAATTTGGCGATACAAAAATATAGATCCAGCATGTAACCTGTTTTGTTTCTTGAATAAGAAGTTTTATGCTATAGTTTGGTCTTCTTGATTACTTATGATGCATGCATGCTTTTTTATGGGACAATTTTTCTATGCATTACAAAAAGTTGGGTAGAGTACCTTCAATTAATTATATCGCATTATTTAATTTTATTATTTTTAATTATTTATTAAATAATATACTTTTTAATTGTTTTTAACGTAATTAATACTAAGGGTAACTCTACCCAACTTTTTATGATGGATTAATAAGAATTCACCTTAAAAATAAGTTATCTTATTACTTTGAATTGAACACATTCAATCACCATCAGTTTTGAAACCAAACACAAAGTTCTTTGAAAATAGAGATGAAAAATGGATTATTAAGTAGTGACTCATCATGGTCTATAACTTTAAGGAGATTAAACTGGTTTGTTTCAGCTTTAAAAAATAAAAATTTTTATTTTATTTTTGAAGATAAATTTTTCAAAACTGTTTTTTAAAATATTACAGGTTTTTTATATTTCTTTTTTTTTTTAAAAAATGAAACACTAATTTTGACATTCTATAATATAAACATACATTATTAAAGACCAAACTTAATCAAAATCACAATTTTTTCAAAAAGTTGTATTTCAAAAATAATTTTTACGAAAATTTATTTGAAATAGCTTCAAAATTAAGTGATTTTTTAAATTTTTAATATCCATTTTTTTCTATAAATAGATAAAATACGTAAAATTATATTTTAAGAGTAACTATTACGACTTTTATAAAAGAAATTTATACAATTCTATAACCCAAAATTATATAATATTATAAAAATCATTTATAAAAAAAAAAATTTTTTATTGACCCCCAGCGAAATTCCCAAGTTGCCTCTGCTTCGGAGATGTATCTCCGAAGTATTTTTTTTAGATTTTTACAGACTTCGGAAATGCACTTCGAAAAACTCCAGATGGGGGGGTGTTTTCGGAGATGCACTTCCAAAAACACCTTTTTCACATTTTTGGGGATTTCGGAAGTGCACTTCTGAATTATGCAGAAATTGTGTTTTTTTTTATGTTTTTCTTAACAGTCCCATATTTTTAATTAAACAAAAAACGCCGAATAAAATAAACGACATATCAACATAAAATACTAATATAATAAATACAAACCGAATAATATATACAAGCCGAATAAAATAGTAATAGTGTGCGAAATACAACCCGAATACAATAAAATTCAAGAAAAATAATCCGGAACCCCTACTGTGTATGCCTAACCCTCTCTCCCTGGGATCTCATCTGCCTCCTATATATCGTCGCGCGGCTCGCATCACCGACCATCCTCTCCACCACGGCGACTGCCTCTGGACCGCCCTGATCAATGATACCTCGCTCCAACGCATCCCGCCCAAGCATCTCTATCCGCTGGCATATCGGCAAGAGATCAATGTAATGATCATCCTTGGCCTGCTGGTTCTCTAGGAGCTCCTCGTATGCTGGCCTAGGAGCGCAAGGAGCGTCGGCTGTCATCAGAGGATGTGACAGATAGAACTATGTGACGTACCCCTCTACACAATGCCAGTCTTGGGTGACCTGCATGCGACGATACTCCTCCTGGACCACATGACACTCCGAGTCTGCAAATATGGCAGTGAGCTCCAATCGGGTAACTGTATCGGGAGCAGCCTCAAACGGCGACCTCGATATCATCGACACATGTCCAAACTGCCGCATGCACTGATTAGGAAGATACCTCACCATGGTGTTGGTCCCGCATGCCAACCAGCCAGAATATAACGCGATGCTCTCAAAGGGGACAACAGCAGTGTAATCACTGAATGGCCTCCAACGAATATCATTGTGAGCTGTGCGGTCGAGGTACCCATGACATGGTCCCACTGTATTGTTCCCCCTTTGGAGAACATATCAGGCGGCCCTAGGCATGGAGTCCTCATACGCAGGATCAATGGCGAAGCCGTGGATGCGGGAAGTAGGAGATGATCCAGCCCTGAAACACAAACACGATAATGTATTAAAAATAAATACGAACCATAAATAAATGTGAAACAATTAAAATGAAACGTACCGTCAGGAGTGTGGCAGATCCGGTCAACTGCCTGGTCCTCCAGTTGGAGGCCTCATTCATCTTCTGGTATAGGTATACCAGAATAGCTGACCCCCAGTTCCACTGGTGAATGATAGTCAAGTCCATGAAGTAGCGGAGGTAGGTCACGTCGACGTATCTTGCACTCTTGTCCATAAAGAGTGCAGTGCCTACCAAAAACATGAACCAGCATCGGAGAGCGCAGGCACGGTGATACTCCATAAATAGGTTGTTACCCGCGTCCTCGGATTCGGCCGCCGCCACCAAGTGGTGCTCATAATAATCGCTCAGTGTGGAGAATCTGAGGCCCATTTGTCGTCCGGCACTCAAAATCAGCCATATCTGGGTCCATACCCAGATAGATCGCCATCCAGTCGATCGCATCAACCCTCTGGATCCGGGAATGATTCAGCAGCATCCCTCTAATCAGCAAGTGGAGAAGACAGTGCACATCGTGCAAGGTGATCGTCATCTCTCCAAACGATAAATGGAAAGAAGACGTCTCCCTATGCCAGCGCTCCACAAAAGCCCCCTGCTTGCCGTGACTGATGGTGGTATATCCGGTCATGCACAACCCACCTAACCCAAAAGCAGTCACCGCATCATTAAACCACTGTGCCTTTGGTTTAAAGAGACCAAAAATCTTCTGCGCGTGGTTCACCATTTTTAAAGTCGGCCTTTTCTGTTACAACAAAATCAAAAAAACATTGTTAATTAAACCATTAAGAAAATATGGAATAAAAAGCTAAATAAAAAACGGTTAAATAATGAAGTCAGATAAATTATAAAAAATACCTCTCCCTCCCAGACACGTCGAGCGACGTGCTCGTGGTAGGAAATCAGCACAGACGTGTCCCTAGGCCCTCCCGGGTAGCCCTCCTCGTCCTCCTCCTCCTCCCCGTGTGGAGGATCAGCATCAGGTATCTCCTCCTCCGCCTCCTGGTATCTCACCTCCTCCTCCTCCTCCCGTACCTCCTCCTGACGGAAAGAAGATACCCAAGCCAGTCGACTCCTCGATCCAGACGAGGAACCAGGCTCATCTGTCTGTACGGGTGCTCGTACTCCACCCGGTCCCCACATCGATGCAAGCTGCGCCGCACGCTCACATCTAGCTGACGCTGTCTGTGACTCTCTCCCCTGTCTGATACGTGTTGGGTTGCCTGCCATATTCCTGAAACAATTGAAATCCATAAGAATGCGAAACAATTAAAAAAACAAAAAAAAACACTTCTGGACACATTTCGGAAGTTCATTTCCAAAACTGGTGAGGGAGGTGTTTTCGGAAATGAACTTCCGAAACACCCATGCGAACACCATTTCTGCATGTTTCATGGCAGACTCCAAAACACTTCAAAACCAGTTTTTATGCTTCTAAACAACCCTAAAGACTACTAACAACCTACCCCTATATCATTTTTCTAATTTCTAACAACCCTAACATGCATTTCAGTCATAGATCTAAAGCTTTAGAAACTTACAAATTGAAGGTGATTGAGATGCTTTTGAATGTAGTAGAACAAGTAGATGGAGCTTTTGATGTAGCCTTGGAAGTTGGTTTGCAGAAAATCTCAGAGAGGTTGAGTTCGAAATTGGTTTAGGGTAAATGATTTGAGGGGAGGGGCTGTTTTGTTTAAACTGCAAAACGCGCATTATTTCGGAAATGCACTTCCGAAATGGTGTTTTCGGAAATGCATTTCCGAAATAAGAAAAAATTTGAAAAAAAAAAAAGTGTTTTCGGATATGCATCTCCGAAAACACATTTTTTTTGTGCTTCGAAAATGCATTTCCGAAGTAAAAGGGCAGTTGCGAAATTTCGATGGAGGTCACCAAAAAGATAGAGAGGTAGATAAAGAAATTTCCAAACAAAAAGTAAAACAAATGGGCCCTATATATTGGAGGACCAATCTGACTTTAACTCCATAAACACATGTAGGAAGTCAAAGGTATCCTACAAGGACAATACGTTAAAGTTTAGAGTTTATGTATTTGAGATTCTAAATATCATGCTCCTAAGAATGAAAATATGATGAATTTTGAATGATAGAGATGTAGGTGAGTTGGTTTGGGAAAAAACGACATTCCACGTGTTTTAGAGAGAGAGGCTCTCCCTTCTCTCTAGATAACTCAACGTGATTTTCCCCTCTCAATCTCTAGGGTTTTGAGTAGCGGCGCCTCTCCAGGTTTCTTTCCTGGTTTTCTCTAGATCTGTTCTACTCTCTTCTCTTGTAGAAGCTTGCTATTCTGGTTTCCTTTGTTTTGCCAGAATTTTAGTTGACCCTCTGGCTTTCGTGGTGGTACGGTCGGGCGCTGAAATGGAAAAATGGAAAGAGATTCCTTTGTCAAAGGAAGAAGAAGAAGGAGTCACGGTGGAAGGAGAGGAAATTTGTGGGGAAGAAACTTTTCAGCGGACCCTGGCGGGTAGGCTATGGACTGACAGCAGTTTTAACTCGAGAGCGTTTCTGAGTACGATGCTGGGGGCTTGGAAGCTGAGGAACCCGGTGGAAACGCAGGAACTCAATAAGAATCTCTTTCTCTTTAGGTTTTCTACCAAACGAGATCTGGAGACGGTGTTGAGAAACGGTCCTTGGAGCTTCGATAGAAACATTCTGGTGCTCGCGAGAGTGTCCGGAGAGGAGCAACCATCTGAGCTAAACATGCACTTTGGGGTTTTTTGGGTGAGAGTTTACGAATTGCCCCTAATGCTTCGGTCAGAATCTATGGCGAGAAAACTGGGGGGAATTTTGGGAAAGTTTGAAGAAATGGATATGAAGGAAGCGTATAGGAATGGAAGATTTCTGAGGATTAAAGTTACTTTGGATCTCAAGCAGCCCTTGAAGAGGGGAACGGTTGTCAGATTTAAAGAGAAGAATCTACGGGTCCATTTCAAATATGAGAGGCTTCCGACTTTCTGCTTTGTTTGTGGGCGCCTTGGTCATCAGCTAAAGGATTGTGAGTCTGCCGGTGATCTCAGTGACGAGGGTTATGATGAAATTGAAGAGACGGATCTTTTGTACGGCCAGTGGCTGAGGGCATCTCCTTTGCCCAGAGTGCAGGAGGAAAATTCAAAAAAGAAAGATTCAACCTCTGGTTCGTGTAGCAGGAGCTTATTCAACCTCTCCTCAGGACAGAGTAAGTGTGAAACAAAAGGTAAAGAAAAGGAAGGAGAAGGAGAAGTGGAACAACTCAAAGGTGTCGGTGAAGGAAGGAAACAGGTTATGCCCAAGGATGCGGTTGGCCCAATTACGGGACGGGATAGTTTGCTGGAAATAGAAGCCGTGGCTGAATCTTTTGGAGCGGTAGACATTTCGAATGTGGGGACGGGGAAGTCTGGTTTGGACAAGGTTTCAGGCAGAAAAAAGAAAAAGTGGACTAGACGACAACCTTCAAGGAAAAGGGAGGCAATCAATACAGAAAAGTTAGAAGTGGAGATAGGGAAGAGACAACTGGTAGATGTTATGATAACGGAGGGAGAAGTGGAGGAATGTGGAAGTGGAGAGAAGAAGAGGAAGGGACAAAGTGCAATGGAGACCTCATTACAAAAGTCACCAGAGGTGGTGTTGGATGGCCAACACCGCCTAGGACAATGAAAATAGTTAGCTGGAACTGTAGGGGGTTAGGGAATCCCCGTACAGTTCGAGCCTTGTCAAGGCTCATCCGTCTTGAAAATCCCGATTTGGTGTTCGTTATGGAGACTCGTCTCAAGGAAGTGGAAATTCAAACTATAAGAATAAAGGCTGGTTTTGAGAATTACTTTGTGGTGGAGTGTCAAGGAACGGGGAAGGAGAGGGCTGGAGGTTTGATGTTGTTGTGGAAGGAGAAAATTCAGCTCAGTATAGCATCGGACTCCCTGAACCACATTGGAGGTCAATGGATTGATGAGGAAGATGGTAAAGTATGGAAGTTCTATAGTATTTATGGGCACCCTGAGGAGTTGAACAAGCGGAAAACGTGGCAGCTGATTCAAGATTTGTTAAGGGGGGAGGGTGATAATGCGATTGTGTTTGGGGACCTAAATGACATTCTTCGGGAGCAAGAGAAAAAGGGAGGGTGTAACAGGAGTACTAGTCAGCTTATGTGGGGAAGGAATGTGGTTAACTTGTGCGGGCTTTTGGACTTGGGTTTCGTTGGTCATCCGTTCACTTGGACTAATGGAAGGCAAGGAGAGGATAACATCCAATGCCGCCTTGATAGGGCCATGGCATCCAATAGTTTCTTAAATAGATATTCTCCAATCAAAGTTCATCATCTCTCCAGGTATAATTCGGATCATGCTGCCATCAGCATCTCTCTTGAAGCTGAATCGGGTAATCAAAACCTGCAAAGGAAGAGGCCTCATCTTTTTCGTTTCGAGGAAGTTTGGAGCAAAGACCCTAGGTGTGAGAAGTTAGTGCAGCAAATTTGGAATGACCCCAGCCTCAGATGCCGTAACAAATTTGAAGGGATGCAACGCCTTGATGACTACTTCAAGGATTATAGATTTGGTGAGATCTCTAAAGAGCTTAGAAGAATTGAAGAGCTTCTTGGGAAGGAGGTCTGTTGGGCCGAAAGGGTGCAGGATATCAATTACAATAGAGCTTTGGAGAGGCAAAGAGATAAGTTACTTCGTTCGGAGGAGATCATGTGGAGGCAACGGAGCAGGGCTTTGTGGCTCAAGCATGGAGATAGGAATTCAAAATTCTTTCATGGTAAAGCAAGTCAGAGGAGGAAGACTAATAACATCAGAAAGATTAAAGACGAGCATGGACACTGGTGGAGAGGACATGACCATTGTGAGAGAATACTGATCTCGTATTTCTCTGAACTTTTCTCTTCCTCTTTCCCTACCAATGCTGCTGAGGTTTGTAAAGTGGTGGAGGGTCGTTTATCTATGGCGAATATCAGTTTTTGTGAGGCTACTTACACGGCGGCTGAGGTACAGAATGCATTATCCCAAATGAACCCGTTAAAGGCCCCAGGGCCGGATGGTCTGCCGGCTCTCTTTTTCCAGAAGTATTGGCATATAGTAGGGCATGAGGTCTGTAAGCTTGTATTGGATATTCTTAACAATCAAAAGCATCCGGGGATTATCAACAACACCCATATTGTTCTTATTCCGAAGTGTAAAAACCCCGCTAAACCTCAAGATTTTCGGCCTATTAGCTTATGTAATGTGGTCATGAAGCTGGTTACTAAGGTGATTGCTAACAGATTAAAGGAAATCCTTCCAGAAATCATAGACGAAGAGCAAAGTGCGTTTGTAAAGGATAGGCTGATCATGGATAATGCTCTTATAGCAATGGAGTGTTTCCATTGGCTAAAGAAGAAGGTTAAAGGGAAGAAGGGCGTCATGGCCCTTAAACTGGACATGTCGAAAGCGTACGATAGACTTGAATGGAGCTTTATTGTCGAGGTTCTAACTGCTATGGGCTTTCCGCCGGCGATGGTATCTCTAATTGAAAGATGTATCAGCTCGGTCTCCTATAAAATCCTAGTGAATGGTGTCCCCAGCAAGAGCTTCACTCCGGAGAGGGGTCTTCGACAAGGAGATCCCCTCTCACCCTATCTTTTTATAATGTGTGCTAATGTCTTTTCAGGTTTATTGAAGAAAGCGGCGATGGAGAAGGAGATCCATGGGGTGAAAATTGCTAGAAATTCTCCAACAATCACCCACTTATTCTTTGCGGACGATAGCCTATTGTTCGCGCGTGCTAATGTGAAAGAAGCCATACGGATCAAGGATATTCTGAGAGTTTATGAGGAAGCATCAGGACAGGTTGTTAGTTTTGAGAAGTCAGAAGTCTCCTTTAGTAGGAATGTGGATGAAAATGCGAGAGAATCGATTTGCAACTGTCTGGGAGTCAACGCTGTCTCCTCTCATTCTAGGTACCTGGGGCTGCCCATCATGTTTGGTAGATCGAAGAAAGTCATCTTTGCTATGGTGGTGGAGCGGGTGTGGAAGAAGATCAAGGGGTGGAAGGAGAAATTCCTTTCGTCTGCTGGTAGAGAAATCCTTATCAAGGCCGTTGCTCAAGCGATCCCTACGTACGTGATGAGTTGCTACAAGCTTCCGGATTCTGTTTGCCGTGAGATTGAAGGCATGATTGCTAGGTTCTGGTGGGGGTCGAAGCAAGGAGAAAGGAAATTGCATTGGCTAAGCTGGGACAAACTGGCGAAGGCAAAGGCTGATGGGGGTTTGGGATTTAGGAGCATTTGCGATTTCAACTCCAGCCTCCTTGGGAAACATTATTGGAGGCTGCTGAGTCAAGAGAACTCCCTGGTTGGAAAGGTGCTCAAGGGAAGATATTTTCCAAAGTGTTCCATTGACAATTGTGGCATAGGATACCAGCCAAGCTATGTGTGGCGTAGTATCATAGGTGCTAGAGATGTGGTTCAACGGGGTGCATGCTGGAGAATTGGAAATGGGGAAAAAGTGAACATCTTAAAGGATAGCTGGATCCCAAAGAATACAAGATTCAAAGTTCAATCAGGTGGGAATAGTGTGGAGGAATCTACCAGGGTGTGTGACATCATTGATAGGGACAACAGGTGCTGGAAGGTTGAGGATATCCAAAGGTTGTTCAATTCTGATGACGCAGTGAAGATCATGAGCATTCCTCTTTCTGTGCAGCCTGATGGGGATAAGATGGTCTGGCAGTTTGAGAAAAATGGTGAGTTTTCGGTCAAGACGGCTTACCACGCGTCGCGTGCGCACAAAGATTCTTTGCTCCCGGGGCCTTCCTCTCCTGCTGACAAAAAGCTTTGGCCCCTTATATGGAAGGCTCCTATCTCTGGCCGGCAGCGGAACTTCTTATGGCGTGTTGCAAAGAACATTCTACCTTCGAGAGGTAATCTCGTTAAAAAAGGTATGCCTATTGACTCTATTTGCCCCTTCTGTTCTTCCGGTTCCGAATCTGTTCAACATCTGCTGATGGAATGTGTGTTTGCAAAACAAGTCCTCTTTGCCTCTGTTTTAAGTTACCGTATACCGTTGAATGTGAGCGTCAATGATTGGCTACAGACTGTGTTGGAGTGTGGGGATGCTGACAGCATTCAGATTATTTGTGCGTGCCTCTACAAGCTTTGGGCTGCTAGGAATTTGACGGTCTTTCATGGCAAAACGTGTTGTCCGATAGCAGTGGCAGCTGACGCTTTTGAGAGTGTACAAGAATTCAACAGATTTTGCCCTGGTAGTAACAAGAGGAGATATACTCCTAGCCATCATCACAACACTTCTTGGCCCACGGATGTCCACCTGGTTCAAGTTGATGCAGGGATCAATAGGGAAGGGAAGGCAGTTTTCGGTTGCGTTTTCAAAAACCATGGCAGAGAGGTCATCCTGGCTGCTAGCAATGTGGAAAATGTGGAGGTGAACCCTAGTATGGCAGAACTGCTAGCGCTAAGATGGTGCATGAAAATTGCCTTGGACCTGAATCTGAAGAAGGCTATCTTTTACTCCGATGCGTTATCTGTCGTTGATTGCATTAATGGCATTGATAGTGACGTGTTTCTCGAGCCTATTGCGGCGGACTGTAGGATGTTCTTAAGTAGGTTTTCTTTTAGTTCTGTTTTGTTCATTCCTAGGGAGGATAACTATGATGCTCATAATATGGTTTTATTAGGTAAGTTGTATGACTCCAGGACATGGCTTGACTGTGTTCCGGATGCAAATTCTGTTGTTGCAAACTCTGTTGTTTCTGGCTTTTCTGGCCCCCAATTTGAATGAATCAATCTGTTTCCATGTCAAAAAAAAAAGAGTTGGTTTGGACCAGTTTTAACTTAACATGTGAACCACACAAATACTTGAGATTTGGATTGAATTTTCTAGATAAACGGTTTAATTAGGTTTAGGTTCAGAAAGGATAACACCAACTAAGTTCGGGTTGAGTTGACCACATCCATGTTTCAAAAAAGAATATTTTAATTATGTTTAAATATTTATTGTATTTAAAAAGAATTTTACAACCTTCTCTTTTCTTCCAAAAGCAATATAAAAGGCAGAATCAATAGATATAATTTAAATATCATGTTTTATAAAATACATCAATTTGACTCTAATCCATCATTCTTAGGAGAGGAAGGTATAACTAAGAATTTATTAGAGAGGTAAAGCACATGTCATACACAGTAGCTCGCCACATAACGCTTTTGGCGAATTCATTAAGTTAAGAGAAGTCGCCCGACTCTAGATCAAGAAGTTGCCCTAACTTTGCTCACTAAACTATGACTCATATAATGATTTTTGATATCAAGAATGCTAATTTTATACAAAAATATGACACTACACCGTATTTTATACAGTTTTTTAATTTTTTATAATATTTTATTTCCACCTAGAAATTTGTGCATCCATTTAATTGTATCATACTCTCACATAATATATACGGTGTAGGTTTGAGGTGTAAGTTTTAAATGTAAGTATAACATTCCTCTTTTTGATATAGGTTACATATACTCTAACAAAAAGACAAGACAGTAAATGACAATAACGACGTAACAAACCAAGATCATGAAAACAAAATTAATGATGCTTGAATATAGGTACAAACGAAGCCTCATTTTTCCTACAAAGGCGAGGTAATAGATAGTGTATTTTTTTCAATTACATTTGACGCTCGTTGTGAAGCCCGGTAAATCCAGGTAGAATCCGCCCTATGGTTGGCCCTTACTAAGAGGTCAAGATATTTAAACGAGAGGGTTTCAGTCCTACAGTAGAGGAAGTCACCAGCAGAGGCCAAAAAAGATCCACATTGATCCCAATAACTCCGCTTTTGAAGAAGTTAACCCTAAGGCCTAAAGGTAACTCAAACTCCTTAAAGATTTCCTTAATACTCCCCAAGTTCTCAACAGTAGGATCTGCCAATAAAAGAGCGTCATCTACAAATTGAAGACGAGTAACCACAAAATCAGATGTTTGCACTCTAAATCTAGACTAAATACCAAGCTCAACCCCCTAGAAACTAAACCACTAAGACCCTCAAACTGAAAGAGAAATTGGACCATTAACCAGCCGCACCATGAATTCTCACAAAACAAGGGGACTCAAGAGAATCAAATAATGGATTCCTAAAGTGGATGATAAGCATATAATCCAAAAAAAAATCAACTAACTGTATCATACGTATTTGAAAGTACAAGTTACATATAATACAATCTCTCTTCAAACTCTTGGCAAAATCTATCACTTTAATGACAACCACCACTCCATCTACCAACATCATTGCTTTAAGAAATATTGATTGATTAGGAAAAATAAGCTTCATCATGACCATCTCAAATCTATCAAACTGTAATTTAGCAACCAACTTATGAAGAAGTCCAACTAAAGAAATCGATCTAAAATATCCCAATTAAAAAGGAGACTTAACTTTAGGAATCAAAGTCACACAATAGAATGAAAAAATATAGGGTAGAAAAAATAAATAGTAAACTTAATCAATCTAACTCCTGGAGATAGGAAAAGGCTGGCAAAGATATATTATCATAAAGGGAACGAAAAACAATATCGTCAAAACAGTGTATAGCAACATTTGGTTCTTTAAATTGTTCTGGAAAAAATTTATAAAAGATTTTCAAAATATTATTTAATTAAAAGTTTATGTTTCTATAATAATTTATATAAACTGCAAGCACACATTACTATATTGGATTCACCATTCGGTCCTAAAGGTGTGGGTTCTGAATCCCCACATTTGGTCACTTTTTGAATAAATTTATTTTACTAACGGTAATAACAATTGAATTCTGAATAAACAATATATTGTATAAATCAAACAAGCAACCATTGGATTTAAAATGATACCTTTGTCAACTAAATTATTGATTTTTTTTTTTTGGAATAATTTGAACATTATAGCATTATATATAATAGTTTAAATGTGAAGGTTATTTTAGGTGCAAATTAAAATTTAATCTAAAAAATGCTTCTCTACACTAAGTGATATAAATTTCTCTTTAGATAGAGACTCTTGAGTAATACAATTTGAATTTTTTAAGTGCAATCGTTGGCAATAACAAATAAAATATCCAACAACCTCTAGTCTAATTTAAAAGAGTATCCCTTTAAGCCAATCTTCTTCGACATTAAGGGCTGAAATAGGATTCTTTCTATCTCTGAAATAGTATACACACTAAAAAGTAAAAACTAATCAAGAAATTAATGATTACATATGAGATTATTGGCATTTTAGTGGTACTAGCAAACACCTATAATTAATACAAGTAACCCTCTTTTTCAATGTGTAAAAAGTTGTTCCTTTTCTTGGATCATGCGTTAATAAATTAGTGATTACATTTGAGATTATTAGCACTTTCCATGCTTGCCAAAAGTGCATGTACACACCTCTAAATTCTTTCTCTATAGATTAATACCAAACTCGAAATTGAAAATCTAATTGATAGATAGAATCTGAACTTAATTTGGTATTGTTTTGTTAATATTTTACTACATATTCATCGGTTTGTGTCAGTTCTGCACATGTCTCTGGTTGTGTTCTACACTAGCTAGCTAGATTCATTACATCACATGCATAAATCGTAAATTTGGTGATACAAAAATATAGATTCAGCATGTCACCTGTTTTGTTTCTTGAATAAAAAGTTTTATGTTATAGTTTGGTCTCTTTGATTACTTATGATGATGCATGCAATTTTTATTTTTATTAGTTTTCAATTGAAGGCAACATGCTATTACTATATAGCTAGGGAATTTCTCTTATCAAATGAATATCGGTAAGCTATTAGGTATCTCAGTACTTTGAACACATGCATTCATTAACCAAATACAAAGTGACTCATGGCCTGTAATTCATAGATTATAAATTGGGGGGACCAAATCTGACTTTAACTCCATAAACACATGTAAGTGAGAAGTCAGAGGTAACATCCAACAATGACAATACGTTAAACTCTAGGGTTTATGTACATTGAGATTCTAAATACTTAAAATTTGGATTGAATTTTTTAGATAAACTATTTTATTAAGTTTGGGCTTAGATTGGATATTAAGTATTATAAACATATCGCTATATATTAACGTAGGATTCTTAACATACTCTCTTATGTCCAAGACTAAATAATTGGAGCGTGGAAATAAATAGTGGGTGATCCGATAGCGGAAACCTAATAGTAGGTGGCCCACCAAATTTTAAACGAGACTCTGATACCATGTTAAGGATTATGGTTGAGTCTAATGCAACTCTATAAAACCGGCTAATAGGATGAGGATTGCTCCCACTTATAAGCACAAACCATATATTGTCTGATGTGAAACTCTTAATAGATCTTAAGAGCATCTCCAATGGAAGAAATTTTTTGGATTGCTTGTGTCATATTTTGTAGATTCAAATTGCCACATTGCATTTAAGAAAATTTTGTAAAAATTATATTAAAAATTATATAATAAAATTTTGTAAAAATTATATTAAAAATAATTAATAAAATTCAAATATTAGTACTTAAAAATTAAAAATATTCAATAATTATGAGAATATCACTCATATGATCTTCATGGCTCTTATTTTTTTCATTTTCGCTTATTGCTCTTTGTCCACCAATTGCACCAAATCCGCCAACTCCACCTTATCCACCAAATCATTGTTTTCACCCACTGAACCATAAGTTTCGTTCCTTTGTGAGATCATATATTCGTGCATATGATCTTGTGAAACTCCCACGACTTCCTCCAACTCAATTTGTTTCTTCCTCATTTCTTCCATTTCAGCATTTCACGCTTTATAACGCGTCCTCTCGTTTAGAGCTAATTGTCTCACTATTTATGTCATTTCAAGGATTAATAATGATGGACGTGACAACCCTTCCCCATATGCAATTCTCCTATATAAATTTATATCACCTTTTATGTCGTTAGAGACCAAAGGTCCAATCGACATAATAAAGTTTCTCATTTTTCTTCCTGCCACTTACATCACTCCAAGTATGAAGTGACACAGTTGGATCAACTACTTCAAGAGGTTGGCCCCTCATAATAGCTACTTCAAAATGTTCAATTAGAAAATGAGAGAGTTGTCTCTGATAATCCTCCAACACATACATAAAAAATTAAATAAAATAGAGTTTCTTAGAGTTTAAACAATTTAGTTATATAAAAGAATGAAATAAAATAGAGTTTCTTAGAGTTTAAACAATTTAGTTATATAAAAGAATTAAATAAAAAAATTAAATATAAAATAACAGCTTACCTGTATTTTCTAGTACAATTATCAACATACTTGTCGATTTTTTTGGTATGAGTCCTACGATGAAGTTCATTAAGTAGTGAGGTTATTTATTTCTTCTTAGTTTAATTAATATAATTAATTTAAATTAAAAATAAATAATGAATGGAAGTATAATTTTAAAAAATATTATTTATAATTACCATCTGATGAACATGTTGGGCGATATTAATAATTTCTACTGCATGATTGCATCCACCTACTTCTGATGTTTTATTTTTTATTTTTTTGCTTTTTCAGTTTTTCCTTAAATGCATATGAATCACAATATATAAGTAGTTCTTGAAATACATCATTTACTATCCAATGAGGGCGAATCATTTTTTTCCAATGAAGTTTAGCACGTCTAAGCATGTCAGAAAGTCGAGTTGATGCTCTAGCACAAAAATTAAGCTTAATCATATCTGCATCTCTTATGTCTCAAACACACTTCTCCTGCAATGTAGAAAAAATTATAAGGTAATTAAAACATGAAAGTAAGTAAAACAAAAATTACTTAAAAGGAAAGCATTATAGCCATTGTTGGAGATATGAAGTTTGGAAGGTGAAAAATGTGTTTGAGTTAGTTTCTAAAGAAAAAACACAAAAGTAAAATGGAGGTTATGAGCTCAGGGACGAAAAAGTTCAGAATGATGAAGAAGTTGGACTTTTATAGAGGGAAAAACTGTTTCAGTTTCCTTTGAAAAGACAAATGGAAAAGTTAGTGGGAATGCATGTACACTTTTGAGAGGTTGAGGAAGCGATTACCTTTTGGGTTGCCACATTACTCCTACAATATAGGGATAATGATAATATTCTACAACATCACAGTAGTAATCCATTTGTTCAAAAAAGAAATTTTTGGAGGGCAATTTGTTAGTTGTAATTTTGATGCTCAAGAGGATATAAAGTGTCAAGTAAAACATTAAGGAAAAGATTTGAAATAAACAAGTTGATTTTGACACAATCCTGGCGAAAAGGTAAAGACCTGGCGAAAACAGCATTGAATCTTCTTCTTGTCGAGCTTCTCCCTTCCCTTCTGATGTTTCTTCTCATTAGAGTTGGACGCTTTTGACTTTTAAGAACCATTGTGTCTCTTCTTGGCTTCTGACCAAAACGACTTCTGACTTTTCCTACCAGAAGACGCTTTCAGAGTCTGCTATACATCTCTTAGAGGTTCTCTCAATTATACATAACTCTTGTACTTCTAGACTGCTCTGCAACTCTTCAATTCTCATGATGCTCAGATCCTTGGAATGTTCAATAGCTACAACAATGTAATCAAACAGAGGAGTAAGTGATTGCAGTAGTTTCTCAATAATCACTTGTTCTGAGAGCGTTTCTCCATAATCTTTCATCTCATTAGTTATCAGAATCACTCTGGAGATGTACTCAGGTAACTTCTCATTGTTCTTCATGTTGAAATACTCATACTACTTACGTAAAGACCAAAGCTTCACATTCTTCACTGATGCGTCACTTCCATATCATCGTACCTGTGTGTCCAACGCATCCTTTGTCGTCGTCAAATCAAAGATCTTCTAAAACAAATTCGCATCCACGCATTGATGGATGTAGAACAACGATTTCTGCTTCTTCTTCCTCATTTCTCATTCCGCGTTTCTTTGCGCTTCCTTTGCATCCACATTAACCATCGAATCAAATTCTTTCCATCAAACTTCGGAAGTTTCGTATTCAAACTACCGTTTCCACCGTTCATCTTTGGTATTGTGCAAGAAATCATTCAGATCTCACCAAACACTCGTGCTTCCGAATCCCTAAAAATCAAGAAATGCGATCTAAAATAAAAAAATCACACACATCATGCAGCTTTAAAATAGTTTATATAGAATGACACTCATCACCTTACCAACCGGTTTTGTAAGGATGAGTTAGGTCAAACTCTAATACACATTGTATCAAGACATTAAGGTTGGGTTAGAGGATGAGTATTCCAAATCTTACATCTTCAATGGTTCAAGAGATGTTCTGGCTAGTTTTAGTGATAATAACCCAAAGGTTAAAAGAAGAAAAAGAGTTGCATCCTACATCATGTACACTATGGAAGCTATGCTCAAATCCTCCTTTAGTAGCAGTTTCAAATGGATTAAAAATAAGCTTGTTAAAGATCATTGATTGTGATGAATGATTCAAAACAATTGATAACTGTTTCGATTTACTTATTTGTCCTTTTGAGCATTGCTTAATTTGTGTATGTCAGTGAGTTTATATATTAATGAAGAAATATGTTGTAATGGAAATGGATCTGATAGGTGTCATCAAGGTTTAAAAGAATGGTCAGTGACCGTGAAAACAGATGTGATAAAATGTTATCGACAAATGCTGATACTAATATAATTATTACCGTTTTATATGTTAAAAAATAAATTATGGTTAATTTACACCACGACGACTGCAATAAATATCGCAACACTTATATCAATCGAAATTACAAAAGTCTTAATGTAACCGCGACAAATTTTTAAACCCTTGAGTGTCATCAAATCATAAAAAACTAAATTAGATACATTTCTGAACGAATATATTTGGTATAAATGTATGCAAGCTCTATGTGATTTTTATAAAATTCAGTGTGTACATGTAATTAACTCTTTCCACATTAATCCATAATTTTAACTTTTGGTATCCTGTCCTTCAATTTGGAAATTTCTGAGTTTGGATAAAAATCTTATAGGCATGCATAAAAAGGATATTGTAATTTTTTTATGGAGTTGTATGGAGATTGGAGATGAAAATATAAATAAATATTTAGAACTCAACTACTTACTTGGTGGCTAAAGCATTTTCACATGACCAATATAAATTTGACAAAATAGAAGGTTACATGTGATGACAAATGTCAAGGTTTATAGTGTATGCATGGTGTAGTTTATGTCTTGAGAACACAAACTTAAATCTATATTTTTAAAAATAACCAATAAAAAAGAGAAAATTTAAATTTATTTAAAATTTAATTTTGTTTTTAATTAAAATTATGGAGTGATTATGATAATGGAGAAAAGAGATAATTTTATTTTTATTTTTTAACTAATAAAAAAGATGATTGATGGTATGTAAATTCAAGTATTATGGTTATATCTATTTAAATTTTAAAGTAATTTCTTCTTCAAATTCTTATATCGCTTATCTCGACTAATTTAAATGAGTTGAACTATCGTATTCATCCCTTAAAACAACATTATTGCTTAATTGTCTGTACTAGTGCTAGTACTTTCACATTAGTTGTTCATATGTCATGACATTTCAAAAGTAGGAGCATTGAAAGAATCTCATAGCAAATGTATGGCCTAAACCATCAACAATTCACATGAAATACTTTGACATCAAGGGGAACAATGAAACAATGAGAGCGTGGGAGTGGGGATAAATCACTAGTCTCTTATTGAGCCTTCATTCCCCACCTCCATTAACACTTAAAAGCCTCCAATTCCATCACAACCCACGTGTGCCTCAAGGCCCTCTCAATATTTCATTGTCAATATTAATTAGTTGCCACTAGTATGCTTCCAAACCACTGTTTTATAAACCAAATTGAATCGACGCTCAGATCGGTTGAATAAAAAATCAGAAAGATCATTGATTTAATCTGATTGTTGGATCAGATATGTTATTGAATCGATGAAAATTGATAAAAATTAATGAACTAGCAGTTTTAGAAAATCAACGAGTCAAATGCATGTTTTTTCTCTCTCGAGAAAACCAATGCCATTTTTATATTTTTTTAAAAAATAAAAATATAATATAATAAAACTTTATTTAAAATTTATTTAGAATAATCTTCTTCTGTTTTTTTTGCAATTAGATCTGGTTTAAAATTAATTTTTTTATTATTTATTTGTGAGTGATAATTATATTTAGAATTTAAATTTAAATAATGAATAATTGAAATTATAATATTTTGAAATTTTGTAAGTGTCATGATATTTTTAGAGATTAAGTCATTTGATTCGATTGATTTAATAAATGTATAGTTTTGTTATAGAGACTGATTTATTCAGCCAAATTATCTAGTTTTAATCATGCGGTTTGACTAGTAATCCACTGATGTCACCAATGAACCAGTGATTCAATATTCACCGATTTGATAATCAGTCCAATTTTTAAAACATTGTTTTAAATACTAAATTAATTTAAAAATAAAACTTTAATTTAATTTAGTCCGTTAAATTTAATTTGTTCTTCTATGTAATCTAAAATATATGATAATATAATTAAGGTTCTCTATTTCTGTAATTAATTAGTTAGAAAAGATTAGGAAAATAAATAGAATTTGCTAAATTTGGTTGAGTTAACATACCGAGGGGGTACAAACTAACATGGGAAAGAACGAGCATGTGCACGTTGGGGTGGGGACTTAGATATCATTACAGGCCTTTTATAAAAATATTCCATTCTATTAACACCTGGCAGATGTACTGGAGAAATGAAAAGAAACTAAATTATTGATATATTTAACACTAGTATGATATTACCTTCATATTTTATTATAAGTTGTTTTGAACTTTTCATATATATTTAAAAAATTAATTATTGTATAATAATGAAAAATTATAAAAAAATTTACAAAATTATCCTTCATATTAATCATATGTGAAAGATGAATTTATATAATTGAAAAAATATATATTTAAAAATATAGTAAGAAAAATATTATTAGAATTGTAAAACGACTTATATTTAAACTTATTTTTTTCAAAAACGACTTATAGTAAAAAACGGAAGGAGTGCTAAATGCTTAACCAATTGACAACCAAGTGTTTAAATAGCCCAATAAAAAACCAACAGGTGGGGAAAAACTCTAACCACCTCTATTTATTTCAAATGACTACTTACTGTCTTAAATTATAAGTCATTTTGTCAAAAATATTTATTATAAATTATAAGTCACTTTACATTCCTAATACGGTGACTTCTAAGGTGAGGGTTCATTTAAATCCCTCACCGGTGGAACATTAATAAAATACCGTTAGATTTAATTGATGGATCAGATTTATTTTAAAAAAATAGAAAACATTTGTATCCCTCCATAGACAATTCAATTCTATCTTCTACGTTTATCTCTCAAAATCATATGCAGAAAATGCTTTGTGTTAGTTCACAATTAAAAAGAGATAGAAATAGAACAGTTCTATTTTCATCCTTTTATAATTTGTTCTCTTCAACTTATTCAAATGTATAGACAAGAGGAGTTATGTTGATAGTAGGTTTCTTTGCCTGAACAATAGCAGGTACAGGAAATGGCTATAACAAGTTTATTGTTTTAATCATAATAACAATTTCAAACAATAGGAAAAAATTGTGATGTGATATGTATCTATAATTTTTACAACAGTTCCTAATTCCTGTAAATTCTTACATTGACTTTACAAATTTTCTATCAGTTCTTCGTCTCAACTACAAAGGTAAGAAGACGTTTTTGCAGTCCCTTCCTTAATGAATCATATGTTTTCACTTTTTAGCCCTTTCATATATGAGATTGCAAACCCATATTAACACGATGATACATAATTAACCTCAACAATGCCCTTTTCCAATGAATGCAAACATTATTTTTTTCATATTTTTTTCATTACTAACTGCAACCGTCTGTATATAAGTTGGAAAGATGAATGGAGAAGATGGGGACTAAAATTGTGTGTGGAATAATACAATTGTTTTCTATTTTTTAAAAATAAATCTAACCCGTCAATTAAATCTAACGGTGTTTTTTAAATAGTCCACCGGTGAGGGATTTATTTAAACCCTCACCTTAGAAGCTACCTCCTAATACACCATTAATAATTTTTTTCTAATATATCATATACTCCCTTCGTCTCACATTAGGTGTCTGTTAGTTCTCTGGTTTTAGAGTTGACTTAATTTTTGTAAAACAAATAAAAAGAACTTGTATGCATAAATATATAAGAACAACATGTACAACAAAGAATTTCACTGGAATGATAGAACATGTTATGTTGGAGCAATTCAACATCTGGAATAACATGTCACATGAGATGTTACGAAATCATGCCTAGTTGAAGTGAAGAATTAAATCTATGTGATTTAATTACAACAGAAGATTGCCGAATATTCAGGGATATTGTGCAAATCAAATAATGGCGTGATATATTATATGACAGGACTGAAGAATCAATATGAAGATTTGAAGAATCATTCAGGCGAATCAAATTAGAATATTGAAGATTATATAGTTTTTAATTATAGAGATATTCTTGGAAACTAACAGATTGAAGACCATTATTGTAGCAGAAGTTACTGCTATAGTGGAACAACAAATTTGTTGTGATTGAAGGCCCAAATCCAGTTGGGTATAGGTTATAAATAAAATACTTTGTAACCTAGAAAAAGAAGACAACCACTGAGCATAAAAGATTTAGTCATTAGGGTTTGTCAAGGTAAACCTTCCGGCTTGTGGGAACGTTACCTATGTGATCCTCGAAGTCTGTAGGCAAGAGGAGTATTCTTCTTGGAGGAAGCTTTGAAGTAACTTCAGGTTCGTGGTCATAGTCAAGGTTCTTGGCTAGGGATTGTCATGGAAGTATGTCTTCCAAAACTTTAGATATTTGGGACTAAAAGGAGATGTATATTAGGTCGTTGCTACAACTCCTGAGACTGGAGAACTGTACAACATCGTTGCGATGATTGAAATTGGGATGGAGATATTCCATATCTAGGGAGGACCTAGGAAGAAGGGTCATTGGTAGGGATTAAGTGAGGGGTTGCTTGGGACTAGTTTAACTCCGAATTAATACTGCTGATAGTGGACTTCATTCCTGGCTTGGCATGCCCCTAGAGTAGATGTGATTTCACCGAACTGGGTTAACAATTTTTGGTGTCTTTTATCTTTCAGCTTGGCATAATTTTGTGTATATTCTTTGCTGATTGTTTTTGACAGATCACATGTCTCGACATCTCTCACGACATCCGAATCTGTTACGCCAGAATTTCAATTGGTATCAGAGCAGACATCATGTTCTATCTCTGGATGAGATCCTGGTAAGATACTTTCTGGTTCAGCAAGGAAGGTTGATGATGAGAAGATGTGTTGATCGGTGATGTGCACATGGTCCCTAGAAGTGGAGGATGGACTATGTTGAAGGCATTGGTATGCCGTCATAAGGGTTTGATTTATTTTCAAACTCAAGGTTGTTTTGCCGGTATATGGTGAATATGTACAAAACCTTGTGCCTAGAAGATGATGAGGTACTGTGATGGAAATTCCGTTGCATGGTATCTCTTTCAAACTTGGTTCTTTTCAATATTAGGGTTTGATATCCTCTGAAACCTGGTTTGTAATTTTCTTTTTTGTCGAGTTTTTCCGTATCCTCTTGTAATTGGGTTGGAGAACTCATTGTTCTCCGTTTTATATATAGTATCTCTTCCTTACTAAAAAAAAAATACAATATCTGAATTCTGAAACATTTTTGAAGACTTGAGCTTATACATTATAAGTTCCCAAGTAAGTCTATTGATAAACACGTATCATCCGAATCTTTCTTACACAAATCTGAATGACAAATTTATTTATTTATATATTATATAAAAATAAAAGTAATTGTATAACCAAACAGAGTGATTTATTCGATTTGCATAGCATACCAGCACATGCATCAAATTCAGATGAGTGTTATATTCTTCATAATAATAGACACAATCAAATGAGTGTTATATTCTTCCTAATAGACACAATACATGACTAATAATATTATAAATCTAATTAACATTTAGAAAGAGACGAGAAAGCAAGAGTTAGGTGGTGAGCAAAGCACATGAAATCTCACATGTCATGTACCCACGTACCAACATCCACATGCTAATGCCCCATCCAATCAATAACATCCACGTGGGACCCTCACCAATCACATGCTTAAACACTATTTCCATTATCCAAGAAAATCCCTTGTGATCCAACGTTTCTAAATTCACTTCTAAAACCTCCACCATCAATCCGAGCCGTCCGTTCATAGTGGTTGTTCACTGTATTCATCATCTATAATTAACAACTGTATCTGTTTCTTGGTTGTCCCCTCTAACTTCAACAAAATGCTCTTCCATGTCCTACATGTGACAGACAGTTACACCGTGTGAAGTGGACCCCATATCCATAAATACTGCCTGTCAATAGCTGATTGGTCGGTGACGAAGCCCGTGTGACACGCCATGGTCGGTTTATTATCCTCCACACAAGAAGAATAAGAGATATGTTACTATAAAATTGAATAGAGACCTATCTTTCTTCCTATCTCATTCCATATTCTCTCTCACATTCATTCTCTAAGAAATTCATAAAGACGTAGCAGTTAATTATCAAGAAATGGAAAGCTATATTGAAACAGATTTGATTGTTAATCACAAGGACACAGAGTTAAGGTTGGGATTACCTGGAAACGATGATGAACAAGACAAACATTCATGCAATATTGGATCTGTTGTTAGAAGCAACAAGAGATCTTTTTCACCAGAAACAAGTGTTGAAGAGTCTTCCATTTGCAATGCTTCTAGTTCCTCAACCACAAGTGATCATGACCAATGCACTGTTCAACCTTCAAAGTAAGTGGTGAATAATATATGGATTGGATAATTAAACTTTTGTTGATTTTTGAGATTATATAATTAATGAATGAAAATTGATGGATATTGCAGGGTGCAAGTAGTTGGATGGCCACCAATTAGATCGTTTAGGAAGAACAGTTTACAACAAAAGAAAGTGGAAGATGGAAGTGGAACGTACGTGAAAGTGAGCATGGCTGGTGCACCTTACTTGAGAAAGATAGATCTCAATGTTTACAAAAGCTATTCAGAACTTCTCAAAGCTTTGGAAAATTTGTTCAAGTGCACAATTGGTAAGAACCATGCAGGAATAAACAATATATAATCAATTGGTCAATTTTTTTATTACTTTGCTATCATTAATATTAATTTGTGATGAATGAAACAGGTGGATATTCAGAAAGAGAAGGGTATAATGGATCTGAGCATGCTCCTACTTATGAAGATAAGGATGGTGATTGGATGTTGGTTGGAGATGTTCCATGGAAGTAAGTTACAATAATTTAATCAGCTTCTTTTAATTTTTATTTTGTGTTTTGTGAAGTAAACTAATTAATATGTGTGTATTTGTATTGATTGCAGCATGTTCATATCCTCCTGCAAGAGGTTGAAGATAGTGAAAGGATCAGAGGCAAAGGGGTTGGCATGTTTATGACCATTTAAAATAAACAAAAGCAAAGACCATGATGCATATTCTATGCATGAAGCCTATGAAGTTAAACATACAAAACGGATGGTCCAAACGATTTGAATGCGGATGGTTTATTTTAAAATCTACATATGATCTTGATCCTACCACCCACAATACACTAATAGTGTGAATAACATAGCTGCCAAGAATCGGAATTTTAGTTCTTTAGAGGTTGCTTTTGAGGCCTGATTTCTTAATATAAGCCTTTTATTAGAAACTTCTAAAGTCAATGCTATTTTGAATGTATGCATGATATGTATAATTAAACTTTATTACAAGTATCTTTTGGAGCAATAACTAGACTTAGTTCGCTGATTCTATTTGGCCCTAAGAGATATAGTTAGAATTGGTTGAGTTAATTAGGAATTTGTTAGGACTCACCCATCTTCTAACTCCTCAATATGTGATAGACTTTACCCTTGTAATTATTGATTTTTATCTCAATAAAAACCAGATGAATCAGATATTAATCATATCATAGCTTTAATATGGTATTAATTATCATCAATATATTCTAATTATTTAGATGATTTTGCACACCTTTAATTATTTATTTTAATGGTAAATGTGATATGCGATTATTTGGCATTGGTAGGTCTTTTGTGGGACTTATGTAGAGTGGTAAGAATCATTTAATATTTTAATTATTTTTATGTGAGATATTGGATCGAACTCTAGTATGGCCGAAGGGTAGCTTCTTGGTTCGACAGAGTTAAGCATGAAGTCGAAGGTTGTTCACATGCTTGTGTCGAAGATGCTAGGGTTGTTAGCATGTTAAATTAGGTTTTAGTGTTTAAACCCTAATTTGTTAAGTTAGCTTGTTTATTAAGTTGGCTTGTGTAATGGGCCTTGTGGAAAAAACCCATTAGTTAGTATGTTAGGTTTTATTATAAATAGCATACTAGTCTCTCATCATTAAAAAAGCTGCAAATCCTAATTTAGGGTGAGAGATGTTATTTGTTATTCTTGTAAACTTGTAATCTTGTTTAAAGAGAAAGTAAAAGAATAGCATTTATAACCAATATTTGTGTTCTCCTCTTCTTCTTTGTCCTTTATTCTTCCTTGTTTTATACTTTGTTCTTGGCATTGAATTCACAACAAATTGGTGCGGTGAGCGTGGATATTGGATAAGATGCCTTCAACAAAGTATGAGATTGAAAAGTTCACCGGAGTGAATGATTTCGGTCTGTGGCGCTTGAAGATGAAAGCCCTACTGGTTCAGCAGGGTTGTTTGGAAGCGTTGAAGGGAGAGGCAGCCATGAATGCATAATTGACGGCAACGGAGAAGACGAATATGATCGAGAAAGCACACAGCGCAATTTTGTTGAGCCTTGGTGATAAGGTTCTCCGGCAGGTATCAAAGGAGACGACGGCATCAGGGTTATGGGTGAAACTTGAAAGTTTGTATATGACCAAATCGCTGGTAAATTGACTCTACCTGAAGCAAGCTTTGTATTCATTCAAGATGATTGAAGACAAAGTATTGGCTGAGCAGTTGGATATGTTCAACAAGCTGATTCTTGATCTTGAAAATATTGATGTGAAGATCGATGATGAAGATCAAGCGCTGTTACTATTGTGTTCTTTGCCTCGATCACATGCTCACTTCAAAGAAACTCTCTTGTATGGAAGGGAGTCCCTGACGTTTGAAGAAGTTGAATCAGCCTTGTACTCTAAGGACTTGAATGAACGAAAGGAGCATAAACCTTCGACTGTTGGCGAAGGTTTGGCTGTTAAAGGAAAACTCTTACGAAAGGATGGTAAGTTTGACAAGAAGAAAGGCAAAAGCCAGTCGAAGTCTTATAGTGGCGAAGCATCTGGCATTCGATGCTACCATTGTAAGAAGGAGGGTCACACAAGAAAGGTGTGCCCTGAACGCCTGAAATATCATGGAGGTAAGGATAAGGGCAACGCTGCCATTGTTCAAGATGATTTCGAATCATCTGATGTTCTTGTGGTTTCAAGCAGTGACTTTAAGAAGGAGTGGATTATGGATTCAGGTTGCACTTGGCACATGACTCCAAACAAAGACTTGTTCGAGGAATTATGTGATCAAGATGGTGGATCAGTATTGGTGGGAAACAACAAGGCTTGCAAGATTGCAGGTGTTGGATCTGTGAGATTCAAGCTCCATGATGAGTCAATAAGGTTGTTGACTGAAGTCAGGTATGTTCCTGATTTGAAGAGAAATCTGCTTTCTCTTGGTGAATTCGACAAGAAAGGATATATTTTCCAAGGAGAGAAAAGTATCCTAAGAGTCATGAAGGGTTCGAAGGAAGTCTTAAGAGGCGTGAAGAAACAAGGCTTATATACCCCTGAGGCTGAAGTCGTAAGTGGTTCGACAAATGTTGCATCCACGAAACCTTTGTCGAAAACAGAAATCTGGCACATGAGATTGGGCCATGTCAGTGAAAGGGGTCTGGTCGAATTAGGGAAACAAAATCTGCTTGGTGGAGACAAAGTCGAAAAGCTGAAGTTTTGTGAACCCTGTGTACTTGGAAAATCTTGCAGAGTGAAGTTCAACAAAGGCAAACAAAGAACACATGGATCCATTGATTACATCCATGCTGATCTTTGGGGGCCTGCAAGGTGTCCATCACATTCAGGAGCAAGGTATTTTCTATCCATAGTAGATGATTATTCCAGAAAATTATGGGTATTCATCCAGAAGACTAAGGATGAAACTTTTGAGAATTTTAAAAGTTGGAAGACTCTGGTTGAAAATCAGACTGGCAGAAAGGTCAAGAGGTTGAGAACCGACAATGGCCTGGAATTTTGCAATGAGGCATTCGACAGTTTTTGTGCTGCCTCTGGTATTGCAAGGCATAGAACTACTACAGGTACTCCACAGCAAAATGGTTTGGCTGAAAGGTTTAATCGAACTATTTTGGAGAGAGACAGATGAATGTTGACTAGTGCGGGGTTAACGAAGGTGTTCTGGGGTGAGGCTGTTTCGACAGCAACATATCTGATAAACAGATGTCCTTCGACAGCGTTAGATATGAAGACACCTGAAGAAGTTTGGTCGGGACATCTCTCAGATCTCGACAAACTGAGAGTATTTGGCTGCGTAGCCTATGCTCACATTAGGCAAGACAAGGTCGAACCTAGAGCTCTGAAATGCATGTTCATGGGATACCCAGAAGGAGTCAAAGCTTATAGGCTATGGTGCCTAGAGTCAGGTCACAGGAGGTGTATCACCAGTCGAGATGTAGTTTTCAATGAAGCTGAAATGGCTTTTAAAAAAACTGATGATGTTTGTCGAAGTACAGAAACATCTGACGAAGAGCTGGAACAGGTAGAGATTCTTGTTGAGGTGGAGCATGTTGATGCTGAATTGCATATCCCTGATGAAGTCGAAGAAGAAGCAGAAGATGCTGAGGAAGTTGAGGAAACTGACGATGACTACCTATTGTCGAGAGATAGGTCGAGAAGAGTCATAAAGGCACCTCAGAGGCTTGGGTATGCAGATCTTATAGCTTATGCCTTAATCTCTGCAAGTGAGGTTCTAGACGAAGAACCTAGATACTACAAGGAAGTTATGAGGAGTCGAAATAAGACTGAATGGCTGAAGGCCATGGATGATGAGATGAAATCTCTTCATGATAATCATACTTGGGAACTGATCAAAAAACCTGTTGGGGCAAGGTTAGTCAGCTGTAAATGGATTTTCAAAGTTAAGGAAGGAATTGAAGGAGTGACGTCGAAAAGATACAAGGCAAGGTTAGTTGCAAGGGGTTTCACTCATAAAGAAGGTGTCGACTTCAATGATGTGTTTTCTCCTGTTGTGAAGCATAGGTCCATCCAAATGTTACTTGTCATGGTAGCACAGTTCGATCTTGAACTGGAACAGATGGATGTGAAGACTGCGTTCTTGTATGGTGATCTAGATGAAACGATCCTGATGAGGCAACCTAAAGGGTATGTCGAAAAGGAGAAGGAAGATTATGTGTGCAAGTTAAAGAGATCTTTGTATGGGCTGAAACAATCTCCTCGACAGTGGAATAGGAGATTCGACAAGTTCATGGCACGCATAAGTTTCATTAGAAGTCATTTCGACCTGGTAATTCATTTGTTATTTTGTTGCTTTATGTGGATGATATTCTCATAGCAAGCAACAATGTTGAAGATGTGACGAGGGTGAAGGCTGAACTCAATAAGGAGTTCGATATGAAGGATCTGGAAGCTGCTTCCAGAATTCTTGGAATTGACATTCGAAGAGATAGAAAGAAGTCTAAGTTATGTTTATCTCAAGAGGCATACCTACGGAAGATTCTTGAAAAGTTTGGTATGTCGAATTCGAAGCCAGTTGTGACTCCAACAAACCCTCAATTCAAGCTGAGTATTGATCAGTGTCCCAGTACTGATGTCGAAAGAGCCTATATGAATAGCATCCCATATGCTAATATAGTTGGTTCTTTGATGTATGTTATGGTCTATACTAGACCCGACATAGCATACGCAGTAAGTCTTGTAAGCAGGTACATGGCGAATCTTGGAAAGGCTCACTGACAAGCATTGAAGTGGATTTTAAGGTACATAAATGGGTCTCTGAAAAGAGTCCTAATTTATGGTGGAGTCTTGGGTGAAGATGGTAAAGCAGCAATTGGAGGATATGTCGACTCTGATTATGCAGGTTGTATGGATTCCAGAAAATCTATTTCTGGATATGTTTTCACTATGTTTGGCACAGCAATTAGTTGGAAAGCAACAGTTCAGAAGGTTGTTGCTCTATCAACCACTGAAGCGGAGTATATTGCATTAACTGAAGCTGTGAAAGAATCATTGTGGCTTGAAGGTTTTGCGAAGGAGCTGAAACTTCAAGGTCGAGGTATCACTATTAAATGTGATAGTCAAAGTGCAATACACCTGTCGAAGAATTCAGCCTATCATGAGCGAACTAAGCACATTGATGTGAGGTTGCATTTCGTCAGAGGAGTAATCGAGCGTGGAGAAGTCCAAGTGCTGAAGGTTTCGACTGAAGACAATGCTGCTGATATGATCACCGAGACATTACCGAGTTGCAAGTTTTTCCACTGTATGCAGTTGCTAAAGCTGCATGAAGAAAGCTAGTTTGTTCCCTTGATGTTGTAAAGTTAGATCCAAGGTGGAGATTTGTGAGATATTGGATCAAACTCTAGTATGGCCGAAGGGTAGCTTCTTGGTTCGACAGGGTTAAGCATGAAGTCGAAGGTTGTTCACATGCTTGTGTCGAAGATGCTAGGGTTGTTAGCATATTAAATTAGGTTTTAGTGTTTAAACCCTAATTTGTTAAGTTAGCTTGTTTATTAAGTTGGCTTGTGTAATGGGCCTTGTGGAAAAAGCCCATTAGTTAGTATGTTAGGTTTTATTATAAATAGCATACTAGTCTCTCATCATTAAAAAAGCTGCAAATCCTAATTTAGGGTGAGAGCGGTTATTTGTTATTCTTGTAAACTTGTAATCTTGTTTTAAGAGAAATTAAAAGAATAGCAGTTATAACCAATATTTGTGTTCTCCTCTTCTTCCTTGTCCTTTATTCTTCCTTGTTTTATACTTTGTTCTTGGCATTGAATTCACAACATTTTATTTGATTAAAATTTTTAGAGTGATGATAAATAAATATAAAATAGACAAGTTAAAGAGTTTGGTGGAAAATAGAAAACATGAGAATTATGCGGTATGTGATGATAATTGAAAAGTGAGTCAGGCTAAAGTGTAATAATCAAAAGATAAATTAGGTTTTTGATTAAAAATGGATTATTGGGAGTCAAAATTTGTCAGTACGTAGAAACTAAGCAATTTGGGAGAAAAAGAGGCAAGAGAACTAGAAGGTCTTGAGGGAGAAGAATTACCATTGCTGAAAATCAAAATTGTAATGGAAAATTAAGGTAAAAGGGAGATTATTTTCTAATGGGTGTATGTAATTGTAAAGAGTATGAGGGATCATAACCCTCTTCCTCCGTTGTTGAGAAGATTGAATTCATGAGATGACGGTGTATATACTATCTCTAAATTGTAGTGTTTTAATCATGTTTAGACCATGATTATATGTTAAAATTTGTATGCCATATGTATGAAAAAAAATATCAATTGGTGTTATTTTGTGTTATACTTTGCCGATGATAAAAACCGTTGATGAAATTAAATGATTTAATTAATGGTGTTGTATAATTGATGTTGTTTTGATGAGGTTTATTGCTAATGTATTATGGGTGGTTCATTTCTGATTTATCTGGGTGAATCGAAGCTTAGGGAAGCTCCAGTGGGGAAAATCGTATCCTATTTTTTTGCAGGTTCATGCGTTCTCACCTGGCGAGACCAGAGGCTCGCCTGGTGAGCTGTGCATAAAGAAATGGGTCTGGTTCTGGTAAGCTCATCTAGCGGGGATATCCTTTGTCTAGCGAGCTGCAGTATTGCCTGGCGAGACTAACAGCGCAAAGTCGATTTGTTTTGACTCAATTTCCTCGATAGAGCTTATTTTTATGTTGGTTTGGTTATGTTGAGTATTGATCATCATTCTATGATATTGTTTGATATCGGTTGATGAGTTATTTTCATGAAGAAATAGTAATTGAGTTAATTATGAAAATTATATGATTAGCGATGACGTATGGTTGTATGTAAGTTTTGAGTATAACATTGTTGGTCGTTGTAATACGGTGAACTGACTTTATTTGAAATGTCGCGGTAAGCAAGAGTCGCCACCGACTTTTATTTTATCCAATTTATGGAAAGGCTAAAAGAACAGAAAAAGACCTTTTTAAAAGATTTTGAGTTCGGGGGGTAAGTTATACAAAGGGAAGGTTTAAGGCACCCTTTGTAACCATGGCTATCCATGGGCTCTTAATTTCTTAGCTCACTTGGTTTTCAAAATTGTTTGAAGTGTCGTGTGTGAATAAGAAAAGATTTCGAAGAAGAACTTTAGCTTGTAAATAAGCGTAGTCTTTTTGAATTTGATTTTGAAAAAGAGTGGGAAAAAGATTTTGAATTTGAATTTGAAGAAGAGCAAGCAATTAAGAAGCAATTACCCTTAAGTTATAAAAATGTTCTTTTAGCTTTTCAGGGTGAAAGGGTCTTTCCATACCATGAGAGGGTAGGAAGTCTTTCAATTGGATGTTAAGGGTCTTCGAGATATCGTTCGCCATAAGACTGTCCCTTGCCATAAAGAAGACAGGTAGTCTAAGGGAAGGACATAATAGTCATTAAATTTTTTAGGCATCATGCGAGGATACCTTAGCAATTGGGACAATCATCATGTTTTACAGAGGCAACTTCAAGGGACAAAATTGATGATTTCAATGATTAAGGCGACCTTTGCTTTGGGTATCCTCAGAATCGAGGGGCTTGACTATTTTAAGGCATAATTAATAAGGCAACAAGGCAACAGTAATAAGGCAACAAGGCAACCATAGGGATTACCCTAAAGGTGTGTGGGTGCACAATCATGTGGTTAACTTCGATTACATTTATCTTGTAAAGTTAGTGATTCTATGTTCAATTCATGGTTTGCACTCCCTAATTTACTAACCACGCAGTTTAAAATTGCAGAAATTAGAGGCAGAAAAATATAAAGCCCTACGCTATTACAATAAACACCTGCGGGGAAAGGGAAATAAAAGCAGAAAATAAGAGGGATGAATAATTAATATAAACCCTAGAATGCCTTGATCTTCCTCGAACTCTCAATCGACTCTGAAAATTAAAAGGAAAATAAATAAAGGTGAGTGTAGGAGGGATTCATTAACTATTCGAGGCAAATCCTATTTTGGGCAAAGAAGCAAAATAAAAATTAAAATGATTTTAAACAAAGAAAGAGTTAGAAACTTAGCTTTTCGATTGGCGTGGCGCGTAGTCGGAGGATCTTGGCTAACCCTGGAAAATGAAGAAGAGAAAGGTAGAAAACTTTTTGTGGCAAATACAAGGCATTGATAATAAATAAAAGAGGTTCTGAAAAAGATTTTGAAAACATTCAGGGTAAACCTGATTTTTTAGGGAATAAAGGTTTTATGAGAAAAAATTGACATGCTGAGTTAATGGACAACACCTACCAGCAACAGTGATTAGTGATCATGATGAAAAGAAATAACTAAAATAAAATCAGGGTTTAAAGCAACTGATTTAAATATAAAAAGTGAATATATTTGAGAATTAAAAAAAATTGAAAGTTCGATTAAATAAATTAAAGAGCCGTGAAAATATTTATTTAATAAATAAAAGATGGTTTAAGTAATTTAAATAATAATAAAAAAATTAGGATTAGAAAAGAAATAAATAAATAACAAAATAGATTTATGTAATAAAAATAAATAAATAAATTGAAAACAAAACTTAGCTTCTGATTAGGTGTGACGCATGGTTGAAGGTGCGTGGTGCATCTACGTTTCTGGGTGCGTTGGATTTGGACGTACTGGGCATCTGACGGTGATGATGAAGAGGCGTACCATATTCATTCATGGGAGAAGAGCATTGTATCTGTGAACAGGAATATCAGGCAAAAATACTCAAAAATAAATGTATAACACTGGGATCGAACCCAGGTTCTTTGATTTGCACACCTAACGCACTTGCCAATCTTGTTGCTATTGATTCGCTGACATTCTTCGCCCACAAACATTATTATATAAAAAACAAATATTAATGGAAAAGGTCAAAAGCAATTCAGAGTGGACCCCACATGACCCTGGACGGGAGAATTAAATTTGGAGAGAGACTTGGAATCTGTTGACCAACGAATGAGGACTCAACACGCAGCGGTCAAAAGTCCATCTTCCATGTCATCATCTTCTCCATATTTACCTGCAGATTTTGTAATGGAATTTCTTTTCGAAACTCCTGCTGATTTTTCCTTCGATTCCCTACAAAAATCAAACTCACGAATTCCACGTTAAACAACGAGCAAACCTGCCCAAATCCCCTATATCCCGTCCCACGAATTCAATGGTGCAGTTTTTAGGCATTGAAATTGGCTGCATGTGTGAGAACGAAGAGGACAACCTCTCTTGATCAACAATGGCATCTCTTGGTTCCTGGGTTTAAACTCAAAACAAACGATTCAAACATGTTCTAAATGATCATATAAACCTGAATGCATGATTAGAATTCCTCAAAAACACATGAATTACTAAAAACGATTTTGCAAAAGGTATGACAAACTGTGAAGACCAATGTGAGCATTCAGGATGCTTCAAGTCTTGGCAAGGGACGGGAATGAGCTCCTGCTGGCCTTAGGATGAAGATGGTGTGCCTGGAACTCGTGGATAAGGGCTGCAACACACCTTTCTTGTTTGCCCTAGTTTATTTGATTTTTTCCTTCTTTTGAAACCCTAGTTTTTTTTTTTGGCCAGCTTCCTCCCCTTTTAGGAATATATAGGAGTGCAAGTTAGGTCAAGTTTGTGGGCTTGGATCCTTGATTATTGGAGAGAAGAAAATTTGATTGAATTTATAATTATGAATATTTCTAATTTTAGCCAATTTCAATCTTTCTCTTTCCAATATTTCTTGCATGAATTTTAATCAATTATTTAACCCTTTTGATTGATTGAAACTAATTGAAAACCAAATCTTTGATTTAAACTAATTTATTTTATATTTTACATGATTTATTAGTATTTAAATGAATTAAAATTCAAATAAATAAAATAAATGTGATAAAAATAAAATAATTAATTTAATGACATTTATAAAGCCCATAGACACGTTTGGGATTCATTCTTTAGGCCCATTAGTCCAAAAACACCAAATTGTGCAATTAGGGTTTTGTGTTTTTCTTGAGAATCGACCAACTTCTGAGCCTCGTATCTCCTTCAATTTTTATCATATGACCATGTTCTAGGACTTTTTAGAAAGCCCAAGATTTCCTCTAAATGACCCTTTTGGTTTCATCTCAATTGAGTTTTCCATTTGCAATTTATGAGCTTTGACCCAAAAAGTGTTTTTGTTGACTTTTTGGAGGACCTCTAATCTTTTGATCCATATCTCTCAAATGAAGCATTTTTAGCCTTGGCATGTGAGAGACAAATTTGTAGAGAATTCAATTTCCTTCAAAATGAGCTTTGGATGGGAAATTTCTGATGTTCCATGTGAAAGTTATGATGGTCAAAGTTCAGTTGACTTTAGGCCAAAAAACCCTAATTTAGAAACTTTAGGTTTTGTTGATTTCTGAACTTTCCTTGATGAATCATGATCAAATCTTGATCAAATGATGAATGTTACTTCAAAATGTTGATGTTGACCAAAAATCAGGAATTTTGACTATGGTTTGACCATAGTTGGCTTCTAGGTCAAACTAGTCGATTGTTGACTATCTGAGTAATTGACTGAGCAATCTTGGGAATTGAAGCTTGAATTTTGATATGAGGATTATTTGAAGCATGTGAGAGGCCATGAGGTCCTCTTGAGGGGTCATAACCCGATTTTACTTTGAGAGAAACAAAACCTTAGTTGGAAGGCTGTTGTTTAGGAGAGTGTATCTTTGAGCATTTGAAAGTCAGATGGACTGAAATATGATTAAATATGATGGGCAAATTTTGGGGTATGACAGTCGCAAATTTTATGGTGTTGTACTGGTGATGTGTCGCGTGATATTATATATGTATTGGTAGGTCATTGTGTGGTGTGCATTATGGTGAACTATATAGTTCAAATAAGAACTATTGCTAATGATTTATATATATTATATTGTTGTAAAATTTTGATGCATCATGTATATCCAAGTTATGGGTTGGTGATTAATTAGTGATGGGATTGTTCAATAATATAAATCTGACATCCAAATTGGTGAGTAGGATTGGTACCACATGCATATGGTGATGAGGTGAAGATTACATTGCATATACATCCGCAATGATAATTGGTGATGAATGTAAATATAATTGGTGATGTATGTGTTGGCATTTGGTACTTGATGATTGTACTTCAGTAATGAACTGGTTGGCGATTGGCAATGAGCTAGGGTGAACAATGTGAATATGTTGATATGTTGTGTATATTTATGCTTTATCAATTTTATACAAGGAAATGATGGTTGGCCCACAACCAAATAATAGAAGACGACGGATATGAGTGTTTGTGTATTTTCTTCCAAATAAGCTTATAAGTCAAGTGACAAATATTCCTTCCCAATTGTGGATTAAAGCGGTTAGTCCTTTTCCACAAACACAAATTTTGGAGCGGTTAGTCTTCAAGTTCTTAAACCTTGCAAGCTTTTACACGGGTTGAGCTCACGAACCTTAAAACTTAGTTTTACACAAGATAACCAATAACCTTTGAGACTTTAACACCATGATGATTTCGAACCTATGAAGCTTTTAATACCGAGTTGAGCTTTAACCTATATTGGTTTCAATATATGGCTAACTAATAACTTGGGAGATTTTGTCATAGGTTGATCTCCAACCTAAACTAGGGTTTGATCCCACAATCCCTAAACCAAAGCTTTTAATAGATTTAGTTCTAACCCAAATAAATTACTAAATGGACAGTATTCAACCGAGGTGTATACAAAAGATTCCCTTGGTGAATTTATAATTCGGCCCATTTTAGAATTACAATTATATCCTCACTCATAAAAGGACTTTTCTCACAAAAGCACTTAGGCTAAAATATTAGTGAGAGAAAGTTGAATAAAACTTTAGAGAGAGAGAGAGAGAGAGAGAGAGAGAGACAAAAAGGTGTGTCAAAACACGTTTATGGATGAAATGAAATGAGAAAATGGACCTTTATATATAGACTAGAGTTTGGTTCAAAAAGGAATTTCCAATAAATGTATTTTAAAGCAATCTAATCGATTGACATGTTTTCTCAACCGATTAGAAGTTCGAAATATAATTGTTTGTAAGTTTCTAAAAAGAATGAAAATATATGTAGTCGTTGCACATCATTAAGGCGCTGTTTTAATCGCTTGTGACTTAATTTTGACCCGATCTAATCGATTTTTCATAAATTACAACATGAGATTCTTGAAATTTGTCTATTAATGGTGTCATTGCTATTAAAATATGTTATTAATTACATTTGTTATTCATTAATATATCATATTTGACAAGTACGTTAGTGAGATTGAAACTTATCGTTTCTAGCTAACAAAATCTCGAGCAGGTGCAAAGAACTCAACAATAAAAGTTCTTAGTGTGAGTGTTCAAGACCTGAATCCATCAAACTCTTATGGCAAATTAACTCAAGACTTTCATTTGAAGCATTGATTAAAATCCATTAGGCTCTTCGAGTTGTTTAATCCAAGATCTCTACTTGAGGCATTGAACAGAATCCAATAGGCTCTTTGAATCATTTAACCTAAGACCTCCACAGGGGGGCATTGGTCGGAACCCGTCAGACTCTCTGTGTCGCCTTGTCTGAGATTATCTCTAGATTGTCATCGGACGATGGATGTTTAATAAATGTTTAAGGATATGACTTCCTAAGAATCTCCAAAAGTAAGCATCCCAAAACTATGACATATAACCCACCTTGATTCAATGTCAAGTTCTTAGGGGAGCACAAGTCGAAATCTTCATGATTTCTATACTTCGACGCAAAAGATTTATGAAGAGCACAAAGCGTGAATCCCCCAAGATCTCCATCACCCATGTAAAAGTTTTGCAAAAACACAAGAAGGGATACGTTGTGATCTCTAGAACAAACTCGGAACCTTCAAGCTTTAGGAAGTTTTTAAAACAATCGAAGGAATTCATCCTAAAAATAGAAAAGACAAGTCACCTTACCATATAAGCCACCTTAATTAAAGAGGCCGGGTCAATCTTCAGCTAAAAAGTCTCCTCAGCCCAACCGGACCGACAACAGCAATTAAGAAATCTCGATCGCATTTCAGAAAGGGTAACCCAAGGAAGAGTCTGACTATAAACAACCTACACCAAAATAGAGCAATCTCGCTATTGAATAATTAAAACGTACATTGCCACTAGATCAATCCAGCTCACAATTTTAATATCAACCCTGCCAAATCGATTAACAATAATTGTTAAGGAATAAAGTTTTTCAATCAAACATGCCATTTTTTAATTCTTTTCCAACCAATAAACTAAGTATTTATGTGTGTTAAATTGTACCTCCAATTTCAGAATCGATTTATGCTTACATTTTACAATATATTGAAAATTTACTTAATGAAACAAGTTATTGATATGGATACAAAGTAAAGAAGATAATTTACTATTTACCATTATTTATTATTACAAAATCCAGTGATTGTGGAATAATCATACAACCATTTAGTGTAAAGATATGGTACACATAAACAACACAAAAATAAAATAAAATATAAAGGAAATACCCATCCAATAAATAACATTCACGTAGGATCCTACCCAATCATAAATCACTTCTAATCCAACGGTTCTAATTTCATTCCAAAAGTCTCCACCATCAATCAAAGCCATCGGTTGATAGTGGTTGTTCTTTGTATATTCATCATCTATTATTAACTATGCATGTTTCTTGTTTGTCCCCTCTGATTTCAACATCATGCTCTTCCATGTCCTTACAGTCACACCATGTGGAGTGGACCTGACATCCTAAAACACTGTTTTGTCAATAACTGATTGGTCAGTGACAAAACGCGTGTGACAGACAATGGTCGGTTTATTATCCTCCACACGACAATAATAATGTGTTAGTATAAAATTGATGAGATACCTATCTTTCTTCCTATCTCATTCCATCTTCTCTCTCACATTCATTCCCTAAGAACTCATTAGAATTTTTTTTTAATAAGCAATTCGATATAAGAAAGCGCACTAGGGGTGCAACCCTTGCATCGATAGAGTACTTGAAATATTAATTACAAAGTAATGGCAATTTATACCAATCATAAAAAAATATCCTACTTGGAAGATCCTTGTTGCTTGTCCATCTCCATGAGAAAAACATGATGTTTGATATCACCTCATCAAAGCTAAAAAAACCTTCATCAAAAATCATAGTGTTTCTCATATTCCAAATGCACCAAATCAAAGCTATCCAAATATTATTTAGATTAGCTTTAATGTTTTTGTTTTTCACCTTCTCTTGAATGCTCCCAAAGCTCTTGAACTCCTCAAAAGAAAAATTCAAATCATTCCCCAACCATGTATAAATTCTACTCCACACCTCCTTTGTGACATGACAATGGAAGAAGAGGTGATCCAAAGTTTCCGGATGATTAGTGCATAAAAGACAATCTAAGGAAGTAAGAGTAGTCACACCTCTTTTGGCGAGTTGATCTTTTAAAGGGAGCCTATTGAGGAAGAATCTCCACGCAAAAATTTTGATCTTTGCCGGTAGGTTTGTCTTCCAAATGACGTCCAAACTCTTGATGATAAAATTTGGCCAAGCTATTTCCTTTGCATTAGATACCAAGTGCGACACACTAGACACCGTGAAGGCTCCGTTTGTATTTAAGTTCCATTGGAAATCGTCCATTGTCGTCGAATCCGGGACCATTCCTTGAAGCATCCTTTTCAACTCCCTAAGCTCTTCGGTTATTGCCGTGATCGGATTGGATGAAATGATGTAAGATGCACTCCGAGCCGGAGGGTTCAACACTTCCTCCCCAAAAATGTCTTCTAGTTTCCAAATGGTTTCTCCGTGATTGGAGAGAAAGAGGTCGCTCACCGCACTAAGTTTGTTGGTTGTTTTGTCAAACAAATTCGGAAAAACAACTCGGAGAGGTTGATCAACCAACCAACAACTAAACCAAAAAAGAATATTGTTTCCTCTCTTGAACTCACATTTCACCCATTCATTAAAACCTTCTCCTAAATCATCTTCTTTGAAGTCATTAAGGACTATGTCTCGCCACCAACGTGAGTCCTCCCTATTTAAAAGGTCCTTGCTAGAAGCTAACACTTTTAATTTGGGATTATGGTATCTCAAGAGTAAGAATCTACTCCAAATAGCCTTATCTTCCTTTAAAATTCTCCATTTCCATTTAAGAAGTGGGGATTTATTCATATCTCCAATATCCCTAATACCTAACCCACCTTTCTCTCTTGGTTTGCATACATTCTCCCACTTCACCCAATGAATGCATCTTGATTTAGTGTTCCCGCACCACAAAAATTGCTAAGAAGGCTTCTTATAGTTTGGATGATTTTACTCGGAGCTTTGTAGAAGGAAAGAGTGAAAATAGGAATAGCATTAAGAACGGAGCCAATTAAAGTCACCCTCCCTCCTATGGAGATGTTCCTTCCCTTCCAATTGGAAAGTCTTGATTTTATTTTGTCGATCACCTCTTGCCAAACCTTCTTCTTATTCGCGCCTTCTCCCACCCAAATACCGAGGAATTTAAATGGAAAACAACCTTTTTTGCAAGCAAGGAACTTTGTCGCCGAATTTATGAACCAATCTCCTATGTGAGTTCCATAAAAGTTGCTTTTATGGAAATTGATCTTCAATCCGGAAACCAATTCAAAACCTCTCAACAACACTTTTATACTCCAAAGGTTATCGTAAGAAGGTTCTCCTAGAATGATGGTATCATCCGCGAATTGGAGGATGTCCACAAAGTCGTTGGCTCCATACTTGAAAGGTTTAAAATCACCCACCGCCACGGAGTTCTTAGTTAGAGCGGTTAAACCTTCCATAGCAAGAACAAACAAGAAGGGTGATAACGGGTCTCCTTGCCTAAGACCTCTTTGAACCTTGAATTCTCTAGTTGCACTCCCATTAACCATCACGGACATGAAATTGGTAAAAATGCTAGCTTCCATCCATTTCATCCATCTTTTACCAAAACCCATTTTCACCAAAATCCACCTTAAGTAATTCCAAGAAAGTGAGTCATACGCCTTTTCGAAGTCCACTTTAAGTAATAAACACCCCTTCTTCTTCCTCTTCGCCCAATCAAGAATTTCATTCACCATAACCACTCCATCCATCATACTTCTTCCCGGAACAAAAGCGGTTTGGTTGGTAGAGACCAAAAAATCAACAACTCCTCTCATTAGAATTTATCAAGACATATATCAAGAAATGGAGAGCTATATTGAAACAGAATTGATTATTAATCACAAGGACACAGAGTTAAGGTTGGGATTACCTGGAAACGATGATGAACAAGATAAACATTCATGCAATATTGGATCTGTTGTTAGAAGCAATAAGAGGTCTTTTTCACCGGAAACAAGTGTTGAAGAGTCTTCCATCTGCAATGCTTCTAGTTCCTCAACCACAAGTGATCATGACCAATGCACTCTTCAACCTTCAAAGTAAGTGGTGAACAATATATTGGTTAGAATAATTAAACTTTTGCTGATTTTGGGAATTATATAATTAATGAATGAAAATTGATGGATATTGCAGGGTACAAGTAGTTGGATGGCCATCAATTAGATCGTTTAGGAAGAACAGTTTACAACAAAAGAAAGTGGAAGATGGAAGTAGAATGTACGTGAAAGTGAGCATGGCTGGTGCACCTTACTTGAGAAAGATAGATCTCAATGTTTACAAAAGCTATTCAGAACTTCTCTTAGCTTTGGAAAATTTGTTCAAGTGCACAATTGGTAAGAAGCATGCAGGAACAAACAATAATCAATTGGTCAATTTTTTTATTACTTTGTTATCATTAATATTAATTTGTGGTTAATGAAACAGGTGAATATTCAGAAAGAGAAGGGTATAATGGATCTGAGCATGCACCTACTTATGAAGATAGGGATGGTGATTGGATGTTGGTTGGAGATGTTCCATGGAAGTAAGTTACATTAGTTAAATCAGCTTCTTTTAATTTTTTATTTTATGTTTCGTGCAATACAGTAATTAATATGTGTGTATTTGTATTGATTACAGCATGTTCATATCCTCTTGCAAGAGGTTTAAGATAGTGAAAGGATCAGAGGCAAAGGGGTTAGCATGTTTATGACCAAAAAATCATGGATGCATCTTCTAAAGCATGCGCGAAGCATATGAAGTTAAACATAGAGAACGGATGGTCCAGTAAATGTGAATGTGGAAAACATCTGATCTCGATCTCGATCTCAACAATACAATCATAGCGTGAAAAACATAGCTGTCAGAGAAATGGAATTTGAGTTCTATATAAGTGGCTTTTGAGGCTTCATTTCTTAATATAATAAGCCTTTCAGAGACTTCTAAGACCATGTGCAATGGATCATTTATTTGAAGTCAACACTACAAAAACATGTGCAATGGGGTGTGTAGTATGGTGTTGAGTGTGTGTTGGAGGAGAGAGATGTTTAGAAAACTCAACACCAATGAATCTGACCGAGGGGCTGACGTGGCAGCGCTCCATTGGTCTACCTCAGGAGCGTGCAGTCCACTCGCCTGGTGTGAGAGTGGGGCTTAATCCACGCAGAGAGAGAAAGAGAAAAGGGATAAGTGGAGCCACGTGGCTGTGTTTGATTGGCTGGCCAGATTTTTATCCATTTAATACTTTGAACTCAATTATTTCGTTGCAAATTAATTTTTTATTTTTTATTTTTTTTACCAAAATTCATGATTTTTTTTTCTCTATAAATAGAGACTTGGTTCATTTGATTTGGGCACCGAAAAAAAAACCAAGTTTTTCACTATCTTAATTTTATTATTAGTGTTTATTTTGAAGTTAAGTGTCTTTTTTTAGTGAAATGGATCCCAATAATCATTTTAACACTCAAAATTCTGCTAATTTTCCATTTAACCAAAATCCCAACAATTTTCCAAATCCCAACAATTATCAAAATCCCAACTATTATCAAAATCCAAATCAATTTTCCAACCAACATCCTCAAAACATACCTAATTTTGGTTTTCCACCAAATTTCAACCAGTCATCCTCTGTTCCAAACTTTCAAACATATTATGGATCTATGCCGAGAAATCCATCTCAAACACCCCCGTTTAATGGTTATGTGACAATGGCGAATGCAAATTTTCCAAGTGGTGGTGTACCTGAATTTCCCGAGTTTTCAACACAACTAACTATTGGTGGCATGATAGTTTCTAATGAAGTAGGTCCAAATTCAGAGGATTCAACTCCTAAGAGCAGGAAAACTCAGCAACCAGCATGGAACACTGAACAAAATTTGGTGCTAATTAGTGGGTGGATTAAATTTGGAACAAGCAGTGTTGTCGGGAGAAACCAGAAAGGTGAAACATATTGGGGTAAAATTGCTGAGTATTGTAATGAGCATTGCTCATTCGATCCTCCGCGTGATGGACCTGCAAGCCGAAACCGTTTTAATTATATGAATAAAGTGTTGGGTAAATGGATTGGCGCTTATGATGGCGCTAAGCGTATGCAAGGAAGTGGTTGGTCGGAGAATGATGTTTTGGCAAAAACGCAGGAATTATATGCATGTGGGAAGAATGTTAGATTCACTTTAATGGAAGAATGGCACGCTCTCCGTGATCAACCACGTTATGGTAGTCAAGTAGGAGGAAATATTGGCTCAGGAAGTAGTGGATCTAAGAGATCTCGCGAGAGTGATGCATGTGGCTCAAATACTGTAGAATCCAGTGCTCGTCCTATAGGAAGGGAGGCAGCTAAAAAAAAGGGTAAAAAGAAAAGCAAGGAATATGCCTCGGAGGTGGTGGACAAAGAATGGGCTGAATACAAAGAATTCAAGACGAAAGAGCTTGAACGATTGGACAACATAGCCTTGATGCAACAGCAGGCTAACAATATAGCCTTGGAAAAGACTAAAACCAAGAAAATGAAGATGTATCTAAAGCTAACTTCCGAAGAGCATCTAGATGACCGGAAGAACCAGCTGTTGAAAAAGTTGGAGGCAGAACTGTTTGATAATTAATTTCAATGAAGTATTTGTCAGTGTAGTGTTTGCTTTAATTATTGTTGTTTCAATATGTCAGTGTAGTGTTTGCTTTAATTATTGTTGTTTCAATATGTCAGTGTAGTGTTTGCTTTAATTATTGTTGTTTCTATATGTCAGTGTAGTGTTTGCTTTAATTATTGTCGAATCTATATGTCAGTGTAGTGTTTGCTTTAATTATTGTTGTTTCAATATGCCAGTGTAGTGTTTGCTTTAATTATTGTCGAATCTATTCCTTATCTGATAATTAACTCTATACAATAAATTATTTCGAATCCGTCAGTGGTCCACCACCCAATTCGAATCTATTCCTTATCTGATAATTAACTCTATACAATAAATTATTTCGAATCCTTCAGTGGTCCACCACCCAATTCGAATCTATTCCTTATCTGATAATTAACTCTATACAATAAATTATTTCGAATCCGTCAGTGGTCCACCACCCAATTCGAATCTATTCCTTATCTGATAATTAACACCTATACAATAAATTATTTCGAATCCGTCAGTGGTCCACCACCCAATTCGAATCTATTCCTTATCTGATAATTAACTCTATACAATAAATTATTTCGAATCCGTCAGTGGTCTACCACCCAATTCGAATCTATTCCTTATCTGATAATTAACTCTATACAATAAATTATTTCGAATCCGTCAGTGGTCCACCACCCACATCCATTTATATATAGGGACTCATACATCCATTTATGTACCAATATCCCAAATCCCATCCAATTTACCTCCAATATCACAAAAAATGGATCCATCACAATATCATTTTGATATCGCAGCCTACAATCAAAATCGTGAAATTGAAGAAAATTATATAGTCAATCGATTTAGAGAGCGTAGAAACAAAATATCAGAAGATAATGCACCTCGTAGTAGAAAATATCTCAATAGAGATCATGCAGCGGCAAACCAAAGACTAATTGACGACTACTTTGCCAATGAGCCTACATATGACGATGCAATGTTTCGTCGTCGGTACCGGATGAAAAAAAATGTTTTCCTTTGAATCGTTGGGGACCTTTCAAGTAGTGATAACTACTTCACCCAGCGAGTTGATGCAGCCAATAAAGAAGGTATATCACCCTTAGCAAAATGTACCACAGCAATGCGAATGTTAGCATATGGTGTGGCAGCGGATGCGGTAGATGAGTACATCAAAATAGGAGGTACTACAGCATTGGAGTGCTTACGTAGATTCTGTAAAGGAATCATACGCTTGTACAAGCAAGTGTATCTGAGAGCACCAACCCAAGATGACCTGCAAAGAATACTGCATGTTAGTGAAATGCGGGGGTTCCCAGGGATGATTGGGAGTATTGACTGCATGCACTGGGAGTGGAAAAATTGTCCTAAAGCATGGGAAGGACAATTTACTAGAGGGGATAAGGGAACCACCACAGTTATTCTTGAAGCAGTTGCATCTCATGACCTATGGATCTGGCATGCCTTTTTTGGATGTCCGGGAACGTTGAACGATATAAACGTTCTAGACCGGTCACCAGTGTTTGATGACGTGGAACAGGGAAAGGCTCCAAGTGTGAATTTCTTTGTGAATCAACGTCCATATAATATGGCATACTATCTAGCTGATGGTATCTACCCTTCTTATCCAACTTTCGTCAAATCGATTAGACTTCCTCAAAGTGAACCCGATAAATTATTTGTAAAATTTCAGGAGGGATGTCGGAAGGACATCGAACGTGTATTTGGAGTGCTCCAAGCTCGATTTAAAATCATCCGTGAACCAGCTCGCTTGTGGGACATAGCTGATTTGGGTATCATCATGAGGTCATGCATCATATTACATAATATGATTGTTGAGGATGAACGAGATTCATATTCTCAACGTTGGACGGATTTTGAGCAATCTGGGGAAGTGGATCTAGTGCACCACAACCATACTCGACCGAGGTGTTACCCGCTTTTGCAAATCATGTGCGTGCTAGATCAGAGTTCCGTGATCCAAATGTTCATCAACAATTGCAAGCCGATCTAGTGAAGCACATATGGACAAAGTTTGGAATGTTCCGTGATTGAATTATTTGTGTGTTGTATTGCATTTTAAATTATTTGTATCGTACTAATTATGTTACTTGTGTGTTGTATTGCATTTTAAATTATTTGTAACGTACTAATTACGTTAATTGTGTGTTGTATTTTAAATTAATTTAAGATGATTTGTATCGTATCCAATTATTTAAATAAATTTTGTTTTTATTACAAAAAAATAAAAAATAAATTATTAAGTATTTATTATTTTAATTTAATTTTAATCGATAATTGTAATTTTATGTAATCATAAAAATAAAAATAAAATTTAAATAAGAATATGAAAATAAAAAGTGGTGGGGTAGGGTGTTGAGTGAAAAACCATTGGAGAGGGTAAAAGTTGAATGGGTGTTGAGTTATTAGGTGGAAGAAAGAGAAAATGATGTGGAGTGTTGGGAGTTGAAAAAGTGGGTGTTGAGTTTTACAACCATTGTAAATGGTCTAAAGCCAATGCTATTTTGATTGTATACATGATATGTATAATTATACTTCATTATAAGTATATTTTGGAGGATCAACTAAACTTAGTTGGCTTATTTTTTTTGGCACTTAGAAGATAGTTAGAAGTGGATAAAGTAGTTATGAGTTTATTAGAACTCAACCAATTTATAACTCCTTTATATATTACAAACCATACCTTTGTAATCATTGAATTTTTATCAATAAACTAACATGAATCATATATATATATATATATATATATATTTTATTAATCACCATCGGTCCTTCTTTCGTTAGCCCTTTCTTTCTCTTCTCTCTCTCTCTGTTGTTCGAAGGTCTAGTCAATCGTCAATGGGGGAAATTGATGAGTCAACCCCATATGTCAAAGAACCGAGCCTCATCACAAGTTATAGGTTTATTGTTTGGCAGATTATCATCAACCTCCTTTAATGTGGTCCGAAATTGTCTATTAATTTGAAGGTGTAAACTTCATATATTCCATCGTTATGTTATTAATTCAAAGATTCCTCATATGCTCAAAGCAGGTGAAGATCGTTTAAGAAACATTATCAAAGAGAAGTATGAGACATGAATTGTAATACCCAAACATGATAATGTCTAGAATATATCATAATTAGAGCATTAAAATATTGACACAGTTACATCAACATAATATAGATCCAACATACAATGAAATACATCACTTATGCTTTCAAAATACAGTGTGTCAAATACAAATTAAGCTGAATACACAACGGAAGGTAACATAAACATAAAGCTACAACAATTTTCAAGCCATTTAAGCTTACTGTTTTCGACAACGGCCAAAAATTCGCTAGGCCCGCAAGTGCACGACTTTCCCGATTTAAGTAAAAAATATATCAAATCCCACATAGACCAAGTGACAAGTATCCTTCTCTACTACTACTACTACTACAGTGTTTATCTAAGGCGGTGCTAACAATTTGAATTTTGCGTAGACTAAAAGTTAAGGGTTTTGAACTTAATTAAAAACAAGAGGCCGGAATGCAATTTCCGTCAATCATTAGTACTTATAAAAATTGCAAATTTTACAATAACAAGAATATTTGATTGTGCCAATAAAATTAAGTTAGAGGTATCTAGTATCGGATGTCAATCCCATAATCTATCGCTTTCGCGTGATAATCGAGTTACGGCTTGAAATCTTTTTTAGAAAATATTTTATCGATTAAAGATTAATTTTATAATAGAAAACTAAGTTAAAAATAACGTCAGCTTTCGCGTGTCTGTTATTGGATTTTATACTCATAAACGCCTGTTATGGCGTGGTATAGTTTATAAGTCTAAAATCACTTTTGCAAATTAGATTTTCTTAATTAACTTAAAAATTGCTTTCAATGTGTTTAAAAGTTAATTTCTCAATTTTTTATAGTCAGATACCGTTTTTGCTCTTTCGATTCGAAATTGGTATTGCAGTATTTCTACTTTTGTAGTAAATTGCGGTTTTAAATCAGCATTTTAAGATCAAAAAAATTACTCTCGTAATGAATATATTTCATGCAATTTATATGAACATCGTCAGTACGATGGTTCTCGACTCGACAAAATTACTCACTCATGTAGGGATGTCAACGGGGCAAGGAATATTCAGAGGATGCTTCCCCGCTCCCCGCCCCACCCCAGACTTTTTCCCTGTCCCCATCCCCAATCCCCACCACGGGGGAATATTTTCCCACATCCTCATTCCCATCCCCATTGAGATCCACAGATATCAAATCTAAAAAAAAATCTTTATTTTTTATCAAAACTGTAACACTAGTACTTCGTTATTTTTTTTCTTCCTTTTTTCACACTCTTTCGATAATTTACAGCTACATTATCATAGTCGTCTAACACAAGTGATTGATTATGCTTGAGTGTGAAAAATTCACAGGTATTGGATTCATTCACACTAATCACTAAACATAACCACTAATTTATTAATTGAATGAAAATTGTGTTACTAACGAAACTAAAGTGAACTTAAAGAGGAGTTACCATAAGTACAATGAATAAAGGAGAATGATTGTTGTGATGATGATGAGAACATAGGAGATGGTGAATGAGGAGACAGAGGGTTGAGAAAATAAAAAGAGGATACAAAGTGTACATTGTATGTATTGGATGCACTTTTCTAGAGTTTGGTAATTGGAGTAGTGAAATAATACATTATTCAATAAAACAAAACAAAAATGATTCATCCACTAATGACTCTTCATTTTCTAGTACATTAATATTTTTTTAATAAAAAAACATGTAAAATTATATGATTATATATTAAATAATATATAAAATATAAAATTTAAATAATATGTTCGTGGTCGGGGAATCATACTTTTCCAATCCCCGTCCCAAAGTATCATCGGAGGAACTTTTCCCTCCATCCCCGTCCCACGGAGGAAAAAATCCCCAACTTCGGAGCTCCGAACAGATAATCCCCACGGGGATCCCCGTTAACAAATGCAAATTGACATCCCTACACTCATGTTTAAAGGGGTAAAAACAAAGCATATTTCATTAATAGCAGTAAACATGATACGTGAAATTTATTAAAAAAATCAAAGAAGTAAAGTAAAATAGAAGAAATTGGAACCTGAAATTGTAAATAATACTTGAATAAAATAGAATGCTCTGGTCGAAGGCTTTAATTCTAGTACAATTAAGAAAGCAGCGGCAACAAAATTAACAACAACAATAATTCAATAACAACAATAACAAAATACAGCAACAACATTTTGTAGAAAATAATGCTCCAAGCACCTAAAACTATGGTTGTAAGAACACCTTAATGCAAGATGTAAATGCTTTTACAAATGAATTTTTGGCTATATCAAAGCTTGAATGCTCAAATTTTAGTTCTAAAGGCCTGTTTATAGGCTCGAAATCATACTAGAAGTTATACAAAACGTGCTAAAGTAGTGGAGAAAGTGGTGGAGATTGAAAATTGATTTGTGAAACTTGGAACAAAAATTTGGGCTTTAGCGTCACGACAGGCGTCTATTGGGTTGTTGGCCAGTCCGTCATGACCTATTCAAGGGGAACACAAGATTGTGGACCCTAACGGGCATCAGATGGGCTGACGACCTTCCCGTCAGGGTACTTTTGACTTTTTTTTCCTTGTTTTATTGACTAGATGCAGACGGTTTAACCTTCCCTTGGGTATGACGACCATCATGACAGTAGTGCACCCGTCATGACAGTAGAAAACTTGTATTTTCTTCCCATTTTCGTCGTTTTTCATCATTTTAGTGCGCAAAGGCCTCTAATTAACATATACCTAAAATGAACACATCATACCAGCATAGCGCTACAAAAATCTATAAAATTGATACTGAAACATGTGCAAATCGAGTTATTCAAGTAGTTCAATTTACGTGTTATCAGAGCCATTCCTTCCTCACTTCCCATCGTGGAGATGGTAAGACTTCATCTACTACATCCCGATCAGGGGAGACCCAAACTTCAATTTGAGTATGGGGCTAAGTAGTTTGAACAACTTGTACATGTCTAGCAACCAGACTAGAGTTGTATTTGCAGGTGTACCCACGGTTGAACTCCCTTAGCATGCGTGGTACCCGAACTACTGATCAAAATATAAGCAACCTGAATCTCTTTCCTTATTTACCGCATTGCATCTTCGATCTTCATCGTGTCTTCACAATCAACAAATGAGACATCATAAAAGATTCAATAAAATAAAAAGGGAAAATAAGGCTTTTGTATCACTAGAGATTTTCTTCCTTTTCTTCTCTAATTCGGTATCCATTAACCAATGTGTCTGAATGCACTTTTTCTGCTATTTTCTTGACATTGCATTAGAATGGGCGATTCTACCAATGTTGCCAAGCTCCTTATAAAAGATCACCAGGTTTTTCTTCAAGTAAAACTCCTCTTGAGTCAGGTCCCCTACTTGTAAAAATTGGAAGTCGCCCTAGTCAAGTAGTGACTTTGGGTCCAATACTTAGAGAATATTTTTGTGCACACTGGTGGAAGTCCAGATTCTAAGTTGCATATCATTGCATGTTCTTCTTCATTAAGAGGAGTACCCGGGTAAAATTGATCTTAGAAATTCTTCTAACTGTCAAAATAAGTCTCGAAGTATCTAATATTTTTCCTTAAGGAGAGAAATACATAACCGCTTACATAGTTGGGGCAATTTTGTGTTTTAAAAAAGATGAAAGAACAACTTCACAGTCGACGTACCCCCCCCATTACTCCTACCAGTGTTAAAAAAAATTAAGAAATGCCCATTTAAATGGATGTAACTGGGAAAGTGGTGATCAACAAATGATTTAAGGGTTAATAGCTATTTACCCCTGCCATATGGGGCCTTTACAAAAAACCCCCTTGTAAAAAAAAGTCACATGGATGACCCTAAAATTTGGAAAAAGTCAGTTTTAAAACCTTTCCCTGGCCAAGTCACCCAAAAGGCTAACGTGTCAATTTTTTTCTGATTTTTCCATTTTTTTAAATGCCACATGTGTTTAGTTAGTTTTGCTTGGACATCTTTACCCTCTCTACAACAAAATGGTGAAACCACCATTTCTTCACCTCAAAACAACCATCATCATCTCAGAAACTCAAATACCACTTTTTCCACCTCCAAACATAAACCATAACAGTCTGTTTCTCTCAATCATGAGCCACCACCACACCTCTCAAACATCAGCAAACCACCCTTACTGCAAAATTAACAACCACACAAAAAACATAATACCATCGTCTTCATTACACATTCCATGAAAATCACCATCTTCCCCTCTGCACACCCTCAACACTCGCTTCATTTCAAAGCACACTCCAAAGACCAAACATCAAACACCTTCTCTGCAAGCTATAACTGGAAAATTAGAAAAAAAATTGAAGATGCAGAGATTCACAGCTCTGCTCGCTCTATTCTCATCCTCAAGCTTTCTCAGCTCAACTAGATTACGCCAAACAATACGAAGACGAAGAACAGATCGCAAGAGGGGGAAAAGGAGAAAATACTTGAGGTTTTGTTTCATGTTTGGTTCAAATCTGAACTGAGATGAGAGGACTGAAGAGAGATGAACGAGTAGGCTTGGAAGATGAGGGATGGGACCTTCACGGTTACAGTGGTCGCGTTTCGAATACGAGTTGGTGAGGAGTAGATGTTTCTGCCGTCGCGCCAGGGAGGGGAAGGCCGTCGCTGCGTCCTGAGTTGATGAAGATGAATTTGGCGCCATTCGTTCCGAAGAGGGAGAAGACGAAGAACGTGATACTTGTCATCCCGAATCCTTTTTCCATTTTAATGAAGTTATTATATTAAATCTAAATTATGCATTATCAAGAAACTAGGTTAGGTATATTTAGGGTTTAGGTTGATCAACGACGAGGGGAAGGAAATGGAAGTGAATAGTTTTTTGGGATTAGGTTTTGATTCAAACGTGAGGGTAAAAATGTCCAAGAAAAACTAACTAAACACGTGTGGCATTTAAAAAAATGGAAAAATCAGAAAAACATTGACACATCAGCATTTTGGGCGACTTGGCCTGGGAAAGGTTTTAAGAGTGACTTTTTCCAAATTTTAGGGTCATCCATGTGACTTTTTTTTACAGGGGTTTTTCGCAAAGGCCCCATATGGCAGGGGGTAAATAGCTATTAACCTATTATTTAATACACTAACTTCAAATTCATTGAAAGATAGGCGATATCCTATCAGGGAGAATAAGCATTCATGAAAAGGGATGACACGCCCATCATATTGGAAACTTACCCTCTTATCTCTATTAGAGAGAAACACTCCCAGTCAATTGAAGGACCAACGTCAATCAAAGCAAAAACACATTCACGAATAATAGCAAAAACAGTCTCCTGTATATCTTGATCTATCTAGCTGCCTGAATCCTTACAGGCCTTCTTTGTCAATGTTGACACAATCTCCATGATTAAAATCTGTTTTAAATAAAAATAAATGCATGTTGAATGTAGCAAGCAAGCAAGCTTAAACATTGTTTCCTTAGAAGAAAACACCAACAACGGAGAAAATTTTCCAAGAAAGAAGATAAGAGATTAAACACTCGCTATCTTAGAAACCTTAGAAAAATTAAACAAGAGAAAATGGATAAAGTGGAACTTTGGGACTCAAAAGAAGGACCAATCTTGCATGCAAGATTAGTGTCAACAAATAAAGTTGTTTGAACTTAATCGAATGCTAGAACAAGAGCGCCATCAGAGAAGAATGATAAAGGAATGGGAAAATCACTTTTGCATGTCGTTAATAGTAGAAAAGGTAAAAATGACGCTTTAAAACCCTTTACACCTTGTTCGAACATTGAGGATAGTACGATTCATTGCGCACCATCAATAGTTGAGATTTCCTTCAAAATTGTCAACAAAAAAACACATAATTACTCTAAAGAATAATCATCATCATTCCTGAGTAGGGTATAAAGACATGTTATTTAATCCCAACGAAACGTTACCTCTAACTAAAAAGGCATTTAATGCGCCTATACCCAAGAACAACAATGTCCCATTGAGAGATTCCACGCCCATGAATTTCATGGTCGAATAAGAATATGTGTCACAAATCTCGCTCTACAAAGAAGAAACGAGGGCTTGGAGACAACTATTCTAGTTGGTCTGCAAGGTATAGAAGACAAAGGTTCAATAACAAAGCAGCAGAGCACATAATGCAAAACAAGTAGACTCTTTCTTTCCACTGACTTGGCAGTGTTAGAAAAATAATTTAAATCAAATGGTCTGAGGCTAGATCCGTGAACGAAATCATTTTTCTTATAAGTATTTCAAGCGCTCTCAAATTTCTTAGAGTTGGAACGCAAGAATATCCAAGATATTCTGCCTTTTATCGAGGTTGCGCAAGACTGACGAAAACTCGATTGTAGCGATGAGTGTCTGGAATTTTGGTGAAGATGATAGGCTTTTCTGAAGTGTTTTTCTGAATCTGGAATGCATAATTTAAAGGCCAAACCTTTGTTGTTTCATAAGTTTGCGACCCTTGATGAAACACACACTTTCAACAACATTTTTGCTAAGTGTTTGCATTGTTTCGTCTAAAGCAGCACTTTTCAAATGTTGCACTGTTTTGTCTACAGCAAAATATTTCAAAGGTTGTATTGTTTCGCATTCTGCAACGCTTCACGAATTATTGCCTATTTCATAATTCAAAATACAAACTGCCTACTGCAATAATTCACGAAGTGTTGCCTATTTTCAAGTTCAAAATACAAACTTTACATGCATATTTTCTTGTCATTTTAGAACACACTCATGGTGATTAAATATTAATACTTTACAACTGACAATCCCTCCACGAGTATCATGCTAACCGTCCAAATTAATGTGACGCTGACTGCATCCTATGTCGTGCCTCTCACGTTCATTTCTCAACCGTTTCTCCTATTTAAAAAGCAAAATGGGTCATTCCTCATGTATTCAAATCCTTTCTCATACAAACACCACATTTCACTTTCATACGAACTTGTGCATTGAAATGCTAACTTTGCAGATCAACTCCCACTTCACCGTATCAAAAGCTTAAAACCATTGCAACAAACTTTGCATCTTCACTATCGGATTAACTCTAATTCCACTCTGAAACATTAAGAAACAAAATTTTCCAACCAAACATATCACTTTTTTAATTCTTTTCTTACCAATAAGACTAAGTATTTAAGTGTATTCTAAAAATTGGCATTGTACCACTAATTTCGTTTTGATTTACGCCTATATTTTACCGCTAATTGAAAATTTACTTAACTAGATATGTTTTTTTTACTGAACTTAACTAGATAAGTTGCTGACAGAAATTCAAATTGAAGAAGATAATTTACAATTTTAATTTAAAACTTTAATCCAATCAAAAACTATTTGGTGGGTGGAATGTGAAACAAGTGGTACACACAAACAAGAGGAATTCTTGTATGAAAAAAATCATAAATTCATATTCTTAAAACAACTAATAAAAAAGTAAAAAAATTAATTAATTTCTTTAATTTTTAATTTTTTTTATTTAAATTTATGAGGTTGTTGTGATTATAAAGGAGAGAGAAAATTATGTAATTATTTTTTAATTAATTAAAATTTTATAATTGATTGTATGTAAAAGAATTTCTTATGTTTACCTAAGAATTTTTCCACAAAGAATACAAAATGAAATTAAAATGTCAAGAAAGTAATGCCTATCCAATCAAAAACATCCACGTAGGACCCTACCCAATCATAAATCCCTCGTGATCAAACGCTCTTAAATTCCTTCCTCAAACCTCCACCTTCAATCCGAGCCGTCAGTTAGTAGTGGTTGTCCATTGTATTCACCGTCTATTATCTATAATATAAGAAAATTAATGGTTGTGGAAAAGTCAAAAATACCCTTATTTGATTTTTTGCCACCACATTAAAATTGTGGTTTTTTGGTCTTTGCACCATAAAGTTCTTAATTTTATTATTAAAATAATACAACTCTTATATTTTAACAAACTTATCAAATCTCTCTCCATTCTCTATTTTTTATCTTTCATCACTTTCTCATTTCTTTCTTCCACAAAAAAAAATCTATTACTGATATATTTTTTATATATACGAAAAATGGTATTTATGATCGAAATATTTTTAAGTCAAAAATGATATACGGGAAAAATTTACTCAAAAAATCTATTATTGATCTAAATATTTTTATATATGAAAATTTAATGTTGATTCAAATATTTTTGTAAATGATACCTAAATAAAAATAATATTTGTTTACGGAAAGAATCTACTATTTACGAAAAATGGTATTTATGATCCAAATTTTTTTATTCAAAAATGATATACGGGAAAAAATATATTATTGATCTAAATATTTTTATATACAAAATTTACTATTGATCCAAATATTTTTGTAAATGATATCTAAACAAAAGTGAAGTTTGTATATGGGGAAAAAAATCTATTATTAATCTAAATATTTTTATATACGAAAAATGTTATTTATGATCTAAATATTTTTTATTCAAAAATGGAATAGGCAAAAAAAATTATTATTGATCTAAATATTTTTATAAACGAAAATTTGATATTGATCCAAATATTTTTGTAAATGACACCTAAACAAAAATAATATTTTTATATGGAAAAAAAATCTATTATTTACGAAAAATGGTATTTATGATCCAAATATTTTTATTCCAAAATAATATACGGGAAAATAGTCTACTATTGATCTAAATATTTTTATATACGAAAATTTAATATTGATCCAAATATTTTTGTAAATGATACCTAAACAAAAATAATATTTGTATACGGAAAAAAATCTATTATTTACGAAAAATGGTATTTATGACTCAAATATTTTGTTTTAAAAAATCGTGTACGGAAAAAAATTTACTATTGATCTAAATATTTTTATATACGAAATTTACTATAAATCCAAATATTTTTGTAAATGATACCTAACAAAAATGAAGTCTGCATACGGGAGAAAATCTATTATTGATCTAAATATTTTTATATATGAAAAATGGTATTTATGATCAAATATTTTTTATCCAAAAATAATATACGGGAAAAATTTATTATTAATCTAAATATTTTTATATACGAAATAATCAATTATTTATTTAATTTTTTTTTAACATTTTTATTTAAAATAAATGATGTATCAACCCGTGCGTATGCACGTATGCACGGGTTTGTTACTAGTTAATTATACATGTTTCTTGATTGTCCCTTCTGACTTAAACAGCATGTTCTTCCATGTCCTTTATCTGATAGACAGTCACGCCGTGTGGAGTGGACCTACATCCTTAAACATTGTTCTGTCAATAGTTGATTGGTCGGTGACGATGCGCGTGTGACAGACTATGGTCGGTTTATTATCCTCCACACAAGAATAAGAGATATGTTAGTATAAAATTCACGAGATACCTATCTTTCTTCCTATCTCATTCCATATTCTCTCTCACATTCATTCTCTAAGAAATTCATAACATAGCAGTAAATTATCAAGAAATGGAAAGCTATATTGAAACTGATTTGATTATTAATCACAAGGACACCGAGTTAAGGTTGGGATTACCGGGAAACGATGATGAACAAGATAAACATTCATGCAATATTGGATCGGTTGTTAGAAGCAACAAGAGATCTTTTTCACAGGAAACCAGTGCTGAAGAGTCTTCCATCTGCAATGCTTCTAGTTCCTCAACTACAAGTGATCATAACCAATGCACTGTTCAACCTTCAAAGTAAGTGGTGAATAATATATGGAATGGATAATTAAACTTTTGTTGATTTTTGAGATTATATAATTAATGAATGAAAATTGATGGATATTGCAGGGTGCAAGTAGTTGGATGGCCACCGATTAGATCGTTTAGGAAGAACAGTTTACAGCAAAAGAAAATGGAAGATGGAAGTGGAATGTACGTGAAAGTGAGCATGGCTGGTGCACCTTACTTGAGAAAGATAGATCTCAATGTTTACAAAAGCTATTCAGAACTTCTCATAGCTTTGGAAAATTTGTTCAAGTGCACATTTGGTAAGAACCATGCAGTATAACAAACAAGTATCAGTTGCTCAATATTTCTCTATTTTTTAGTATCATTAATATTAACTTGTGGTTAATCAAACAGGTGAGCATTCAGGTGAACATGCTCCTACTTATGAGGACAAGGATGGTGATTGGATGCTGGTTGGAGATGTTCCTTGGAAGTAAGTTACATTAGTTAAATCAACTTCTTTTAATTTTTATTTTATTTTATGTTTCGTGCAATACAGTAATTAATATGTGTGTATTTGTATTGATTACAGCATGTTCATATCCTCTTGCAAGAGGTTGAAGATAGTGAAAGGATCAGAGGCAAAGGGGTTAGCATGTTTATGACCAAAAATGATGGATGCATCTTCTAAAGCATGCACGAAGCATATGAAGTTAAACATAGAGAACGGATGGTCCAGTAGATGTGAATGTGGAAATCGTCCGATCTCGATCTCGATCTCGATCTCGATCTCAACAATACAATCATAGCGTGAAAAACATAGCTGTCAGAGAAATGGAATTTGAGTTTTAAATAAGTAGCTTTTGAGGCCTCATTTCTTAATATAATAAGCCTTTCAGAGACTTCTAAAGGCAATGCTATTTTGATTGTATACATGATATGTATAATTATACTTCATTATAAGTATATTTTGGAGGATCAACTAAACTTAGTTGGCTTATTTTTTTTGGCACTTAGAAGATAGTTAGAAGTGAATAAAGTAGTTATGAGTTTATTGGAACTCAACCAATTTATAACTCCTTTATATATTACAAACCATACCTTTGTAATCATTGAATTTTTATCAATAAACTAACATGAATTATATATATATATATATATATATATATATATATATATATATATATATATATATATAGTATCAATCACCATCGGTCCTTCTTTCGTTAGCCCTTTCTTTCTCTTCTCTCTCTCTGTTGTTCGAAGGTCTCGTTAATCGTCAATGGTGGAAATTGATGAGTCACCCCCATACGTCAAAGAACCGAGCCTCATCACAAGTTATAGGTTTATTGTTTGGCAGATTATCATCAACCTCCTTTAATGTGGTCCGAAATTGTCTATTAATTTGCAGGACAACAATTACATGCTCTAGAATCAGCAAGTTGAAGGTGTAATCTTCATATATTCCATCGTTATGTTATTAATTCAAAGATTCCTCATATGTTCAAAGCAGGTGAAGATCGTTTAAGAAACATTATCAAAGAGAAGTATGAGACATGAATTGTAATACCCAAACATGATAATGTCTAGAATATATCATAATTAGAGCATTAAAATATTGACACAGTTACATCAACATAATATAGATCCAACATACAATGAAATACATCACTTATGCTTTCAAAATACAGTATGTCAAATACAAATTAAGCTGAATACACAACGGAAGGTAACATAAACATAAAGCTACAACAATTTTCAAGCCATTTAAGCTTACTGTTTTCGACAACGGCCAAAAATTCAATAGGCCCGCAAGTGCACGACTTTACCGATTTAAGTAAAAAATATATCGAATCCCACATAGACCAAGTGAAAAGTATCCTTCTCTACTACTACTACCACAGTGTTTATCTAAGGCGGTGCTAACAATTTGAACTGTGCGTAGACTAAAAGTTAAGGGTTTTGAACTTAATTAAAAAAAAAGGCCGGAATGCAATTTCCGTCAATCATTAGTAATTATAAAAATTGCAAATTTTACAATAACAAGATATTTGATTGTGCCAATAAAATTAAGTTTTTTTTTTTTTGATAATCAATGGTAAATAGCATATAAAATAGAGTACAAACTGTACTCAACACATTAGAGTAGAATGGAGTGTTTTGCCAAACTCCTGACCCAGCAATCTACAACTAATTACGTAAAATCTAGAGGACAATGGTTCCATTCATAGAAATTACAAGTTACTTTTTGTTTGTTCCCAATTGCCAACCACCACCAAGAGTACATCTTTATATTATGCAGAATTTCCTCCATGTCTACCTCGGCATTGTTGAAGATTACTTCGTTGCGATGTTTCCATATACACCAACATGTTGCCATCCAAATAACACCTGTTCTCCTTGATGAGCACTGATATTTCAATATCTCCACCATGTGTTTAAAATGACTGCAACAAATAAATCCTTCTAAAACTTCAATTCCAAGCCATGTCTGAATCTTATCCCATAGACCCTTAATTTTGATACAGTTCAGAAAACACATGGTTAGTGTCTTCCAACTGCAAACAGCCAAACACGCATAAACTTTCCTCATCAGTCACAATAATTCCTCTTTTCACCAGTTGGTCTCTTGTTGCAAGTCTTTCTTTCATTAATCTCCACCCGAACACTTGAACTTTCGATGGCATCCAAGACTTCCAAATAACTTTCAGCATTTCCTTTTCCGTTGTATCTACGACTTCCTCTGTTGATTCCTGTAAGAGCTTGTTGTAGTAGCCACGGACAGAATAATCAGACGTTCCATCCACCGGCCACACGAATCCATCAGACTCATTTCTTTTTGGAGCCACCTCTGTCAAAATCTTCCGCAATTCCAACCATTCCCCTCTTCCCTCGTCAGCCCCATTTAAAATCATTTATTCCCACCTCCACTGCCAAATATTTTCTACCCAGTCTCCCATTTCCTGCACACTAGCCTTCTTATTTTCCACACCTTGAAACAACACTGGGAATGTATCACATAGCGGGCTCTGACCAATCCAACGAATAGTCCAAAAAGGCTCATTTACACCATCGCCTAATTTGATCGATAGCTGCTTTGTAAACCCTGTAGCCTCACTATTATCTGCAATTTTCATCAAGTCTCTCCACCAAGTTGATTCCATAGCTTTGTTACCAAACTGTCTTTTGAACAGTATCCTTGCATGAAAAGTTCCATACCTTGCCTCTAAGATCCCTTTCCAAGATGGCTCATGGTTATTCAGTAGCCTCCATAACCATTTTGTTAGTAGCGCAATATTGAATAAATCCAGGTCTTTCACACCTAGGCCGCCATCTTCGTGATGCTTACAAACTGTTGCCCAACTGATCCAGTCCACACCTTTTTTCTGCTCAGCATTGTGTCACAAAAAGTTTCTCTGCAATTTTATGAATGCAGCCTTGACCTTCTTAGGTATTCTAAAGAAGGACAAATAATACACCGGTAAGTTCGAAATGACAGAATTAACGAGTGCAACTCTTCCACCAATGGATAATAATCTTCCTATCCATGGTGACAATTTTGCTTTCATGTTATCCAAGATTGGATTCCAAAACCTTGCTCTTCTCGGATTACCACCTACGACCACCCCTAAGAATTTAAATGGGATGCTATCCACTTTGCAACACAGGAACTGGCTCGCCGCTTGAAGGAAATAATGTTCAATTTCAATCCCATACAGCTTGCTTTTCAACATATTCACACGTAAACCTGACACCATCTCGAATCCACGAAGAATAACTTTTATAGCCCACAAATTACTCCAAGTACCTTCGCCCGCCAAGATTGTATCATCCGCAAACTGTAAAACATCGTACGAGACTTCTTCAGAAATTTTAAACCCTTTGAACAGCCCGTTAGAGTTACTTGTCGTACTAAACCTGCTAAACCTTCTGCCACTATCGTGAAAAGGAAAGGGGATAGTGGGTCACCTTGCCTTAGTCCTCTATATACTTTGAACTCATCAGTGGGACTACCATTTACTAAGACCGACAAATTACAGTTAAAAACTCCATCCGCCATCCATTTTAACCATTTGTCGCCAAACCCCGTTTTAACTAGCATTTCTTTCAAGAACAGATAATCAACACAATCATAAGCCTGAGCGAAATCAACCTTGAACAATAGACACGATTTCTTCCTCCTCTGTGCAAAGTCTATGATTTACAGTTTGAAATATTTGAGTTACAGTTTGAAATATTAAGTTAGAGGTATCTAGTATCGGATGTCAATCCCATAATCTATCGCTTTCGCGTGATAATTGAGTTACAGTTTGAAATCTTTTTTAGAAAATATTTTATCGATTAAAGATTAATTTTATAGTAGAAAACTAAGTTAAAAATAACGTCAACTTTCGCGTGTGTGTTATCGGATTTTAGACTCATAAACGCCCGTTATGGCGTGGTATAGTTTATAAGTCTAAAATCACTTTTGCAAATTAGATTTTCTTAATTAACTTAAATATTGCTTTCAATGTGTTTAAAATTTAATTTCTCAATTTTGTATAGTCAGATACCGTTTTTTCTCTTTCGATTCGAAATCGGTATTGCAGTATTTCTACTTTTGTAGTAAATTGCGGTTTTAAATCAGCATTTTAAGATCAAAAAAATTACTCTTGTAATGAATATATTTCATGCAATTTATATGAACACCGTCAGTACGATGGTTCTCGACTCGACAAAATTACTCACTCATGTAAGGATGTCAATGGGGCAAGGAATGTTCGGAGGATGCTTCCCCGCTCCCCGCCCCACCCCCAGACTTTTTCCCCATCCCCATCCCCAATCTCCACCTCGGGGGAATATTTTCCCCCATCCCCATCCCCATAGAGATCCACGGATATCAAATCTCAAAAAAAAATCTTTACTTTTTTATCAAAACTGTAATACTAGTATTTCATTATTTTTTTTCTTCCTTTTTTCACACTCTTTCTTTAATTTACAGCTACATTATCATAGTCGTCTAACACAAGTGATTGATTATGCTTGAGTGTGAGAAATTCACAAGTATTGGATTCATTCACACTCATCATTAAACATAACCACTAATTTATTAATTGAATGAAAAATGTGTTACTAACGAAAGCAAAGTGAACTTAAAGAGGAGTTACCATAAGTACAATGAATAAAGGAGAATGATTGTTGTGATGATGATGAGAACATAGGAGATGGTGAATGAGGAGATAGAGGATTGAGAAAATAAAAGGAGGATACAAAGTGTACATTGTATGTATTGGATGCATTTTTCTAGGGTTTGGTAATTGGAGTAGTGAAATAATACATTATTCAATAAAACAAAACAAAAATGATTCATCCACTAATGACTCTTCATTTTCTAGTACATTGATATTTTTTTAATCAAAAAACATGTAAAATTATATGATTATATATTAAATAATATATACAATATAAAATTTAAATAATATGTTCGTGGTCGGGGAATCCGTGGGGAGGGGGATACTTTTCCAATCCCCGTCCCAAAGTATCAACGGGGGACCTTTTCCCTCCATCCCCGTTCCACGGAGAAAAAAATCCCCAACTTCAGAGCTCCGAATAGATAATCCCCACGGGGATCCCCGTTAACAAATGCAAATTGACATCCCTACACTCATGTTTAAAGGGGTAAAAACAAAGCATATTTCATTAATAGCAGTAAACATGATACGTGAAATTAATTTATAAAATCAAAGAAGTAAAGTAAAATAGAAGAAATTGGAACCTGAAATTGTAAATATTACTTGAATAAAATAGAATGCTCCGATCGAAGGCTTTAATTCTAGTACAATTAAGAAAGCAGCGGCAACAAAATTAACAACAACAATAATTCAGTAACTACAATAACAAAATACAGCAGCAACATTTTGTAGAAAATAATGCTCCAAGCACCTAAAAATATGGTTGTAAGAACACCTTAATGCAAGATGTAAATGCTTTTACAAATGAATTTTTGGCTATATCAAAGCTTGGATGCTCAAATTTTAGTTCTGAAGGCCTTTTTATAGGCTCGAAATCATACTAGAAGTTATACAAAACGTGCTAAAGAGAAAGTGGTGGAGATTGAAAATTGATTTGTGAAACTTGGAACAAAAATTTGGGCTTTAGCGTCATGACAGGCGTCTATTGGGTTGTTGGCCAGTCCGTCATGACTTATTCAAGGGGAACGCAAGATTGTGGACCCTAACGGGCATCAGATGGGCTAACGACCTTCCCGTCAGGGTACTTTTGACTTTTTTCCTTGTTTTATTGACTAGATGCAGACGGTTTGACCTTCCCTTGGGTATGACGACCATCATGACAGTAGTGCACCCGTCATGACAGTAGAAAACTTGTATTTTCTTCCCATTTTCTCCGTTTTTCATCATTTTAGTGCGCAAAGGCCTCTAATTAACATATACCTAAAATGAACACATCATACCAGCATAGCGCTACAAAAATCTATAAAATTAATACTGAAACATGTGCAAATCGAGCTATTCAAGTAGTTCATTTTACGTGTTATCAGAGTCATTCCTTCCTCACTTTCCATCATGGAGATGGTAAGACTTCATAGGTCTTTCTTTGTAAACATCATAAGTTTCATCAAACTCAATGGATCTTGGGTGTCGATGGGGTGAAAACCTTAATCCACCAAAATGGATGATTGATCTTGATGATAACTTGATCAAAGCTTTGATCCAATATAGGATTTACCTCCTTCATGTTTTGATGTTTACAAGTTAATAACTTGAATTCCTTGAAAATCAAATAAATAAAAAGAGACAACAACAATTGCATCATTTGCATACATACATCCAGGTTGTCCAGAAAACTTATCCTTGTCTGTCTCCATCTTCAGAGTTTGTCTGTCTACCGTCAAGCTGATTCCTCGACACATTGAACTAGAAACATGTATCTGAAAAGTATGGAAGAACTTAAATAAGACCAAGAGTTTCTAAGAGCAGAGGTCAGCCAGTTGAAAATTCAGATGAATCAAATTATGGAAATCCTGCAAGTCTTGTTGAAGAAAGAATGCAATATTCCTCCGATTATCACAAAGCAAGTGAATACTCCTTTAGCCTTTTCCGTTGCTACTCCAACTCAGGGGAAAACATATGTTATGTCATGTGATTCATATTTTAAAGTAGAGAAGGAAACACCTGTTTGCTTTTCTCAATCAGTGCTTCATAGGACTCTGCATCAACATCCATTGTCTGTTCCTTCTCAAGGTAACAAAAAGCAGAAACAAGATCAGAATCGCGATAGGACTCATTTTGATCCTATTCCTATGTCATACACTGAATTGTATCCTACATTGGTCCATAAAGGGTTGATAACAACAAGACCCATGCCTCCTCCTCGAAACCCTCCTTCAAAAGGATTTCGGCCTGATCTTCATTGTGAGTTTCATCAGGGTGGTGCTGGCCATGATTTAGAACACTGATACGCTTTGAAAGCCATAGTGCAAGAGTTGGTTAGATCAAAGATGCTCTCTTTCAAGGATATGGGTCCTAATGTTGTCACTAATCCTTTTCCAGATCAGAGTGGCTGAAGATAAGTCAAAGCCCAATTTTCCTAAAGCCAAGTGTTTCAGACGAGATAGCTCATCTTTGTTGCTGATTAGTCACTAGGCCTTGTTTCTGTATTGTTCGTATTTCCTTTATTGTGCTATTTACTTTTAGACTTTGTTTGTTTCTGAATGGTGATTTTAATGAAATGAGCATTGCATATTTTGAATTCATTTTCATCTACTATGTTTATGTTTATGCCTTCTTTTACAAAACTTTTTCTTCCATCTGCTATTCTCTATCAAACTTGTGTTTTATGCAAAGATTGGAGGGAGGATGATGACAACGAGATACCCAAGGTGTTGAACTGTATGCTTTCGAATAAAACTTTGCTGATGATGTACAGGCATTGTTTCAATTCCCAAACACTGGAGAAATAAGGAAGTTAATCCCTTGTCAACCCCTCTGAGCCTTCGAAGTTTTGTTTCTTTCTGTATGAAAAACCCGCATTTTTAACCTGGGGCAGGGTAGTTCTCGGTTAATTTGGCTGTGCATTCTATTTTAAGAGAATCATGCAGTACACCTTTCAACAAAGGTTTCAATCGCAAGCTTCCTCCGCATACATCAAAGAAGTGTTGGAGATGTCAATCAAAAGCCAATGATGGTTCATCCATCATTAAGCAAGGCAGTCACTATCTTTCAAAAAAATATGTATCAAAAAGATATATACAAAGAAAAGCCTTCTAAGTCAAAAATCAAAAAGATGACTTAGGTAAAAATAAGGCATCCCGCTGACTGTAAGTTCAAAAATAAACAGTCCAGGCAAAAGTTAGGGATATCAAAAGAAAAAGATGAAAAAAGAGAAGTCAATAAATTCCTCAAACAACAAAATGTTGTGATATCAAAAGGAAGAAGTGACTGCCATCTCAAAAGTTCTCTTAGCTTGTGAACTATCATCATTACCAAAGGTGCAAATCCAAAAGTCTCTTGGAACCTGAATGCATAAGTTGAGTTAACTGAGTTTTAGGACTGGAGATCATCACGAAGATGGGGTGGGTACAATCAAATATTGAGCCTTATATCCTTTGTTTCTGAAACCATGAACCAGGCCACGTTACAACCTTTAAAAGACCTAATTGAAGCAAGGTTTGTTTGAAAGCATACTACAACAAGGTTGCGTAAGCTGACTCCCATGATATTTTCCAATCATTTGTTTTGATACCATATCTTTGCTTCATCTTTCACTTGAATGTCTTAACCTTTATGTTTTGACCAGTGATTCCTTTGCTTTACATCAATAATATCATTCCAAAAATGATTTTGATTTCAAAAATATGCTTTGAGCATTGCATTAAAATTACCATTCTTGAATGAACATTTTATTTGCAAGTAAGCACTCATCTTTCAGGAAGTTCAAACAGTCGAGAAACTTGATCAATGATCCTATCAGGGGCATGTTATTTCAAGATCCCGTTGTTCAGATGTTCAGTCAAGATTTGTTGATCAGAATATCCTTTCAAGACTTATACTGGGGCAAGCTATCCCAACATGCATTTCAAGAATTGAAGCCATGATCAGTTCATCCCCAATACAGTTCAACAGAAGCCATGATCGGTTAACTTACAACAATCACTCAATCAGGGGCAATCTTCTTCAGCAATCCCCAAGCAGTTTTATCAGCCCTTCTCAAAGGATCATCGTTTTGATACAGTTACCGGTGTAATAGAAGTTTGTTTAAGCATCTCTTCCCAAGCAGAGTTGGCAGAGTTCTCGTGTTGAGGAATCAGAGTTTTAATCTTGCCTCACAAAAGAGTCTCCCTCAGTTGTCACAAACAATTGCATTGCATTGATAATATATCATGCATAGAAAAATTCAACATCATGCATTGAAACAAATTTCATACTCATTTGCATTTTCCGAGGTCCTGTTGCTATCGACATCTTCACCTTGAGATCAAAGTCCAACTTACTTGGCACCTATCAAAAACAGATACTTGTTTGTCTTGTCCGTCTATTGTTGTTCCTTGATGTATCCTTTCTTCATTTAGGGCCATTCCTGGATGTTATGATTTCTCTCTCTTCTTTCAGTGTCATTCCTGAAAGATTTACACCATGTTTTATCTTGGTTCCCTTCAATCATGTTTTATCTTGATTGTCTCTGATCATGCTTTATCCCGATCGCCACCATGTTTTATATTGGTTCCCTTCAATCATGTTTTATCTTGATTGTCTCTGATCATGCTTTATCCTGATCGCTTACACCATGTTTTATCTTGTTTCCCTTCACTCATGTTTTATCTTGATTGCCTCCAATCATGCTTTATCTTGATCGCTTTCAACCATGTTTTATCTTGGTTATCTAATCATGTTTTACCTTGATTGTCATTTGGTATTTTTTCAATCATGTTTTACCTTGATTGTCATTTGATGTTATCCAATCATGTTTTACCTTGATTATCCCTTAATGACATCCAATCATGTTTTAACTTGATGGACCTGTGATGATTATCTAATCATGTTTTACCTTGATTGTCATTCGATGTTGCCCAATCACGGTTTACCTTGGTTGTCATTTGATGTTGTCCAATCATGTTTTACCTTGATATTCATTTGATGTAGCCACATTCATGTAGGCCTCAGAAATCTTTCTTCCCGAATGTCTCTGTTGATCCTGTCCAGAGTTCCTTTCATGTTTTACTCTTGAAAGCTTCTGTTGACTGTCTCTTTCTCCTGTGAAATCCAAGTTTTTTCTTTCTGAATGACACATACCTTTTCCCCAGTGGAATCCTTTCTCCCCAGTGGTGTTATACTTCTCTCCATTCCATAATCATACTTGATGCATCCATTAGCATCGCATTATACCTTAGGTTCAAAAATTGTGTGTTTTATATTTAAGTCTCTTCAATTACGTCGAGCTGAGGATTTTAACCCTCACATCTCCGGATAGAAGAAACTTAAATAGGGGCATCTGTCATACCCCAATTTTTGACCCTAAGATCCTATATCATTCATATCCCAATCATTAATCAAGAGCTTCACTTGGAAGTTTTGTTTGTGGTGTTGCACTCACCTCATCATTAAGAGGGATCATCAAGCACCAATGATTGTTTATCTTGTATGCATATTGTACTAACCCAAATACCAAAAATATTGCTTTGTTTCTTTGCAGGCTTTTGTTTTGTAGGTACCAAGCCAAGACATGCAATAAACAAGGCATTTTTCATATTTTGGATTGATGAAATCGATTTCCCTACTGGGTAAATCGATTTCCCTGCAACAATTTTCAACAAAATCACATTCTGGACAGCATGAAATCGATTTCCCTCCTGGGTAAATCGATTTCCCTAGTGTATTTTGCGCCAAATTCTCTTCTGGAACAGTGTGAAATCGATTTCACTCCTGGGGAAATCGATTTCCCTGGGGCGAAATCCAAAAAATATAAGGAGGGAAGCATGACATCATTTTGGCACCAATTTTCTTTGATCATTTTTGTCATTTTACCAATTTTCCACCTCACCAAAATTAATTCCCTTCATTAAACCTTTTTTAACCCCATTTTACCATTTTATCATTTAAATACCATTTAAACACCAATTAAACACAAGTTAATTACCAAATGCAAAAAGACCAAATTGCCACTACTCTTGCTCCCATCCTATAAATAGAGGTCTCTACTCCCTCATTTCTCAAGCTTTTGATAGCCAAAAAAGTTCTTGCAAATTCATTTCTCAAGCTTTGAGAGCCAAAAAACCCCTTGCAATTTCTCTCCTCATCCTTACCAAATTCACCAAAGCTCTTTTTCTTTCATAAAGTTTGTGAGTCACATCTTGAACCTCACAAACTTTGAGCTAAGCCACCATCCATTTCACTCTTTTTCTTCAATTGTTGAGAGATCAAGATTTGTGTTGGTGATTCTTGAAGTAGATCTAAGTTTTGTTCAAGATTTGGTAATTTTCTTCATCCTTTTTCATCTATCATAATGTGATTCTTTTGTGCTTGTGTGTGATGCATCTTTGATGCTATATTGGTCCTATTTGATGGTGAATTGATGGAAAATTCGTGCTCCAATTGATGTGTGATCATAAGGTGTTTGTATGTTTGCTTAAGTCAAGTTTTATGCCTCCTAATGCTGATTTTTTGAATGCTGCGTGCAGGAAATCGATTTCCCTCTGTAGGAAATCGATTTCCACCTTATTTTTTTTCAAAATTTGAACTCTGCACTCAGGAAATCGATTTCCTACAGAGGTAAATCGATTTCCTGCTGGCTGAATGTGGTTTTTTTGCCTTTTTTATGCTTGTTTTGGCTTCCTACTTCCTCGACTTCATTAATATCATTGGATCTAGGATGTTGATAGGTTTGAAAGGACCAAATCCATAATATTAGATGAATGATATTAATGATAGTGTGAGTTGATTTTACTTTATGCATTTTTATCTTCTTCTTCTCCTTTTTTTCTTTTGATCGATGAAAGTCTTAATACTTTGAGAATTCTTATGGATTCTTAGTAAAGACTAGATCGTTACCTATTTTCTTTTCGTGCAGTATTGCTTTCGGAGAATGATCTACATATCATGTCTCTCGCATGCATTAGCACATAAAGTTTTGACCGGCCTCGTTGTAGGGTGATTTCTATATAAATCACTTGGCGATTTGCTTAACATAGCGCAATATTTCGTGTCCCGAATAAAAAAGATCAAATATGAAAGAGAATTGTATGTGGTTGATTTAAGACTTATGGAAATTTATCGTGTAGTCGCTATGATTTTATCAAGCTTCTGATAAAGTTCCATTGAATTTAAATCCGAGAACATCCTTCACTCACCATTGATCTTTCTTACTAACTTTGATAACATACTTGACAAGTTTCAAGATGGTTATCTTTAACATCTAACAACTAACTTTAATTTCCGCACTTTATTATACCGCTCTTTATATTTCTCGCTTTATCGCTTTATTTTATCATTTCATCATATTTACATTCCGCTATTTTTCCTTTGTCCATTTGGACATATGTTTATGTTTCTGCTATTTTCGCTTTGTCCACTTGGACCATACTTTACTTTTATGCTAAAACACTAATAAACAACGAAAATCTAAAAAACACATAAGGCTCTCTTTTGGACTATTGGTTACTATCCCTAGCATTTTGGAGATTTGGACTTATGGACTTAGTACCTCTGGACCCTTGTTCTATTATTACTCTGTTGTTATTCTGTCTGTCTGGCATTGGATTGTTGTCTGTTTGTGTATGCAGGTATTTCCTTGAAATTCCTTGATGTTTAATTCCAAGGCATTGGGATAAGGATTTTACCCGAAAAACAGCCGTTACTCTACCAAATTTTTGTCAGAATTTTAATGTGCTTAATGCAAAGTGGTGCTAAGACAATAAGTTCATCTGGATCCCCAAGTGGTAATGTGTTGGTTTGATATTGATAAGTCCAAAGGATGGGAAATCTACCTTGACTCACGATGTCAAGTGTCGGCTTCTTATTTCGGTTAGACCGTTCTTTTCCTTAGCTTTTATTTTACGCAATAGGATAGCCTCTTCATCTCCTCCCCTTCTCTAATTTTCAAAATCTTCTCTCTTTTTCCAAAACATTCTTATGTTTGCAAACCTTTTCAAAACCTTTTTCTTAAAAAATATCTTTTGCCCTTAGTGGCCTTTTCCTCTTTTCTTCAAAAGTTTAGACACTATTAATTGTCGAAACGAGTGGTTATACCCCACGATTTTGAAATTGATTGATATAATGAAATCTTTTCCGCGTGAGAGAGCTAGTGGCATACTCGTTGATTTTATCCGAGTTGGAGCCCTTCTTTCATTTGCGATGCAAAGAACTCATTTGTTCTCATGCTCAAGATCAATGGTTGAGTATTTTTCTCCGACGACGATAAAGTGTTTATTCGTTTTTAAAAAAGTTTTCCCTTTTAAGCGGAACTACATTAGCTCTGACTTCTCCATTGCACCGAGGAGGTATGTAGGCACAAGGCTTAATGTTTTGCCGAGCTTATTTTAAAAATAAAACAAACCGTTTTTTAGCACACACGACACAAATTTTCAAAAAGGTTCCTGTGGAGTACCATAGATATGAGGGGTGCTTAAAACCTTCCCCTTGTATAAACAACACCCGTACCTAAGATCTCTTCTTTTTGTTTTAAAAACAAACTTTGGGTTTTATTCGTTCTTTTCCCTTTTCCTTTGGAAATAATAAAGCGCGGTGGCGACTTTCACTGAAATATTGAGTCGAGTCAATATAATGGCTTCGATCTCAGATTTTCCCCGCTACACGAAGTATCTAATATTTTTCCTTAAGGAGAGAAATACATAACCGCTTACATAGTTGGGGAAATTTTGTGTTTTAAGAAAAATGAAAGAACAATGTCACAGTCGACGTAACCCCCCCCCCCCCCCCCCCCATTACTCCTACCAGTGCTAAAAAAAATTAAGAAATGCCCATTTCAGTGGATGTAATTGGGAAAGTGATGATCAACAAATGATTTAAAGGTTAATAGCTATTTACCCCTGCCATATGGGGCCTTTACGAAAAACCCCCTTGTAAAAAAAAGTCAAATGGATGACCCTAAAATTTGGAAAAAGTCACTTTTAAAACCTTCCCCAGGCCAAGTCACCCAAAAGGCTGATGTGTCAATGTTTTTCTGATTTTTCCTTTTTTTTTTTAAATGCCACATGTGTTTAGTCAGTTTTGTTTGGATATTTTACCCACACTACAACAAAATGGTGAAACCACCATTTCTTCACCTCAAAACAACCATCATCATCTCAGAAACTCAAATACCACTTTTTCCATCTCCAAACATAAACTATAACAGTCTGTTTCTCTCTCAATCATGAGCCACCACCAGACCTCTCAAACATCATCAAACCACCCTTACTGCAAAATTAACAACCACACAAAAAACATAATACCATCTTCTTCTTCATTACACATTCCATGAAAATCAGCATCTTCCCCTCTGCACACCCTTAACACTCGCTTCATTTCGAATCACACTCCAAAGACCAAACATCAAACACCTTCCCTGCAAGCTATAACTGGCAAAATTAGAAAAAAAATTGAAGATGCAGAGATTCACAGCTTTGCTCGCTCTAGTCTCATCCTCAAGCTTTCTCAGCTCAACCAGATTACGCCGAACAATACGAAGACGAAGAACAGGTCGCAAGAGGGGGAAAAGGTGAAAATACTTGAGGTTTTGTTTCGTGTTTGGTTCAAATCTGAACTGAGATGAGAGGACTGAAGAGAGATGAACGAGTAGGCTTGGAAGAGGAGGGATGGGACCGTCACGGTTACGGTGGTCGCATTTCAAATCAGAGTTGGTGAGGAGTAGAAGTTTCCGCCATAGTGATAAGTGCCAAAATGTTGTTATTTTGAGTATATAATTGTGGCACTTATCGATTCTATTCATTCCGTTTTTGTAATAAAATCCCCACTTTTGTGTATATATTCACATTATTTAGTTTTTATATGTTTTATATACCGTTTAATAGTTTTTCCTTTGTTTTTATAGGTATTCATGCTTATTGGAGCCTCGAGGAATAAAGTGTCGAAGGCACGACTCCGATTGCGCGATTTTGGATCAAATAAGCAAGTTTTGTGCAGAGAGCGCCGCTGAGCGGCGTGTAAGCGCGCTTTCCAGGGGCGAACCAAATTTCCCTGGCCGCTAAGCGGCAGCTCTGGCCGCTAAGCGAAGGCCTGTTTACTGTTCTTGATATTTTTGTAATACGTGTAGTCCGCTAAGCGAGATTTGGCCGCTAAGCGGCCGTAGCAGAAAATGTGTTTATATTCTTTCATTTGAACCATTTTAGGGTTATGGTTTTGGAGAGTTTTAGTTCCAACTCCATCATTTTCATTCTTAGAGTAGGATTAGCTTAGAAAACAACACCGGGTCATGCACTTGGAAGATCGGAGGTGGATTTCTCATCAACCGGAGCTGACAACCCGCGAGATGTTTGGTTTATCTCTTCTCTATTCTTTGTGTATTTCTTTTGTGTTGGGTTTGTTTGTATAGTTACTCGAATCTTATGTATATTTACCGATTATAATGTTATATTTAACTTGCTTTATAAATCTGTGTTAATATTGTTCTGGATTTTTGCTCTGTGCTGGAGATTTGAGTTGCTTTAGAGATAAACTGCTTGAATCTTTATCTAGGATGATATTCTGTTGGTTCTGAACTCTAGAGATAGATTTAGAGCTAGCATTCACCGATTGTATCTGTTCTTAATGCTTTCGTGTTTGAGCGGCGCGCAAGAGATCGCCGACGCGAGAATACGGATGTTCTCGCAACTTCGCGTTAGAGATAACCTTAGTTGTGAGATGATCTCGTTTGTGCTCCAGAGATGGACGCTTATGTGAGAGATACGTGATGACATAGATGAGTATCGTAGGTTGAGTATAATGGGTTGGTAAGTGTATGTTTGTGAAGAGTGAATATATTTACATTCCTGATAAGTTATTTCTCTTCTAAGAATGTGTTTATTCTTTTACTGTCTATATCTTTGTTTACTTTTTGCTTATCAAACCCAAGCTCAAAATCATAGAAACTGTTGAATGGCATTCCACCATCTCTGTGGACGATAATTCCCGGATCAATATTTCCAAATCTTTTTTGTTGCTTGCCCTATACTGCATTCAACAAAATGGCGCCGTTGCCGGGGATGGTTGTTTGAATTGCATCGCAATAGCTTTCGTGGTTTTCAGCTTTGTATATAACGTATATATTGTATATGTTTACTTGTATATTTCCACTTGTACATGTTTACTTGTTTATGTTCACCAATTTAGCTTACTTGTTTATAATTACATATAATTATACTTTTGTATATAACATATATATTTTTATAGTTTCACTTGTATATGTTTACTTGTTTATATTCACCAACTTTACCTTTTTGTATGATAATAATTGTATTTGTTCCATACTTGTACATATGTGTTTGTTTGTGTATATAGTTGTACACTTTCGTTTTTATGTTTGTTTAATAATTGTATATATTGTACTCGTAATGTTTGTTGAGTGTTTTGGTTAGGAAACTTTCTTTAGGCTTGTGCGGTGAGACGTCACCATGGCATGACGGAAGGAGGCTACTTTCCAAACACCAAAACAATAAAGGCGTCGAGCTAACGACGTAAAACAAGCGCTTGTTGGGAGGCACCCCAACGGTTGTAAATATTGTTTATATTTCTGTTTATGAGGTATTTAGGTGAAGTGGAGGAAAATTGGAACAGCTATTTCTGTTCTGATTTTTCTGGTTTTTCTGTCATCCGCTAAGCGAGCCTAGCTCCGCTAAGCGATGACAGCAAAATTTTGTTTTCCTGCTCTATACCAGTGGGGTTCCCATTCCACTTGGTTCACTCATTTTTCCCACTTTCACCAAGGCTATTTAGTAGTAGATACTAGTTTTATTTTTCTAATTCTTTTATTGGTTGTTTGTACTCAAATTTTGTTCGGTAATTCGAAGATTTTTGAGGTGATTTTCCAAAGCTTGAGTGTTTCCACTTGCGGATGTATGGTAGGATATTGTTTTTGAAGTTGTATCATTCAAGGTACTCATTTATCGCTTTCTATAGCATAACATGTTTAGGAAACTTTTCATTTGTACAATTACCATACCATTCATTCTTTTGCATTACTTGCTTATTGATTGAATCACTTTAGTTCCCAAACCATAAATGTGAGGAAGCTTTCCATTGTTCATATATGCTGGAGGCCACAATCTTTGTTTTAACTGGATTTTATTATGCTTAATCTTTTGTTTATGTTGATTTTATGAAAGCATGAAAAGGATCAAGGCATTTTGTTTCATTTTGAGCACAACTACCATAACTAAATAGTCAATTCACCTTGTGAGTGTGTGATCATTTGTTAACCCTTTTGAGCTTTTTTTTTTGTCAATGTCCATGTTGTTTTTGCTAAATGCTTATCTTTGAGTGTTTAGTTCTCATTTTTGCATGGATGATTGATTCTTTGTTTTCTTGAACCCTCAACCATGATTTTTGTTATGAATTTTTACCTTGCCTTAGAAAGTAGGGAGTATTCACATGATGATGTGGTTGAATTCAAGTTGGGGAGAAAAATGATTGTGCACTTATTTGGTTATTGCTATGAGGTTGAAAAGAAAGAAAAAAATGTGAAAAGAAAAGAAAAAGAAAAAAAAAGGAGAAAAAGTTTTGAAAAAGAAAAAGAAAAGAGAAGTGAATAATTGTGCTAATAAGTATTGTGATTGGTTTGAGAAACTTGTGGTTAAGGAAGAAGTTTAATCGAGATTTTGTTGCTTAGAATTTTGTGGATTGATCACTCCCTTAGGTTTAGGCAAGTTTTTGTTTCGATTAGCCTTAGGACATATCCCTTGTTTGTTAACCAAGCCACATTACAACCTTGAAAAGTCCTTGTGATTCTTGCTTTTGTATCTTCAATGTAATTTTTGGATGAATGTATAATTTAATCTTTTGTTTGCAAGATTGTTGGATGAGTGTTAAAAGTCCTTCACCTTTGTGTGTTCTTCATCCATTGATGAATTTTTGCTAGGTGTGATTCATGAAGTGAGCATGTATTGTGTTAGAATGTTTTGTATGCTTTTTGTACTTAGGATTCGTTTCGTTTACATGTTGTCGTTGTAGGATAGTGGTAAGTACTTACTTTGTTTATACGTTTTTGTATTGAACCATACATTTGTTTTTGGTTTTCAAAACTTGTTGATTCACAATTCTTTGGTTTATTACTTTCAATTCTTTGATTTATTTGACATTGTTTGAGGACAAACAAAGTTTTAAGTTGGGGAGAGTTTGATAAGTGCCAAAATGTTGTTATTTTGAGTATATAATTGTGGCACTTATCGATTCTATTCATTCCGTTTTTGTAATAAAATCCCCACTTTTGTGTATATATTCACATTATTTAGTTTTTATATGTTTTATATACCGTTTAATAGTTTTTCCTTTGTTTTTATAGGTATTCATGCTTATTGGAGCCTCGAGGAATAAAGTGTCGAAGGCACGACTCCGATTGCGCGATTTTGGATCAAATAAGCAAGTTTTGTGCAGAGAGCGCCGCTGAGCGGCGTGTAAGCGCGCTTTCCAGGGGCGAACCAAATTTCCCTGGCCGCTAAGCGGCAGCTCTGGCCGCTAAGCGGAGGCCTGTTTACTGTTCTTGATATTTTTGTAATACGTGTAGTCCGCTAAGCGAGATTTGGCCGCTAAGCGGCCGTAGCAGAAAATGTGTTTATATTCTTTCATTTGAACCATTTTAGGGTTATGGTTTTGGAGAGTTTTAGTTCCAACTCCATCATTTTCATTCTTAGAGTAGGATTAGCTTAGAAAACAACACCGGGTCATGCACTTGGAAGATCGGAGGTGGATTTCTCATCAACCGGAGCTGACAACCCGCGAGATGTTTGGTTTATCTCTTCTCTATTCTTTGTGTATTTCTTTTGTGTTGGGTTTGTTTGTATAGTTACTCGAATCTTATGTATATTTACCGATTATAATGTTATATTTAACTTGCTTTATAAATCTGTGTTGATATTGTTCTGGATTTTTGCTCTGTGCTGGAGATTTGAGTTGCTTTAGAGATAAACTGCTTGAATCTTTATCTAGGATGATATTCTGTTGGTTCTGAACTCTAGAGATAGATTTAGAGCTAGCATTCACCGATTGTATCTGTTCTTAATGCTTTCGTGTTTGAGCGGCGCGCAAGAGATCGCTGACGCGAGAATACGGATGTTCTCGCAACTTCGCGTTAGAGATAACCTTAGTTGTGAGATGATCTCGTTTGTGCTCCAGAGATGGACGCTTATGTGAGAGATACGTGATGACATAGATGAGTATCGTAGGTTGAGTATAATGGGTTGGTAAGTGTATGTTTGTGAAGAGTGAATATATTTACATTCCTGATAAGTTATTTCTCTTCTAAGAATGTGTTTATTCTTTTACTGTCTATATCTTTGTTTACTTTTTGCTTATCAAACCCAAGCTCAAAATCATAGAAACTGTTGAATGGCATTCCACCATCTCTGTGGACGATAATTCCCGGATCAATATTTCCAAATCTTTTTTGTTGCTTGCCCTATACTGCATTCAACACATAGCTCCAGGGAGGGGAAGACCGTCGTTGCGTCGTGTGTTGATGAAAATGAATTTGGCGCCATTTGTTCCGAAGAGGGAGAAGACGAAGAACGTGATACTTGTCATCCCGAATCCTTTTTCCATTTTGATTAAGTTAGTATATTAAATCTAAATTATGCATTATCAAGAAACTGGGTTAGGTAGATTTAGGGTTTAGGTTGAACAACGACGAGGGGAAGGAAAGGTAAGTGAATAGTTTTTTGGGATTAGATTTTGATTCAAACGTGAGGGTAAAAATGTCCAAGAAAAACTAACTAAACACATGTGGCATTTAAAAAATGGAAAAATCAGGAAAACATTGACATATTAGCATTTTGGGCGACTTGGCCTGGGAAAGGTTTTAAGAGTGACTTTTTCCAAAATTTAGGGTCATCCATGTGACTTTTTTTTACAGGGGTTTTTCGCAAAGGCCCCATATGGCAGAGGGTAAATAGCTATTAACCTATTATTTAATACACTAACTTCAAATTCATTGAAAGATAGGCGATATCCTATAAGGGAGAATAAGCGTTCATGAAAAGGGATGACACGCCCATCATATTGGAAACTTACCCTCTAATCTCTATTAGAGAGAAACACTCCCAGTTAGTTGAAGGACCAACGTCAATCAAAGCAAAAACATATTCACGAATAATAGCAAAAACAGTCTCCTGTATATCTAGATCTATCTAGTTGCCTGAAATATCCTTACAGGCCTTCTTTGTCAACGTTGACACAATCTCCATGATTAAAATATGTTTTAAATAAAAATTAATGCATGTCGAATGTAGCAAGCAAGCAAGCTCAAACATTGTTTCCTTAGAAGAAAACACCAACAACGGAGAAACTTTCCCAAGAAAGAAGATAAGAGATAAAACACTCCCTATCTTAGAAACCGTAGAAAAATTAAACAAGAGAAAATGGATAATGTGGAACTTTGGGACTCAAAAGAAGGACCAATCTTGCATGCAAGATTAGTGCCAACAAATAAAGTTATTTGAACTTAATCGAATGCTAGAACAAGAGCGCCATCAGAGAAGAATGATAAAGGAATGGGAAAAACACTTTTGCAGGTCGTTAATAGTAGAAAAGGTAAAAATGACGCTTCAAAACCCTTTAAACCTTGTTCGAACATTTAGGATAGTACGATTCATTGTGCACCATCAATAGTTGAGATTTCCTTCAAAATTGTCAACAAAAAAACACATAATTACTCTAAAGAATAATCATCATCATTTCTGAGTAGGGTATAAAGACATGGTATTTAATCCCAACGAAACGTTACCTCTAACTAGAAAGGCATTTAATGCGCCTATACCCAAGAACAACAATGTCCTATTGAGAGATTCCACGCCCATGAATTTCATGGTCGAATAAAAATATGCGTCACAAATCTCGCTCTACAAAGAAGAAACAAGGGCTTGGAGACAACTATTCTAGTTGGTCTGCAAGGTATAGAAGACAAAAGTTCAATAACAAAGCAGCAGAGCACATAATGCAAAACAAGTAGACTCTTTCTTTCCACTGACTTAGCAGTGTTAGAAAAAAATTTAAATCAAATGGTTTGAGGCTAGAACCGTGAACGAAATCACTTTTCTTATAAGTATTTCAAGCACTCTTAAATTTTTTAGAGTTGGAACGTAAGAATATCCAAGATATTCTGCCTTTTACCGAGGTTGCGCAAGACTGACAAAAACTCGAATGTAGCGATGAGTGTCTGGAATTTTGGTGGAGATGATAGGCTTTTCTGATGTGTTTTTCTGAATCTGGAATGCATAATTTAAAGGCCAAACCTTTATTGTTTCATAAGTTTGCGACCCTTGATGAAACACACACTTTCAACAACATTTTTGCTAAGTGTTTGCATTGTTTCGTCTAAAGCAGCACTTTTCAAATGTTGCATTATTTTGTCTACGGCAAAATATTTCAAAGGTTGTATTGTTTCGCATTCTGCAACGCTTCACGAATTATTGCCTATTTCATAATTCAAAATACAAACTGTCTACTGCAACAATTCACGAAGTGTTGCCTATTTTCAAGTTCAAAATACAAACTTTACATGCATATTTTCTTGTCATTTTAGAACACACTCATGGTGATTAAATATTAATACTTTACAACCGACAATCCATCCACGAGTATCATGCTAACCGTCCAAATTAATGTGACGCTGACTGCATCCCATGTCGTGCCTCTCACGTTCATTTCTCAACCGTTTCTCCTATTTAAAAAGCAAAATGGGTCATTCCTCATGTATTTAAATCCTTTCTCATACAAACACCACTTTTCACTTTCATACGAACTTGTGCATTGAAATGCTAACTTCGGAGATCAACTCCCACTTCACCGTATCGAAAGCTTAAAACCATTGCAACAAACTTTGCATCTTCACTATCGAATTAACTCTAATTCCACTCCGAAACATTAAGAAACAGAATTTTCCAACCAAACAGATCACTTTTTTAATTCTTTTCCTACCAATAAGACTAAGTATTTAAGTGTATTCTAAAAATTGACATTGTACCACTAATTTCACATTGATTTACGCCTATATTTTACCGCTAATAGAAAATTTATTTAACTAGATAAGTTTTTTTTACTGAACTTAACTAGATAAGTTGTTGACAGAAATTCAAGTTGAAGAAGATAATTTACAATTTTAATTTAAAAATTTAATCCAATCAAAAACTATTTGGTGGGTGGAATGCGAAAGAAGTGGTACACACAAACGAGAGGAATTCTTGCATGGAAACAACCATAAATCAATATTCTTAAAAACAACTAATAAGAATGTGGAAAAAATTTAATTTCTTTAATTTTAATTTTTTTTTTATTTGAATTTATAGGGTGGTTGTGATTATGAAAGAAAAAATTATATAATTATCTTTTAATTAATTAAAATTTTGTGATTAATTATATGTAAAAGAATTTCTTATGTTCTGTGTCTAACTAAGAATTTTCCCATGTAGAATACAAAATGAAGGTAAAATGTCAAGAAAGTAATGCCTATCCACTCAAAAACATCCACGTAGGACCCTACCCAATCATAATTCCCTCGTGATCAAACGCTCTTAAATTCCTTCCTCAAACCTCCACCTTCAATCCAAGCCGTCTGTTAGTAGTTGTTGTCCATTGTATTCATCATCTCTATTATTAACTATACATGTTTCTTGATTGTCCCTTCTAACTTAAACAACATGTTCTTCCATGTCCTTCATCTGATAGACAGTCACGCCGTGTGGAGTGGACCCACATCTTTAAACATTGTTCTGTCAATAGTTGATTGGTCGGTGACGATGCGCGTATGACAGACTACGGTCGGTTTTTTATCCTCCACACGACAATAAGAGATGTGTTACTATAAATTTGATGAGATACCTATCTTTCTTCCTATCTCATTCCATATTCTCTCTCACATTCATTCTCTAAGAAATTCATAACATAGCAGTAAATTATCAAGAAATGGAAAGCTATATTGAAACAGATTTGATTGTTAATCACAAAGACACCGAGTTAAGGTTGGGATTACCGGGAAATGATGAACAAGATAAACATTCATGCAATATTGGATCGGTTGTTAGAAGCAACAAGAGGTCTTTTTCACGAGAAACAAGTGTTGAAGAGTCTTCCATCTGCAATGCTTCTAGTTCCTCAACTACAAGTGATCATGACCAAAGCAGTGTTCAACCTTCAAAGTAAGTAGTGAATAATATATTGATTTGGATAATTAAACTTTTGTTGAATTTTAAGATTATATAATTAATGAATGAAAATTTGATGGATATTGCAGGGTGCAAGTAGTTGGATGGCCACCAGTTAGATCGTTTAGGAAGAACAGTTTACAACAAAAGAAAATGGAAGATGGAAGTGGAATGTACGTGAAAGTGAGCATGGCTGGTGCACCTTACTTGAGAAAGATAGATCTTAATGTTTACAAAAGCTATTCAGAACTTCTCAAAGCTTTGGAAAATTTGTTCAAGTGCACATTTGGTAAGAACCATGCAGTATAACAAACAATTATCAGTTGCTCAATTTTTCTCTATTTTTTAGTATCATTAATATTAACTTGTGGTTAATCAAACAGGTGAGCATTCAGGTGAACATGCCCCTACTTATGAGGACAAGGATGGTGATTGGATGCTGGTTGGAGATGTTCCTTGGAAGTAAGTTACATTAGTTAAATCAACTTCTTTTAATTTTTATTATATGCTCCATGGACTAAATTAATTAATATTTATGTATTTGTATAATTGCAGCATGTTCTTATACTCATGCAAAAGGCTGAAGATAGTGAAAAGATCATAGGCAAAGAGGTTGGCATGTCTATGACCATTCAGAATTAACACAAGCAAAACTCATGGATGAATCTCCTAAGGCATGCATGAAGATTAGATTTAAATGTAGACGATGAGTTTTTTTTAATCTGAAATCTCAATCCAACATTCATAGTGCTCTAGTCGCATGAATAGCGTAACTATACAGAATCCAAATTTGAGTTCTATAAAGATGGCTTTGAGTTTCGTTTTTTAAATTCAAGTTTGCTAGAAACTTCAAAAGTCAATGCTATTTTTTCATTTAGGTTAGTGCAAAGTAGAGAAAAACTAAAGAATAAGTGAATGAATGTATTGTATTGATTAAAAGAATGTATTATATAGAAGTGAAGAGTACCAAATTGAACCTAACCAACATCAATTAATGTTAATTACCTTAACTGACTCACTAACTAATACTAACTATCTTAATATTAAGAAAATTTCTTTAGCCACCTCCCTATGAGGGTGACCCCCAGCGAAAATCCCAAAATATCCCTGCTTCGGAAATGAATTTCCGAAGCGCTTTTTTTTTAAAAAATTTCCACAATTCGGAAGTGCATCTCCGAAAACACCTCATGGGGGGTGTCTTCGGAGATGAACTTCCGAAAACACCTCATGGGGGTGAATTCTGAAATGAACTTCCGAATTATGCAGAAATTGTTTTTTTTTTTTATGTTTTTTCTTAAACTGTCTCGCATTTTAATTAAACGCAAACGCCAAATAAAAATAAGCAACAGATAAACTGAAAATACTAAGATGATAAATCCAATCCAAAAACACTGTGCGAAAGATAAAATCCGAAATCAAAACAAAACAAAACAAAGACACGTTATTCTGCCCGACGAGCGTTACAAAATACACATCAAACAAAACAAAAACACGTTATTCTTCCCGACGAGCGAACTCCTCCGAATGAAGATAATTATACCAATCCTCATCCCACTCAGTCTCAGAACCATCAGCGTTGATCACGCCTGAAGACTGAGCCTGCACGTCCGAGCAATGGACCCCAAGGGGACGAGAAGCAGAACCAGTCAAAACCTTCTTCTTCTCCTTCACCTCCTTCACCTCCTTCTTTGAAGAACCCTTTCTTCCCTTAGCGCCACCCATTCCTACGTAAAAATGAAGAAAGAAAGGTCCATGAGACCTCCTTTTATAAAAGAAGAAAGGGGACAAAAACGCTTGGGAAACAGACAAGTCATTAAAGAACAAAGACGTTGGAAACCAGCGACACGCCGTCAAAGAAGTCAGAACGCATGCACACAAACTTCAAAGAAACAGGCACAATAAACAAAGGCGTTAAAAATAAAGTACTTGCAAATTAAAACGGACACTCCCTACCCTCTCTAGCCGACGCAGGCTTGGTCTCCCTTCCCTGTCTGATGCGTGCTGGTTGGTTGTCTGACATGTTCCTGTAAACAATTGAAATCGATTAATATGCGAGACAAAATAAAAAACAAAAAAAATTTGAACTTATGATACATTTCGGAAGTTCATTTCCGAAAACTAGGATGGAGGTGTTTTCGGAAATGAACTTCCGAAACACCCCTGCGATGGAGTTTTCTGCAACTTCCATGGCAGACCCCTAAACCAAACTTCAAACCAAATCAAAATGCTTCTAAACAACCTAAATACTACTAACAACCTAACCATATATCATTTATGCAATTAAAACCCTAAATAACATGCATTTGAATAATGAATCTAAAAATTTCAAAACTTACAAAGTGTTAGGATTGAGGGCTTTTGAATGTTGTTTAGCAGTGTGATTGGAGCCTTGATGCAGCCTTGGAATTCTGTTTGCACAAATTTTCGCCCTTGCTTGTTTTTGATTTGAGTTAGGGTAAATGAATGGGGGAGGGGGAGTGTTTTAATAAATCTGCAGAACGCGCAGTATTTCGGAAGTTCACTTCCGAAATGCTGTTTTCGGAAATGAACTTCCGAAATAAGACAATTTTTTCAAAAAAAAAGACGCTTTCGGAGATATCTCCGAAAACGCCTTTTTCTTGCATTTCGGAAATGAACTTCCGAAGTCAAGGGTAGTTTGGGTTTTTCACCAGAGGTGGACTAGAAGGTTGGGAGGTCTATAGAGAAATTTCCAATATTAATTACCTCAATTACATCTATCGTCCTTAATAAAGTAACTTGAACTACAAGAAAATAGCTTGAATTAAAACAAAGTAAACATCATCCCTTTGTTCAAGTTATCTAGAGATACCCATCATTCTTCTTATAAAAATTTTCAAAAGTGTCAATCTTGACGATTTTAGTAAATAAGTCAGTTAATTGTATTTCAGTTGAGTAACAGACCACCTTCGACACTTTCTTGTTGACTTATTCTCTAAGAAACTGAAATCTTACGTTCGTGTGCTTACACATTCTATGTAGAAAAGATTTCTTGCCAAATCAATTATTTCAAATGCCATCGTTTATTTCTTGAACTTTACAATTTCAACTATGTTGTTGTCTATGATAAACAAATCATCCACATAAAGTCTTGTTCAACTTAAATATCAGTTATTCCTTACCTTTGATTTCAAAGTCCGAAGGTTGTTTCACATACATAATTTCCTCCAAAAGTCCATTCAAAAATACATAATTCACATCCAAGTGAAATAGAGGTTAACTAATTCCGTATAAGATAGCCACAGTCATCCTTACAGTCTCAAGCCTTGTAAATGGTGAGCGCACTTCGGGTCTTTGCTAGTGGTGACTAACTGACTATAACGCCAATCTTTGATTATCCTTTTTTCACAGTTTGACCAACACTTAATAAATTGCATAGCCTACCTAAGACATAACACTTCTTCAATTATTTCCGTTTTTTCATCTTCCTTCATGATAGTAGTATTTTATTTTCCATTCCTTCATTGTTAAGGTTCTATGGTATGCCAGCTTCACTTTAGTTGAATAGTTTGTATCCAAATCTCTCAACCAATCTTTATGTCATGTCATATGATTAGAGCAACCAGTATACAATAACCATTCTTCTTTTTGCTATGATTTTTGATGAACCTTTCTCATGCTTTTGAAGATTCAGGTTTGTCATCAGTTCTTGTCCATTCTTTATAACTTCTTCTACTTCATTTCTTCCAACTATTCTTTCTTTCTTAACTTGAGCCAACAATGTATATTCAACATTCTTTTATCTTCTCTTTGATTCACTTTAAGCTCTCGGTCTTCCGGTGTTCCTTGTAACTCTTCTATCTTTAAGTTTCTCAAATCTTTGTGTCCTTAATTGTCACTAATGTCGTCTCAGTGTGTGCAAAACCTGAGTTGTCAAAGCAACCAATCTTGAAAAATAGTATGCAACAAGTTCATTTTCTTTCATTTACAACATTTCATATTGGTTTATCAGTTATTTGAGTCGCACTTTCTTGATTGATGTTGGCTCATTAAAAACTTTTATACTCTTAATTGATGTTTATATTTTCCTAACATAAATACATACTGATTTTGCTGAATGTAGATCAAAAGGGATAACCGTTATTGAACCTGAGGTAAATTATACAACTATCCCAATGGATTCAACTATTTTACTTTGTTGATTATCTTTTACTGTTGTAGCCGGTAAGCACGACCCTGTACATTTTCGTAACAGAAGTCCAAGCAATCAATTTCAAACACTGACATTTGATTTCCAACATTTTGACCAGTTCCATATAAATATATTTATGATGTAGACACAACACATGATTTGTCTAGTAGACCAAACCATCTTTTTCTGTTTATTATTATATGTAGGGGTGGCAAAACGGGCCGGGGCCCGCCGGGCCGCCCGCGCACCCGCCAAAAACTGGCGGGTTGGGATTTTAGGCTCGTCGCTCGCCAAAGCCCGCCCCGCCAAAACCCGCCGCCCGCCATACCCGCCCCGCCAAAGTCCGCCGCTCGCCAAAACCCGCTCCTCCTCCAAAACTCACTTTTTTTAGTTAATTCTAGTAATTGCAATTCTTGATGGTTTATTTTATACATTTATTTATAAATATATGTAATATTTTTTAGAGTAAATTTGTTAAAAAATTACTTTTATAAAAAATTGTTTTAAAAAATAAGTGAAAAGTTTAATTAAAAGGTAAAGAAAACATATTAATCTATTAGAAAAATATAAATAAAATTAGGCGGGTAAGCCCGCCGCCCGCCAACCCGCCATCTTGGCGGGGCGGACATGATTTTGATGCCCATTTTACTTGGCAGGCATGCCCGCCCCGCTCGTTTTTTGGCGGGCATAAGGCGGGGCGGGCGGCGGGCGGGACGGGCGGCCCGTTTTGCCACCCTTATATGCAACATGCATACACCCATATACTACTTCGTGGACATATGCACACCACTATCAATTAATTGCCATCTCTATCAAAAAGGGGAGAATTCCTTCCAAACTTGTTCCTAAAAATGTTGTTGATATTGATATTCAATCATATATTTAAGTAATTTCACCATCGTGAAAAATTGTAGTAAATGAAACTTTACATTGTCATCCAATAGAAAACTAACAAAGTGTGATTTATTCTGATATAAGGTTGTGATTGGGTGACAGTATAAAATAATTTTACACTGTCAGTGTATGAACCTTTTTCTCATAAATTTTTGTTTAACACATCACAGATTATAAAATAAAAAAATTAAAACATTATTAATTATAAAATACTATCTTCAACATTCTTTCTCAAACACATGAATTAATATCAATCATTTTACGTTTATAAATACGATGATTAAACCATTGTGTTGGTAAATGAACAATCTAACTAAGAATAGAAAATGCATATGATCACCCTTAACTACCCTATAACACAATTTTAATTTGCATTAATAAAAGCTTTTTTAGGTAATTGACTAAATCAATTTCCATTGCCCAATTAAAACAACAGGTTTTGCCAAGTGGCAGAACGTTATTATTGTTTTCCCCTCACTTTCTCTCTCTTTTCTGGTCTCCCTCTTTCTCTTCATCTTCATCCTCTCTCTCTCTCTCTCTCTCTCTCTCTCTCTCTCTCTCTCTCTCTCAGATTAAACGAACAATAGTGGATCCCGTCGAGTACGACGGACGTGAGGGGTGCTAATACCTTCCCCTTGCGTAACCGAAACCCTTACCCTTTCTCTTGGTCGTAAGACCTTTGTTTGTTTTCCCTTTTAGATTTTACTCGATATTTTCCTTTCCCTTCTCTTGGGATAAATAAACAATCAATGGCGACTTTATTGATTTGATGACTTCGTACTAGTTGTTGTTTTTATAATAACCAATTCAGCTGCTTCCTAGTAGCTAATACTTATTTTCTCCATATAGCAATGCTAATATTATTTGTTTCAGATTCAAAGACATTGAAACATATGTATAGAATATTTTGTGTATTATTCTTCCTCAGCATATTGTTGTCGGCTAATATGGTTCTGTTCCTTACCATTATTTCTGATGTGGGTGTATCAAGGGTGGCGACTAGAATACCGATGGTGGTTGTTATTCGGAAACACTATTTGACTTAGACTCTTTACCTATGTACACTATTACATGCATTTTAGTATCGTCGCTAATGTCTTTCCATAACGTGCAAGTAAATCAGAAGTGCTGAATTCAGACTAGCCAAATGTCACACAAATGTCAACATGCAGAAAATATAGTCAAACACCTATTTACTATCTTGGGCCAAAGATAACACCATTTATATGCAGCTGCAATTTTGTAGTCATTGGTGCCTACCTGCCTACCTGCAGCTCAAGTTTAACTATAAATAGCTTGTGCAGTTTGTGTGGAATTGTACATATACAAATCTTTGTCTACTCTACTCAATCATTGGCAAATGGCATGAAGTTGGAAGCTAAATTTTTCCTCTTAATTCTTTATGGTCAAATACGCTAATTGGTATAACTAACTATCTGTTTGTTTGCCTTGTGTAAAGCAAATAAATTAATATGTTTGAAGATGTATACACTATAAAATATATTACAAACATATCACTTAATTTCACTTTACTTCCTATGTTTGAAGATTTGTATATTATAAACTTTTTCAAAATAGTTTTTCTTACAAATCCTTGAAAATTTGAAATAAACTAAAATTGATAATACAAATAGAAAATGTTTTCTTAACATGTTTGTCATACCCCAATTTTTCCCCCTAAGATTCCACTTATCATTCATATGCATTTGAACAAGATCACAAGCATGGTTCTCCTCCATCCCCTTGGCCTTTGGGTTTACCTTTTGTGGGAGATCACCAAGCACCCTTTGTGCTTTTTTTTGCATCTTTATTTTCTTTAGTTTCATCATCTAACTTTGCTAACCATTATTCAAAATACAAAAATATATTTGTTGCTTTTCTTTTCTTATTGTGAAAGGCATGGTTTGCAATAAAAAAGACAAGAGAATGACCAAGACTTAAGAAGATGTTATTTCATGATCAAAGATGTTCAAAAGCTCACAGTAACGTATTTTGTGGTTGAAGTTTTCCCAAAGATCAATCATTGTTTCTAAATTAGGGTTTTGGTTCCTCAAAGTCAAAGTTATGGTCAAGTTTTGGTCAAATGAACTTTTCTTCAAGGCATGACCTATAATCATAGGCCACCTTCATGTCAAGCTTCATTCAACCTCATTTGATCAAGATAAGTTCAAGTTTGTTATTTATTTTCACAAGTGATTCAAGTTTCGTTCATGGTTTATTTCCATGCCTTTTCTATACATTTTCTTAAGCAATCATCAAGATTAATCAAAGGCCATTCAAGTTTCATTCATATGGTATTCATTTGATCGTCATATATCTTTAGAATACAATAAAACAACAAAGGTTTCAAGTTGGTACAAGTGTGTTTGATCTAAATCAAGTATGGTATACCATTTGGTCCAAAAGGCATAACTTTCTAAATTTTCAACTTTTATGGACGCTTCTTGAGGCCAAATGTCCCTCTTGATGTCCTCTACAACTTTTCTTCAAAGTCCAGACATCATTTCATCCTCTAAGTGTCATACCCTAATTCTTATCCCTAAGATCCCATCTCATTTGCATATTTGCATTACATCAAGATCACATGTTTGGGTACCTCCTAGCACTCTCTTATATTTGAGCTCATCTATGCAGGGATCATCATGCACCCTATTGTGTATATTTTACATTTGTCTTTATATGCCTTATGTTTTACTAACTACTAATCAAAATATAAAAATATGTCTTGTTTTCCTTTGTTTATTTAGCAAGGACAATTGTGAACCAAGATGGACTAGTCAAAAGTATGGTAAACATTGATTATCAAGGCCTATTCATCAAGTATTTACCTATAATATTAGGTTATATCATCTTCAAACATTATTCAATCTCAATTGGTCAAGATTTCCTCAAAGATTTGATTGCTTGTTCCTCAAGAAAGTCAGGGTTCATGTGTTTATTTTCATGCCTTCATCATCAAGAAACCTTAAGCTTTAGCCACATTTAATCAAAGTTGAATCGAGAATACATCTTAAAAGAGTTCGTATGTGCATCACTGTATCTTGGATTGCAAGAAAAGCTCAAAAGATTCAAGTTTGATCAAGGAAGCTTGACATAAAAGTCAACATTTTCAAACCTAAGTTCAAAGTATCACAACTTGCTCAATATTCAACATTTTTAGTGCTTCTTTTTTAATAAGACTTTGTTTGACATCCTCTACAACTTCTCTACACAAGTCAAGAGCTAATTATTCTTGGAGAATCATCAAAGATGGAGAAACATTATAGGTCATTTTGTGGATTCAAGTGAATTTTGCTAAACTTTTTAAGATCACAACTCCTTCAATATTCAACATTTTTTTGTGCTTATTTTTACACAAATTTCATTCATGATGTTCTCTACAAGTTTTCTTCAAGGATCAAAAGATAAAAGTGCTTGAAAGGACATGAAAGATTTGAAAATATTATAGGTCATTTTGATGCATTTTGTACTTAGAAAAATTCCGAGTTTTAAGCATTAATTTTGTACCAACTTTTAGATGCCATAAGTTTTTCCACAAGCATCCAAATGTAACCTTTCTTGGCACGTTGTACTCCTTGTGATGATGTGAGCAAATTAGAAAATGAATGAGATTATAAAGCTTATTGTACAAGTTGGCACATGAGCCAGAACATGATCACTTGAAATCTGATTTTGTACTTTAGTCATAATTTTCTTATCAACTTAATCCACTTAATTGATCAGATTAGTACGCGTTTTCGATTCAAACATGATTAGTGATGTATTATAAAGAAATTTGACTCATTAAACCCAAGGTTTAGCTCAGTTTTGAGGGCGAGCAAATTCACACTTTTCAAGATTCTTGGTTCACACGAATTGGATCATTTTGCATCATTCTCACACATATGAAGCTTACATTACACTCTCTATAAATAGAGCAACGTATTAGCTTCAATTCCAAGCATTAGAGAGCCAAAAATACCCTACTCATATTCACTCCAAACCCCCCAATTATGAGTCTTCGTTTTCATATTTCAAAGCTTTTCAATCTATTTTCGGAGTGTCATTAGCTCCATCATTCTCCTCTGAAGCTAACACAACAAAATTCAAGCTCTAAGGTGCTCTGAATTGCTCCAACCAACTACTTCAATTTGCTCTTTCAATTACACTTCACACAGGTAGTTAGAAGCAATCATTTGCTTGAATATTGATACCACAATGTAGCTCTTGATTTGTTGATGATTTTTGGACGTTCAATTTTATTGAACTGATGCATTTACCTTTCGTATTTGTTGAAATTCGCTTTATTGAACTTGTTTTGAAAAATTCTCCTCATTGAGAATGAATGAATTTATGTTGAGATACTGGTTGAGATGGCAATGAAGAGACGAACATAATATTATAAGTCTCAGCTTCTCATGTTTCAACACTCAAAAACTCTGATGAAGGTTGAACGGAGAAAACGATCAGAGACTTTGTTTTTCAGTTTCAAACCAATTTCACCTCCCAGCCAATGAGAGTGTGACAATTGGAATGTTTTGGTTGGCTATACTTTTCTGATTCAATGTCATTTATTTGATTAATTTCACGGTGCACACGCGTCTCTGTATCCATGGATCAGCCGTGTCATTTAAGTGAATCAGATCCATTGCCTCTTGTTTTTTCTTAATTGCTTATTTGTATTTTCTTTTTTCTTTTAATTCATTTAACTTCAAAAATCAGTTTAAAAACAGTTTTAAATCCAAAAAATTTAGAAAAATCTCTTTTATTATCCTGTAATATAGGCGAAATTCGCTTTTCTCCCATGTAAAAAAAAATTCAAACACCCCCTTGAAATATAAAAATGTTATGTCTTTTTCTCCCTAAGTAAATTTTATCCCCCTGTAATATTTTTATTTATTCCCCCCACCCCCAGATTTGATGTTTAATTTGCACGCTTATGGGGGTAATCCAAAAAAAAAATATTACAGGGGGGAAATGAAATATATATATATATATATATATTACGAGGGGGTAAAGTGAATTTCGCCTATATTACAGGGGTGAAAAGTGATATTAACCCTTTATTATTTTACACCTAATGTTATTTTTTTGGAAATTTTATTTTATGTTTTAGTATTTTTCATTAATTTTCTCCTTTTTACATGCATTTTAAATAGTTTAAGAATTCCTTTAGGCATTAAAAATTTTTGAAAAATTTATTATATGATCCTTAGGTCATTTATGATCTATGGTGATTTTATTTGATTTTTGTTTGATGTTTAGATGCCTCTTTGCTATTATCTGCTTTATTTCCCATTTAAAATACATTTTATGTTTTATTATGTGATATTAATGTTTGATGATTTGTCTTATTGCTGGTTGCCTTGGACTATGGCTTATTAGGTCATAAATTTCATCAACATCAATAGAACTTGGGAGTTGATATGTTGAAAGACCAAATTCACCAAAATGGATGATTGATTTTTACGTAATTATACCTCATTCATGATCCAATTTGGTTTGTTCTATCTTGCTTTGTTTTACCTTATCTCTTCATCTCCATCTTCTTCTCTTTATTTTTCTTTATGATCAATTTGATGAGGATGTATTCATCTTATTCAATTAGGTTTAGATTAGTTCTTGATAAACTTTTATCATTTTAAATCTACTTCAAAAAGTGATCATGAGATTATTGGTTTGATGATAAGTTTGTCCTAAGATACTAAGAAGGACTTGGTTGATGTAATTATCTCATCTCCTTGACTTTGTCTTGATCACTCATATTTGTTTGTGTACTACAAGTTTTAGGAGAATGACTTTGTTTCATTTCTCTAACTTTTTTTGGTACATAAATTTTATTGACCGGCCTCATAGATGCAACGTCTACTTAAGTACATATACGATTACTTAACATAGCGCTAAATTGTCTCAAAACGGTTGGTTAATCATCATTACTAACACTAACCATATTATTGTACTAACTTTACTTTAATGTACTTTAATTCTTGCAATTTACTTTTTTCATATTTCATACTATTTGTTTATACTTATTTTCCTTTGGTCCATATAGACATTTTATCTTTTGTCTTAAAACATTAATACAGGAAAAACCCTAAATTTCTTATCTAATACTTGACTTGTTTTATCTGTGATTGCTTGGTTATCTGATATTTGTGGGCTTAATCCAAATGAAAGGAATTCTTATATTAACTTCATCTCAAGTGTTTGCTTCTTTATTGGTTAGATCTTTCTTGTCCCTAGCTTTTACTTTTTTGCTTTAGGATAGTCCCTTCATCTCTTTCCCGTCTTCTTAAATTTCAAAATCTTCTCCCTCTTTTCAAAAATCTTCTTGTTTTCAAACTTGAAACTCTTTCATAATAAACCTTGACTTTGTCAAGTGATTGTCAAATATTTTCTTGAATAAATGCTAAAACATCTTAAGCATGTCAAACCATTTCAAAAAGATTAAAAAGAATCAAACTCACTCAAACTCTTGTTGTGCCTTTTATGCACTCTTTTCTTTTGAAAATCTTTTTCTTGAAAGATTAGACATAAGCCATCTATATAGCTAAGATGTATTTTTCTTATCTCCATGGTAATAATTAAAGTATTGTTGATCCTTTTCCACTTGAGAGAGTTTAGTGGCATACTTGTTTATCTCTATCCAAGTTGGAGTCTTTCTTTCACGATGATGCAAAGGTTCATATCCTCATACTTGTGGGTGCTTAGTTGAGTTTTCTTCTTAAGATGACAAAATGTCTCTTCATTTAAAATCAATCAGAATAAACTTTTGATATTTCTTTGTAAGCAAAACTATAAATGCTCTGACTTCTCTATTGCATACAAGGTGTATGTAGGCACAAGATGCAATGTCTTGCCAAGCATAAATAAAAATCATAAAAAAATTTATTTTCTCGTCTCATTAATCTTTTGCACATAACTCTTTTATTTCACAACACGGATTTGCAAAAGGTTCACATGGAGTACCATGCATGTGAGGGGTGATAATATATTCCCCTTTCATAACCAAATCGCGTACCCTTTTCTCTTTGTTTTATTAGTTTTTTTTCACTTATGTGAGTTTTATTCGCTCTTTTCCCATTCCTTTGAAAACAATAAAGATCGGTGGTGACTCTTGCTTATTTGCGAGTTAAGTTAATCAATAACTTAATCTCAATTTTCCTGTCGCGATACTAAGCATCTCAATTTTGAATTGGATTTCAGGTTATTTGTGCATAAAACAAGGTCCATGACATTTTGACCTAATACTAGACCTAATTTTCAATGGCACGACCTCGACTTTACAAGCTTAAATTTTCAGTTCAAACACTCTTTTGAATCTATTCTTTTTGCATTTGATTCACCTCCATAAAAGGAAGGAACATTTGACTCGAGAAAACGCACTAGTAGATTCCATTTGGCCTAAGCATGAACATGGTGACTCAAACTCTGCATTTTGGAACATGACCTGAAATGAAAAACGCGTGAAACTTAACTTAGGACCACTCTCACACGTGCAAACCTCTTTTGCTTGATTAAATGCATTTCATTGAGTGCAAAACGACTTTTAATTCCTCAAAAATCATGCTTTTCACCCTCACTCTCACGCTTGCAAAAATTGAAATATTCTAGAATCATTTCAAATGTTTGAGATCTGATTTCACACGTATGATTTGGCGTAAAACTTTTAAACTTACACATGATATCAACAAATCCTGACTCGATTTATAATATTATACACTTCAAAACAATTTTTAAAAATTTCCAAACAATTTCTTTTACTCTTTTTCTTCAAAACTTTTTGGGTTAATACATATTTTCACCCCTGCTATATGGGCTTGGTTTGAAAAACTCCTGCCAAAAAAAATTGCAAGAATGGCCTCAACAAATTTCAAAAGTTTCATTTTGGCCCTTTATCAGACCACATCATCAAAAAGTCTGATGTGGCAACTTTTTTTTTAATTTTTTATTATTATTTTTAATGACGTGGTTGACTTAGATGGCATTTTTATTTATTTTTATTTTATGTGACATTTTTATTATTATTTTATTGTTTGGTTCTTAAAATGTTAAATATGAAAGCTTAAAAAATTAGTCTCATGGGGTGTTAAACCCAGGACCCAAAGAATACATGACAAACACCTTTACCACTAGGTTGCGCTTTGGTTTTCGTACTACAATTGATTTAGCTAAAGAATTCATGTATGCTTTGGGTCATGAGTTCAACACCTCATGAGACCAATTTTTTAAGCTTTCATATTTAACATTTTAAGAACCAAACAATAAAATAATAATAAAAATCTCACATTAGACTTTTTGTTGATGTGGCCTGATAGAAGACAAAAATGAAACTTTTTGAAATTTGTTGAGGCCATTCTTGTAAATTTTTTTTTTTTGCAGGAGGATTTTTAAAACCAAAAACATATATAAGAAAAATAGGTATTAACCCAAACTTTTTTATAATTAATTTACAAAATAATTTTAAAAACTGAATTAAAACTAATTCAAACAACCCCTTAATTTTTCAAACAAAAGGAAACATAACAATTGGGTTACTTGTCATCCTCCAAAGGAAGTAAAAGGTTGGTCCCTACTTATAGTAATCCCATTACCGTATGCACCGTATAATACTTATATTCGAGAGACAAGTTGAATAAGGACCCAGCTTAATGATTGATATAGATATGTGTTCCCACACTTGTTCCCTTCCATCTCCATCCAATACATCAAAATCCAATAATGATTCAGCACAATAGAAAAAGTTGTCCCTATCCTTAAATAACCAAAAAGCACAATTATTTTCTGCTGGACTGGACATGGCACCTCTCAGCATTGTTAAAGCAACTACTACCCTGCATTTCAAATCACTACTACTAAAATACTATAAATAATATACACACCATTCTATAATATAAACTTTTACAAGGGTCCCACAGCCCACTACACAAAAATTAAGCCCCACCATTAAAGTGCTTGCATCATGTTCCACTACTACCCACCACCCATTTTAGCAAAAGAGAGAAAAGCATATCAAGTGAACTTTTGACAATTTCTTCCTCTTGAAATTTGGGGCTGCCTCTATTTTCTAAGGCATTGACATTAAACTTTGTATGGACAAAAGCTGAGAGAAAGGCAAAAAGGAAAAAATCATGGTATCTGACTTTGATTGCAACATGATGCTTGCCAATGACTTAATTATAGGGTGTGAAACAGACAAAATGATTTGAGGGTTTCAGAAGTCTTCTACGAGCCTTTGATGGGGTCCATGGATTGTGCCCCTAGGTCTGTGGAGGTGGATTGGTTTCAGGCTTGACTATACTAGAGCTGTCTGGTGGCTGTGACTGGTATATCGCAGATGCGAGTGAGATGGGCATGATGCAAAGCGCCTTTGATTGAAGCAATTGCATCGCAGCTCCAACATTTTCTTCCATAAGCTTAGCGACCTGTTTTTCTGTGCCGTCATTCGACCACTTGTCCCAAGCCGGACGATTTCTTCCACCCTCACTGCCATCTTCCTGATCACCACTACATTTGTTAGATTGCATGAAGATATATTCAAACTATGAAATTTAATGTATACAGACTGTTATCAGGCAGAGCTACTATCCAAAAAATTACTCCCGGTAAAAATGGATCTCGACTCTATATGTATATCTACAAGTTTTTTCAACTACTCATTCTTCATAATAATCACCTCGACTGATGATAATGGGATATCGGTTACCAGTGGGGCCACTGCACCTGCTCCACCCAATCGACTCATGCTCAAAACCTGAAAGGCAGATAAATCAACAGTTATTAGTTGTTTTCATTTTTGACTATGAGCTGAATCATAACTAATGGAACTCGGTAAGGTGAGAATTAAAAAAACATAGGCGAGCAGATTTTCATTTTCATTTAACATTCAATACACGTGAGACTGTGAAAGGCCACTATAATTAAAACTGTCACTAACTACAAATTGAACGGGATTAATAAGGAGGACAGTAGCGGCTTACCTTCACTTGAAGCCTTAAGAACTTGACATAATCCACAATTTCATCTAACATGGCAGCTCTATCTGTCTGAATAGAATAGAAATTCATCATAATATTAGAAAGAACGGAATAATTCAGCATCATTACCTTCTTTAAAAAAGAACACAGCAATCATGCAACAGAAAAACTCTAATCCACAATAAATACCAGAATCAACATCTCTGTATGCAGAGGTCATGTACTAAACTCAAAGCAGTGCATGTAACTAGTTGTCAACATGGCATTAGAAAAATGGTCTAAAATAATTACTTTATACATATATGTCTCCAAACGTAAAAGCAATGGTTTTATAGAATATATTGACAGGGAGACAGAACACTAAGCAAGAGTCACGAATCGCCTCAGTCTACACTAATGCCTACTTCCCTTTAGCCATCCTAAAGTAAATGAAAGACATGTAGGAAAGTGGGCAGGGTGTAAACCAATTCACAATTCAAACTACAAATTTTATTCAATAGAGTCATGGTTTATTTAGGACTTGTATGATAAAGAAAATTAGCAACTTGATATGCCAAGAATGTTCAAATGTTTATGCTTTGGAGCAAAATTTGCACACAATTTTCACATACCTTATTGACACTTGGAACCAAATCTTGTAAGGCCCTAATTCTTTCCGCTATTCTCTCTCTACGTAACTGCAATCAAAGTTAATCTACAATATAAAATGTTACACATAAAAGCCAGCAAATAGTCAATATTCATGCAAATATCCGAAGCTCACTCGCTCAGCTATGCTGTGAGGATCCGTAGCCTGTCCTCTTCTAGCCCGCACCCTAGGACGCATGGCTGGAGGATGTGGAGCAGCAGGAACAGTTGTATGCATGGGTTGCCCATGAAAAACCTGCACAAGGATTACACATGATAATTGATCAATGCCCCCTCTTCCCTATCTCAGGCAAAAAAAAACAAGTAACAAAAAGGAAAGGAAAAAAAATACTGTTAAAACAATATATCCTATCTGATTCAAGAATTCAAAGATCCCAGAAAAGCAACCATAAGTATTGACAAAGAGATATAAATAACCAAATTTACAAATCACAATCCTGAAATGTTCAAATCAATCCATAATCAGTATAACACTTCCAAATATCTTGTCCAGTACAAATCTAATCCTAATGCATAATTCCTTCATCTTTGATTTGTATACCGATGCATTATGTTGATTCCACAAGGTTGTATTCCATGTAAACAAATTAACGTTCCACTCCCATGTGTTATTTTCATCAAAAATTACATGCAATAATAATTCCATAAGGTTGATAATATTGCATACACTGGTACATCCGTACATGTGCATGATACCTGGATTATGATTTTTTTAAAATTATTATCGGTGTCGTCATCGTGTTCGAGGTATCTGAGCTTCTTAGAAACTAAGTATACTTGTTACTAAAACAAACCCTCATATTACACTGAAACGATAAAACCACTGGCAAGAGCTCAATTTCAAAGAGAACGAAAATTGAAAGAGGAATTCTCACATTATTAGGTCTACCATGAACGACGTCGTTGCGGAAGCGTTCCCCGCTACCAGAGGCTTCCTCCGGCTTCAAAAACCCTCCTCCTTTGCCTTGGTCTAAGCTCAACCCTAACTGGTACACCGGCGCGTGAAAGGAACCTCCGGCGGCGAGGTGATGGTTGGCGTCGGAGGAGTTGAGCTGCAGCATCATCGGCGAGGTTCCCGTCAGAGAGATGTCGGGTCCGGTCAATCCAGAGTCGGCGGAAGCGAAGGTCTGAAGGCTGAGGATTTGTTCGAGGAAGTCATCGGCGGCGGGTGCGTCGGAGGGGTTATTGGCCATGAGGTAGTTGGACTCCGACGAGTCACGAGTGAGTTGGGAAAGCGAGTTGAAGACGCGGAAAGAGAGAATCTATCTACATGAAGGAAAAGTGGAGTGGTGAGTTTCCTAAAATAATGAATGGGGTGAGTGAGAAGCTTTGTCTTCTTTTAAATTTCATAAATGGGTCTCTATTTTGTTTATTTACATGTCCACCATCTTTGTTTTTTAGTTTCTCATATTTTCTCTTCCCTTGTCACAACTCACAAACATAAGTTTTACTAGTATTTTTTTTCATTTTTATTTACCTTTAATTTTGAAATTTTTAATCAATTGTGACTTATGATAAGAAGAACAATGGATCCTTACAAAATTTGTAAAAATTACACTTGGAATTAGAATTTTCTTCGATGATGGACCATTTTCACGCCTTCAATTTTATATTCCAAACGAGATCCGAAACGTTGCACACTCCATTGTTAAAAATAATATCATTCCTCAAATTCCATATGCCCCACGCACCACCAACCAAATAATGCTTTCTTTACCTGCCTTCGACTTCTTATTCTTACAACTAAAATATCAGTGAAGGAAATTTCTCCATAAGCCATCTTCCTACTCAAAACAAAAACCAACCCAATCCAGTATAATATTCCAAATTAATTTAGAGATAGGACAATTAAGAATAAGATGGTCCAAAGTTTCTTCTGCTTCTGAACAGAACATATAGAGAAGATCATTAAAAGGGAAAACTATACCTCTTAAAGTTAGCAGGACTTTCGTCGACAGCCTGTTTAGAAAACATCTCCACCAAAGCCTTTAATTTTGTATGGGACAACAACTTTCCAAATAAAACCAAGAGCAGATTCCAAACCTTCCTCCATATTGATGCTTTCATGCATCCTATCCAACAATGCATAACCAGACTTTGTTAAATATCCACGCAAGGGATCATGCCTCCAAACCACTCCATCCTCTGCATCCTTCGACTGTGCTACCACTAACAACTTATCCCAAAACCCCTGCATCATATTCGACCCAATCTAACTCGAAGTGCAATCGATCCCATAATCACCCCACTTTCACACATTATCTGACCTGCTTCCCATACAAACCACATTCTCATCCTTCATTGAACTCAAGTGAAATAAATCTGGAAACAAGCCTTTCAAGCTCTGCTCCCTCATCCAAATACCTTTCCTAAACATAACCAAAACTTCATTGCCTATAACCTGAAATTAATTTTATCTGAAAGAATCGGCGAAAGAAACCTCCTCTCTAAACTGATCAAATCTTTCTACCAAGCTGAATTGGCAGCAGAAGCTCTACAACCGTGACCTGCCATTAACTTGAAATTCAAATTGCCATATCTCGTCGTCAAGATATCCTTCCATAAAGAGTCTCCCACCTGCAAAATCCTTCATCTCCATTTGAAGAGCAGAGCAATGTTGAAATCGTCAATTCTCTTTAAGCCTAAACCACCTTTCTTATATGGCAAACATAGTTGATCCCAACTTATCCAATGAATTCTCCTTTTATCTATCGAGTCGCCCCAAAGAAAATTATGTTGAATCTTCGTAATTTCCTTGCAAATCTTCATGGGAGCTTTGTAAACAGAAAGATGGAAAATAGAGATGTCGATAATATTGATTTTAACAAAGTAATTCTTCATGTGAAACTAAGAAACCTCTCTTTCCAATTCTCGAGCCGCTTTTTAAGCTACCCCACCAAAAGTTTCCATGTAGAAATCCTCCTAGGATTGCAACCTATAGGAATTCCAAGAAAGGTAGACTTTTTATCTTCAACCCTACAAGACAGAAAATGCACAGCAGACGGCATAAAATGCACACTAAGATTAAATCATATAAGCCTACTTCTGTGAAAGTTGACTCCAAGGCCCGAAACCACCTCGAACCCTCTTAAAACAGATTTAAGAGTCCAAACTTGATTCCAATTCCACTCCCTACCTAATAAAGTTTCATTAGCATACTGAAGAATTTCCCCCACACAATTCTCCTCCACCGAAAAACCCGAAAAACTCCCCAATTTCGGACGCCTTCCTGACCAAACCAGTTAAACCTTTTACAACAATCACAAACAGAAAAAAGGGATAGCCGGACTCCCTGCCTAGGACCCCTTCCCACCTCAAACTCTTTATTGGGACTCATATTTACCAACATTGACATCCACCTCGAGAAAATTGTCGCTTTCATCCAATTGAGCCATAACTCTACGAAACACATCCTCTTCAATATATATTTGAGAAATTTATAATTGACCTTATTGTATGCCTCTTTGAAATCAACTTTAAATTAAAAATACCTTCCTTCGCCTTCGTTGTGTAATCCACCACCTCATTAACAACAGGAACTATGTCCATTAAATGTCTCCCAGGAACAAACACACTTTAAATCTTAGAAACAATACTACCTAACACTCTTTTCAACCTAGCTGCTAGGAGTTTACATAAAGCTTTATACAAACAACCAATTTGACATATGGGTCTAAACTCATCAAGCCCCTGAGGATTACTCTTCTTAGGAATTAAAGACAAGAAAGAAGAAGAGATAGCTTTAGATAAATGAGGATTACCGTGAAAACCCTTGGAAAAAATCCTCTTTCATAAAATGCCAACACTTCTTGATGAAGAAGAAGTTATAACCATCAGGTCCCAGACTCTACGATCCCTCACACCACCTCCTTAATCTCGAGATCCGAAAACTGAACTTTCAATGAGAGACTATCCACCTGAGACAATATACTGAACGGAACCCCCCTGTAACATGGGCTGGTTAAAATCAGATTCTGTGAATTCTCATGGAAATTTCTCCTAACTTCCTCCTTAACCTCATCTACCCCCTCCACTACACCATGATCAGTATCAATAGATCATATAAAATTACTCCGACACCTCTCCTTCATGATACTCTGAAAGTATTTTGTTGTTTTTGTCTCCATCTTTGTCCCACTTTATCTTAGATTTCTAAAGCAACATATTTTATTTAATATTCATATTCATCTACATCTGCCTCGTAGCTTATAAGCAATATTATGAAAGTGACGAGATATAGCAAAGAAAAGTAATCATGGGTTTCCATTTTATAAAAACACATTGTTACTGAATAATTTTAATTACATTTTTTTATATAAGCAAGAAACTTGAATTTTTTTATAAATAAAAAATGTCATAATAAAAAGTATAATGGGTGCTCAAACCAACGCTTCAACATCAAAATAGTGGAGAAACACCATCAACAAACTACACAAGGCAAACAACTATATTAGCACACCAAATAGACCAGTAAATAGGCCTGTTGAAACTATTAAAACTAAAATCCACTCCCAAACTAAGAACTGAACCATCCCTAAGATATCAAAATTACATAAAATTCCCCCATTTGAACAAAATATTATTCTTACAATTCCAAATAGTCCAACAAAAAGCTAGACCAGACAATCAATTAAAATCAACATTAAGCTTAAATTTCAACTTTCGCTTGAGTTCGCAAAAAATACAATAACACCAGACCTGATTGCATATCCAACTCCACACTAAGACAATTGGAGAATTTCTTCCAATACAAAGGAGTAACAGCAAAGATAAAAATAAATTGTCTAAGTCTTCTTCTCCAACAAAACACAGTGGACAGGTTGTATTTTGCAGCCAATCGATAACATTCTACTTACTCAATTCCATTTGACACGACAAGCTTTTGTGAATTACTCTCCAACCAAATATAAGAATTTTACTCGGAGTCTTTGTTTTCCATAAAGTCGCAACATCACTCTTTAAATCTACCTCCTAAACGTACATGCACTGCACAAATCGAAAATCCGCGAATAACTCGATTTCACCAAAAAAAACATCACTAAGACGCCACCAAACAAATATGTCTTTCACACCAGTTGCCAAATAAACATCCTGCAACAGAACTCACAATGCTGCCAAGTTTGCAACAGCACCTCACGTATCTGCTACGATAAAAGATCAGGATTCCAGTTCCAAATCCCCTCACATCATTGTCTCATGTTGCAGATTTTAATTCCTTCAGCCCATGCATACATGAATAAGTAAGGGAAAACTCATATATCAGTTTCGCTCCTATCCAACAATGCCTCCCAAAATCGAAAATTGTTTCCATCAAAAAGCTTGCAAAATCTATAATTTGAAAACCAAGGCTCTTGATTTTCTTCCAAAGAATCTCCTACAGAACAAATATCCTTCCAACATAAAGAAACTTTTTGCCATTGTTCGCCGAATAAGGAATCGACATTGAAATCTTTATATCACCATACCTGAAAGACAGAAAATTATACCACACAAAATTTTGCTCATTTAAAATCCTTCATTTCCATTTGCTAATAAGTGTTAGGTTTATTTTCTCACAATGCTTAACTAAAATGCCTCCTTCCTCCTTTGACTTACAAACTTTAGGCCAACTTACCCAATTAATTTTTTTCCTAGACACCACCCTAAAGAAATATTTTTTACAACAAAATGATTTATTTAATAATCGCCTTAGGAGCCTTATAAAAAAAGAAGGAGATAAGAAAATTACTCAAAATTGAATTCAAAGGGACCACCCTTCCTCCAATCGGTAAATGCCTATTATGCCAAGTCGCAACCTTACTTCTAATCTTAGAGACAATCGGCCTCCACACCTACCTTCTTCTAGGATTAATTCCAACATGAATGCCAAGGAACACAAAGGAATGGAAACCAATACCCCAAGCCAAAAAAGACACTGTTGTTAGTAACCTACAATCCATACACTAATTCAAAACCTTTAAGTAACACTTTAATACTCCACAATAAGAGTACAATGGGTACTCAAATCCATAAAAGAGTTAACTTACAAACTATAAATGCGTGAAAGGGGACTAAAATACCAATCACTTTAAGAGGTTTTATTTCCCTTTCCCCATAAATAATAAACCCATAGCTAAGAAGAATGTTTGATGTTGTCTGCAATTGTTGACATGGTTTCCACATTCTCGTTAAAAAGGATAGAGTTCCTCTCTAGCCAAATATTCCAGCAAGAAGAAATCCAAAACACATGAGAAAATTTTCGGATTTTAGTTCCTATAAAAATGTTGTCGAAAACGAAGAAGTTGCTCATATAATCGTCTATCCAAGACTCTGAAAACCAATTTATCCAAGTGAGTATTGCAATCCAGACATATTTGACAAACCAGCTGGAGATTTTGTAAAAATGTTGTAAAATTTTTAAAACAAAATCAACCTTGCCACTTAAAGATTTTGTCATTTTAGACCTTGTGGAAATCTGACTGGATAAAAGTGCTTTTTTGTTTTTTGTGTTTTTAATTACAGTTATGCTTATATAGACTTATGAATTTTTATTTTGAATTATTTTACTCCTAGTGGCTTTTCATTTTAGACCTTGTGAAAATCTGACTGGATAAAAGTGTTTTTTTTTTTTGTTTTTTGTGTTTTTATTTACAGTTATACTTATGAATTTTTATTTTGAATTATTTTAACTCCTAGTGGCTTTTCTTTTTTTTTTACTTTTAAGACGAAAAAAGGTAAAAATATCACAATTTTGTACACAATATGACTTAAACCCATGACCTCTCTTTCAAAGTTTAAGTGTCTTACCACTAGTATAAGTTAATTAACCTATTCAATTTTTTCATTTAAAAATATATATTACATAACTATGTAAAATTATCTTAGTAAATATTATTCTAAACTAAATCATTTTAAAAGTTAATTAATTTAATAATAAATTTAAAAAACTGTATATATATTATATTTTTAAAAATTATAAATTACCGAAATTAATAAGGCTATAAAGATTTTATTTTATTTTTTTGCCTTTATGAAAAGTAATAGGCCATGTGGCATAATATGAAGGGTAGGATCGATCTAATGGTCTATAAAGATTGAAAGTTAGAATGACTTTTACGTGCTAAAGTTAGAGAATCTTGATCCTTAGCATCTTCATCTGAATTTTGATCCATAGTATCTTCATCTTTAAAATTTAAAAATCTCTAAATTTGAATATTGTTATATAATTTTCTCAATCACATCTTGTTTCCCTGACAAAAATTCTCTTAATAAAATTATTAAAAAATACATACATAAAATGAGATAAAGAAATATATAATGGCATAAAACGTTCTACAATTTTATTTGTAAAGAATTGGACGATAAAAAATTAATATTTTAAGGATGTTAACTTAAAATTAAACATGTTGATAAAAGTCTCTCTATCATAATATCACTTGAATCCGAAAGTGTTATGTATAGTTCGACTGATATTATACGGAGGGAGTTTCATATGAGACATGTTTGATTTTAAACAAACATCTTTAAAATTATACAATATTCAAAATAATCAGTCATGTTTTTCATCTAAGGTACACATCGATTGTTCTAGTTTGGACTTCATCCTACACGACCTATGTAAGCTCTAAGACCACAAATATTATGGATGTTATCGACAATGTTCAGCGGAAAACTTCTTCTTAAGAAACGAACCTTATTTATTTGGAAGTCGGGGATTTGAGATCGAGGAAAAGGAAATCAAGGAAAGAGGTTATTTTAGAAGAAGATTTATCCTTTCTTACGAAAAATAAATGATTAACTTAACTAAATTTACTTTTTATCATATCATTTTAAAATGTTGATATGTCTTATGAATTTCATTTTTTTTCACCTACTTTTAAAAGTTCAATTTTGAATTAAAGAAAAACAAGAATTTAACACTCTTCATCTTCTTCTATCATTTGTGTTCATCTTCACTGACAAATAAAAAATTCAATCCACTTATCATACTTACAACAACATTCAGCATCTCCATTTCTAAAATTTAAAATCTCTAAATTTAAATATCGTTATATGATTTCCCCAATTACATCTTATTTCTTTAAAAAAAATCCCCTAAACAAAATTTTAAAATATATATACGTAAAATCAGATAAAAATATATATAATAGCATAAAATATTGTACGATTTTATTTATAAAGAATTGCGCAATAAAAGAATTTAATTTTTAAAATGTTAACTTAATTAAACATGTTTATAATAAAAGTCTCTCGCATAATATCACTCAAATCGGAAAGGATTATATATATTTTAAATGATATTATGCAAATGAGTGAATTTCATATGAGACATATTTTATTTTAAACAAACATTTTTAAAATTATGCGATATTAAAATAATCTCTCATGTTTTTCATCTAAAATATTATTATTTTTAATTGATAATGGAGTCAATTGTTATTTTTAGTACACAACGAGTCAATTTTGTTAAGGCAATATTAATACTAAATAACAATTTTATAAATTTCAATTTAGAAAATAATTGATGTGAAATATTAATATTAAATACAATGTTCTAAATTTTAATTTAGAAAATAGTTTATGTGAAATATTAATACTAAATACAATTTATAAATTTTGACCTTTTCTTTTTTGGCTATAGGATCCAATTAATTTAGAGTACACAATTCAAATAGGAGTGGTGCTATCTATACACCAAAAACAAATATATTACCTCTACACCGTATAAATATACCACATGTGCATGTGTTTTATGTGTCAAAAAGAAAAAAAATAATATTAATTAAATATTTTAAAAATACAAAACCGTATTTTATACGGTGTAAGTGTCAATTTTTAGTGTAAGAATATCAATTCTGTTCAAATAGATGAACCTAACCAAAAAAATAAAGTTTATGTGAGTTCGTTCAATTCATTCGGACTACACCATTATTATTAAATTAAAATATCTAAGTATATTTTATTATATTTTTATTCTTATATTTTCTTTTTAGAAAAACTAATATTAGGGGAGGAAAAACCATTGAATTGTAACCATCCTTACATTGTACATGGACAATTCATCCCATTTATGAAGAAATTCATTCAAAGTTGAATATGAAAAATAAGGAAAAAAATAAAGAAAAAAAATTAATATTTCAAACATGAGATTCATTCTCCATCATTACTAAACCCTATTTAATCACCTATGAACTTAACCTGTGTACAATTCCTGTGTAGAATTAAGAAGAAAATTGGTTATTATGGCTATTGCACTGAAATCATCATGCTTCTTGCAATTGAAGAAAGCTGAAACCGGTTTCAATAATCTCAGTTTTTCCTCTAACAATGTTTCAATAATGTCAGTTAAAAGATTCACTTCGGTTTCTGCTACTGCCAACAGGACTATTGAAGCAGTTAGCATCTCTGAAACATTCAAAAGCCTCAAGAAACAAGGCAAAGTGAGTTTGTATTTATTATTTTTTGCATGTTTATAATGGATTAGTAACTATTGTATGAGTATGAAACATTGATATTATCTGTTTATCGTGTATCAGACACCAGACACATTTTTAATATAATAGGTCAGTGTTACATATATTTGTAATGTTTTGAAATGATTATTTTCTAAGAAGCATATTTGTGTGAAGGTGGCATTAATCCCATACATCACAGCTGGTGATCCTGATCTTTCAACCACAGCAGAAGCATTGAAAGTTCTTGATTCATGTGGATCTGACATTATTGAACTCGGTGTTCCATACTCCGATCCTTTAGCAGATGGTCCTGTTATCCAGGTTTCTTTCTTTCTTCTTGCTATTCAAAACTCGGAACTGTAATTGTTATTCTAGATATCATTGTTTGATTGATTCTCAAACCGATGTGTCTTTCTGACTTCAGGCTGCTTCTACAAGATCTTTAGCAAGAGGAACCGATTTTGATTCGATTATTTCTATGTTGAAGGAGGTACTACACTATACTTTGTTTGGCAGGATATTAATTTTCGTCTAGTTAAAATAAAACTGATTTTTGTGATATTCTGAATGGTTGGCTTTTCAGGTCGTTCCAGAATTATCTACTCCAATTGCATTGTTTACTTATTACAATCCAATTCTGAAACGCGGTACTGAGAGATTTATGTCCATTGTAAAAGACACTGGCGTTCATGGTGAGACTCAATTGAAGTAATGGTATATAGTTAGAGCCGTCTTTGATAACGTGCAAGGCAGTCTATCGCACTGGGTCTAGAATTTGTCACGCTTAAACTGTGGCTAAAAAATACCTCATAAGACGGCTCTGAGTATAATATGTATTAAATATTAATACTATTTCACTGTGCTTCACTACTTAAGTGATGATATTGTTTTGTTTTTTATATGTTATGCAGGGCTTGTAGTCCCGGATGTTCCTCTGGAGGAGACCGAAACTCTAAGGAAAGAAGCTAAGAAGAATGGAATTGAACTGGTTTGCAAGCTGCCTTTGAAATTTTCTTTTATTTTGTTTCTGGATTTCGAACGAATGATTATTATGATTTGGCACATTTGATTGTTTGATGTCATGAAGGTACTCCTCACAACGCCTACCACTCCAACAAACCGAATGGAGGCCATTGCTGATGTTGCAGAAGGATTTGTCTATCTTGTAAGAGCTTCTATCAGTTATGCTAAATTCGGTTGTTTTTCTGTATTTTGTATTAACCTTTTTTTTATTAGGTGAGTTCTTTGGGGGTCACTGGAACTCGAGCATCAATTAGTGGTAAAGTTCAGGCTCTTTTGAAAGAAATCAAAGAGGTTTGTCTCTTTACAGTTCATTCATAAAAGCAATTTGGATTGAATGTTGTTACGGAGTTACTGCATTCATGAGATAAAAGTCGTTAGATGAAGATTAAATAAAAAATATATATTCATCTGACGAAAACTTTGAATCTCATGATAATAGTTTGCAGTAACTAAATTTAATTCGAAAATGTTAATGCTAACTCTAATGGTTTTCTTGAAATAAAGGCAACACGTAAGCCTGTGGCAGTTGGCTTCGGGATATCAACAGCCGAGCAAGTGAAGCAGGTAATACGTTTTTCTAATAGTTAGGATTCGAACTCTAGACCTTATTGTTTAACTCAGACAAGTGTTGGCGCATCCAGATATCTAATATTTTGAACGAATAATTTGTTTCAGGTGGCGGGATGGGGTGCTGATGGTGTGATTGTTGGAAGTGCTATGGTGAAGTTGCTTGGTGATGCCAAAACTCCTCAAGAGGGATTGAAAGAACTGGAAAATTTCACTCTCTCCTTAAGATCAGCACTTGATTGAAATTATGTCTGGAAGATCAAAGACTTCTAGTATTGTTGTCTTCATAGATAATGGATTGAATAAAGATTTTCTTCAAAGAAATTATGCAAATGTGATGTAATAGGGTCAAGTTTTTATTCACTTTCAATTATGACAGGTTATTTTCGTTATTGAAATAAATGTTCTACTTTAGATTTATCAACTTTCTCTACTGAGCTGTGCCAATTGATTCCTGATATGATTTCATATACTTAACATTGCTGCTTGTTGTTTTATGATTGATTGTTTTCTTGAAAAAAAAATTTGAGATTGGTTAATTGAATACTCTTCTTGTTCAATCATTTAGATCAGTATCTTTGATAAGTACCCGTTGTGGCCGTGTTATTTTGTTCAATATAAATATTATTGTAGAGATAAATGTCGTAAAAACAGATGTGTAAAAGATATAAATTTGTTTTCAATAGATTGGGCCAAAGTTTGGAATATTTTGATCAATAAACATCATTTTCCTTTTAATATTCAATATTCAGTAATTTTATGTTTCAGTCAATATTCAATATTTTGATCAGTAACTTCATGTTCCCGCTAATATTCATTATTGGTGATAAATTATTTTTATTAATTTTTAATGATAATTTGATTCACTCAATTTTTGGTGATACAACATCATTATAATTGGAGTACTAAATATATTTGTAACGTATTTATTTTATACCAATTAAGATATTGGTAAGTAATTGATATGATTTTAATGTATTGATTCTATAATAATTAAATTATTCCAAACGTAATGATTATAACGTATGGGTCGTTAAAAAGACTTTTATATCTTACAAAATTAGATAATTTTAAGTAAATCATACAAAAGTACAATATTTTCTCAAAATTTTTTTTGTTAGGTAAATCATACAATATTGTAAAAATAGTATAATTTTGTAAGATATAAAAGTACAATATTTCTCAAATCTAATAATTTAAAAATACATATTGTAAGTACTAAAAGAATAAGAAATCAAAAGTTGCAATCACATGCATTAAATCATAAATTAAAAGTTGCAATCAATCAATCAATGATTACTAAAGGTAATTATGATATTTAACTTTTTTATAGGTAAATATTTATGTCTTTTCATTCTAAACTCTTTATTTACCTAAAAAATGTACTTTTTTTTTATTCTTTGATTCTATTTTCTTATATATTTCAAAATTATGTATATATTTTTAATTTGTAATGTTTTATTATATTCTATCTTTATTTTTTTTTAGTTTTGTTCGACCTTACAATAAATAAATATCAATAATATTTTATAAAACTAACTTTATAAATTTTATATATATATATATATATATATTGATAAACTTAATTTTTTAATTTGACCTAACTAAAATATTCTTTAATTCTATGAATTAATGTACAATATTATGTTATTTATATATTATAATATCTATAATTTTTATAATTACTAAGATTTAATATAAATATCACTCAAACATAAAATCAATTAATCAATGAAATTTATTTATTAAAATTTGCAATAATATACCAATTATTTCTATATCAAGAAAATAGGTGTGCTGCTTCATTATTTCACCAAACCGTTTTTTAAAATCACCTTCAAATCGACCATAATGTTTGGACTATTATGGATAAGAAGTTAAAAATTGCAATCACATTAAATCAAAAATCAAAATAATAAATCAAAAGTTGCAATCAGATTAAATCAAAAATTAAAGTTGCAATCAATTAAAGATGATTATGATATTTAATTTTTTTTATAGGTAAATGATTTATGTCTTTTCATTTCAAAACTTTTATTTACCTAAAAAAATATACTGTTTTTTTCTTTATTCTTTGATTCTATTTTCTTATATATTTCAAAATTATGTATACATTTTTAATTTGTAATATTTTATTATATTATATCTTTATTTTTTGTTTTGTTCGACCTTACAATAAATAAATATCAATAATATTTTATAAAACTAACTTTATATATATATATTGATAAATTTAATTTCTTAATTTGACCTAACTAAAATATTCTTTAGTTCTATGAGTTAGTATAAAATATTATCTTATTTACATATTATAATATCTACCATTTCAATAATTACTAAGATTTAATATAAATATCACTCAAACATAAAATCAATCAATCAATCTATGAGATTTATTTATTAACATTTGCACTTAAAATATAAAAAATTAAAGTTCATTCTATGAATTAATATGAAATATCATGTTATTTACATATTATCTACCATTTCGACAAAACTTGCGCAAGCATAACCCAGTAATTTCAAACAGATTCTCCCTTGTATATTGACACCAACCAACTTGATTTCTACTTCTACTGCTCAAACTTTCAGGGCAGTCAAAGAAGAATATTTATTTCAAACGAATCGTATAGACGATGTTTGGTACTGTCTGCACCACCAGAAAAAAATCCAAAACAACCCATGTAAAAAACTAACCATATACTATGGAGTGACGCCAATTGGTACTTCAGAATGATACATTACAAATTAAACCTGCAAATAACATAAAAGATAGTATAAACCAAAATTTCCACGATTAGGTTTGATGAACATGATAGAGAATGTGAAAGTATGATCGGTTATATATAATGATAAAACCGTTTTGGAATGTGGAAGTTGGAGGGCTTGGAAAGTGGAAGTTGGAGGGCTTGGAAAGCAGAAGGCTTAAAAGTTATGGATCGAAGAATAGAAGGTTGTGGCTGCTGATGTGAAATATTGTGGAGACAGCAGCTGATGAGGACAGTCTCAATGATCAAGAAAAGGGAGACTTTTCTTATATGATAGATATGTGAAACGTTATAAATATCACACTGAGTAGCATTATTGATAATGGAGCTGCATTTGGAAGTTGGAGGGATGGATTATTAACTGCTGCTGCATGTTAGAAACAGATGAACATTTGAGAAGCCAAAAGAGTGGTGACGTGGATGAACCAGGTTGAAAGTTAAAGAAGAGAATTCCTTGCTACCATGAAGTCACGTGTCGCAGCCAGAGGAGTTGTTGAAAAAGATAGAGTTTTCTTATATTTATATTATAGATTGTGATATCTGAAAAATAATTACTCTCAACTGAAAGCACCATGAAATGAAGGAGAATTTGATTTGATTCACCCAGCTTGCTTGCTGTATTAATTAATAATAAATTTTTAAAAAAAAAAACCTTATAGAGCTATAAACTTTTCTCCATTCTTTCAAACTAGTTGATAATATTAATGACATAGGTCTTGAGATGAGAAAAACTACATAGTTTTTGGTTGAAGTCCGAAACCAGTCAATATAGCATTTTGATTAAAGTTTTTTTTCCCTTCTTTATACACAATAAATTAATGTTTAAACTAATGTTTTGTTTGTGAATTTGGAGAAGAAGGAAGACGAGAGTTTTGAAAAATAGGTAGAATTGGGTGAAAAGAATAAAAAGATTTTGGGTACGAGAGTTTTGGAGTGTTTGGTTGTATTCATAACACCATAAAATTTATAAAATGGAGAAATCAAAAATTATATTGAATGAGAGTTTTGAGGGCTTAAATAAATTTTCTAAATATCTTTTAGATTGTTATAGTATTCTAAAAATTAAAAATATAGTAATGATAATGACTCTCTAATCATTCTAAACAAAGTTATTTTTTTTAAAAATGTCAAATATTTTCTTATATTTTTTAAAAATTTCGTTTTCAGAAGTCTTCTTCCCCCACCCCTCCAAACTCGCAAACAAAATCTAAGGCAATTTCTTTTTCCACCTTCGTATGTTCTCTCAAACCCTTGACAAAAAGTCAAAACACTTTTTATTTTCGGAGATGCATTTACAGATGCACAATTTTTACACAAAATAAGCGCAAATTATTGAACACTCATCACTATGACAAAATTTAATTCGGAGATGCATCTCCGTAAGTTTTTAATGTATATATAACGCGTGTCTGACCCTCCATTTTCTCCTTTTTTATTTTTTGAATACTTTTCTTTCTAATTGGAGTTCGTGAGCAACATTGTTATAGTCAATTTTTCAAGCAACAGAAAAATCTCTACTTTAAACTTATCAATCTCAACTCACTACACACACTAACACACTACATTGAACACTATTCATCCTTATCAACACTTTTTAGAGGAAGTTTTTCATTTAACTTTTTTTACTTGTATTAAGTAAAATAGTATACTTTTAATGTATTAGGTAGTAGTAGATTTCCAAATAAGTAATGTTATTTTTTTTGAGTTGTTAGGGCAAGATTAAGAATTGTTTCTGTCATTGAAGCAAAACACAAATTTTTTTCGAAAATGCATCTCTGAAATGGATTATTTTTTATTTTCAAATATGCATCTCCGAATTTGGTCCTTACTACAAAGTTTCAAACTAATCTCTTTCCAATTTTTTTAAATAGACAACAGCTGAATGAGACTCAACCGTGAAACTCAACCGTGAAACTCTACCCGCAATTGCCCTAGCATGTTCCATTTATACTAAGGCACCAAATGCCTTGGATTACCGACGGCAGAGGATAAGCCAATGGGTTTAAATTAGACATACGCAATAGACTATATACTTTGAGAACTATATTTGTAATATTATGACATGTTTATTTTAATTAATGGATTTCTTTTTTTTGAAATGTTAATGCTTGAATTAAATTATTGATTATAGTACTGTTAATCAGATTAAAAAAAATTCAAATTAAAACAAAAATACAAACCTAAACATTGTTCTTGCCCACACTGCATGCAGAACAAATTTCAAAAATACATCTCTAAATATTAATATTTCGAATATCTATCTCCAAACCAAATTTTTGTAAAAACAATTAATAGTACATTCGGTTATACATCTTCAAAAATTCCTAAAGCATTTTTAAAGGTGTGATTCACTCAGTAAGAGACAATAACGTGGCAAACTAATAAGATGAGCAGAGGGACAGACTTTCTCTATGTCGAGGATGTGCCATGGCACCCCTTAATTCAATTTATTAAGTAGATATACATTGTATAAGAGTGTTAATCTATATATTACAAATTACAAATTTTCCTAAATATTGTTATTTTGCGAGCGGATCATTCAATGATCAATCCCAATAGTTGCTACTTTCTATTTCAGGTTACTGTATTATTAATCTATTAATGTTCGAACCCACGCAGGTAAGAGGAGCAATATGATAGATACCAACTGACATATTAAATAAAATAGGGAGAATTCCTTTGAATTACACATTAAATAGCAACTTAGATACCAACTGACATATTAAATAAAATAGGGAGAATTCCTTTGAATTACACATTAAATAGCAAAACTTAGAGGGTCTGCACCTCCCAATGCCAAAATTACCCCTTTTCCTATCAAACTTCACGATGATTAACTCCCCCAATGTCTTCCCCTATTTATTCTAAACTTAAACACTTTAAATTAATAATATAATTATTATAATAATTACTCACTACTCACTAACTCTTCTAATAATTTAGTAACAGTTACAAAGTTACAAAATTGAAGAGTCTATAACAATACTACCACTAAATGTTATTACTTATTATAAATATAGCACACACAAAAGTATCAGTCAAGAATTGCCACTCATTAGAACAAGATATTGGTACAGGTTGAAACTACTATTTACGCAGCTTAATGATTTGTATGGAAAATGACTATCAAAAAAATATATCTAATGCAGCAGTATGCAGGGCTGTTGAAATGTCCCTACTGAATTTTGGTGCCAGACTGGAGGACGGATGTTACTTTGCTTTGAAAGTGAGCTTCTAGCCTGCAAAAGAATATCAGGATGTAAGAAACAGCATAAAGTAAAGGAGGAAAAGTACACAGAAGGTTGAAGCACCATGCCTTGTAGCACATTTGTAATATATGGTTTCTGGAGAATTATAGGTGCGTGCATTCCCAAACATTCTTCTCACATCCTCAACAAACATCTCAAATGTCACGTAATATTGTTCTGATTCCACCCTCTTACTCATTGTCTTCAGATCTGTGTTCAAATTAGGAATATGTTATAGATTTCATATGCAAGTTATATGATTTCACATAAAAATTTTGTGGAAGATCTCGCTGTTAAAAATTCACTTGCAAGTTTTTTAAATCACAAGACTCGATAAACTTTAGGGATGAAGCACAAACATCCCTATGATTAGGTGTTTCTAGCTGTCCGACGCATGTCGCACTCCAACACGTGTCGGAAATTTTTTATAAGTATCCCAAAAAAGTAGGTTTTTTATTTGCTTCGACGATCTTTGAATTGGTGCCCCTACACCCATGGCACTCGTTAGATACGTGTCAGAAAATCCAATTGGTGCCCTACACCCATGGCACTCGTTAGATACGTGTCAGAAAATCCAATTGGTGCCCTACACCCATGGCACTCATACGACGCATTTTTTGTTTTGCTTCGACACACCTTATAAGTTCTTGGAACTAATTTCAAACCCATAAAAGAGTTAAAGATGTGTCTAAGCAATGTTTACCAATAAAGGGTTTAGAATATTTTTAACTTTTTGAATAGCAGATGGATAAATAAATATGTAACAGTGTCATTGTCCTATGTTTTTTATATTAGGAGTGTCAACATGTCCTTGTTTAGATTGTTTCATAGTTTGCAGATGAGAATCTGAATCCAAATAAATGGTTCAATTTTGTTATGTACTAAGCTTGGGGGAGGGGGGTCAAGTGAGCTGAGAAGCTAATCCTTTCCATAAACACGCACTTGGTGACACAGACTCTAATAACATTTTCACACTCATTTGTCATGCTTCCAAGATTGGCAAACCATACCGCATAAGAAACAAGTGCAAAACTTACAACTTGCACAAGAAATAAATACCAAAAACAAATGCCGGGGGAGGAAGTGACAAGAAATAATATGATATCAATTTCAGATAGCAAAAGCAGCGAGCATGTTTCTAGACACATTCTTACCCATTGGATCCTTGATGATCTCATAGTAATCAGGAACGTCCCGTGGATCAACGGGTTCTTTGAATGGCCAAGCATCAGCGTGATCAAGCAATGACTGCTGAAAAGAAAAATGATTGTCATAGTTAATTTCTTCAGTTTAACTATTCCACCCAGGCATATTTTATGGTGTGATTATCCATGAATATAAATCTATGCATCATTTTCAAAAAGATCAATAAGCAAAATTTGAGTCAAAGTGCAACATCAATAACCTGCCTTGAGAAGTGAACGCATAAACGCGGTTAAATGTTTCAGGTTTGCAGCATTGTCAGTAGAACCCCCTAAAGTTCTGAACCGCGAATGACCCCACTGATCAGGAGTCCATCCAGCCTCTCCTGTAATTGGCATTCAGTCACAAATTAAAACTTTGATCAGGAAATCACCATACGGAAAAATAGGAAAAAGAAATTCATTTCATTCATAAGCATGTTGTGGGTCAATTTTTCCACAACATCCAAGTTGATGGTCAAATATAAGAGTATGTTCCAAATTAGCCTTAATTAGTAGGCAGTTTTTATTTATTATAAGTGTCATGTGTAACTGCACTGCAATTAGAATAAGAATTAATGTTAAGAAACTATAAATGAAATTTGTGTTGAAAAAGTAAATAAATAAATCAACTATAAATTTTTAATCAAATCAATACACAATTTTCAAACACAGTTTCTCACAAACATTCCATTTATAAATTTCTTAACATGTGCCCATTGGGCACAAGTTAGCATTACCCTTAATTAATTAGGAGAATGAAAGTGTTATCTATAAATTGAGAGGGTGATTAAGAGAGAGAGGATATCATGGAATTGAGTTAGGCTTTGCTTCATTTATGTGTGCTCCATTTATGTGTGAGGTGCAAAATAAATTAAAGGGCTGAGATTAAAAGATTAAAACAAAGTATTTATCTAACAGAAAAAAACAAAACCCTAACTATACAACTTAGGATTTCATCTTCTTCCTCTCAGCACATCATCACCACATCCCCTCAGTCCTATGCTCGTCACCACCTCCTTCCGCCGTCCTTCTGAGTGGTGTCATTTATCCCTTCTGCTCCACACACAGCGGGGCTGTTTTGCTATCTCTCACCCTTCCACCACCGCCGCCGTCACAAAGCAACCCAAAGTCATCGATGCTAATAATATATTTATCATCATGTTGTGATCAACTTAGACATCCCCGTCCCATTCATACCCTCAAATTGAAATCAATTGATTGTTTATTAAAATAAATCTAAATGAATTATAATTTGAATTTTTTATTCCAGTTATCAATTTTGAAGAAAAAGTTTATTTTTTATATAATTATGTTATTTCAAGGTTATATCAAACCCTCAGTTGATGGGAATAACAAAGGTCTCTTTTGTTTGTGTTATTTTTATTAGAGATTTCAAATACTGCCACTAGGACTGGCGGTTGCGGCGGCGGCAACGTGAGGGATGGTTGCCACTAAGGTTGGTGGTTGCACATCGAAGGAGGAATGGCTGTGAGTATAAGGAAGGTAGAGATGATGAGAGGAAGAAAAAGGAATGTTTTTAAACTAATTGTCAACTTTTAATCTATCTAAACAGTTTGATTTATTTCTACCATATGTCACACATCAATGCATTCATCAATGCATTAAACAAGAGTAAATGGAGCGCACATAAATGGAGCAAAGCCTGACACCTTGGAATTTGATTGGAAAGGGGTCACATGTCACACATCAATGCATTAAACAAGAGTAAATGGAGTGCACATAAATAGAGCAAAGCCTGACACCTTGGAATTTGATTGGAAAGTCGTCAGTTTGACATTGGGGAGGTGCAGACCTCGAAGTTCTGCGATTATCATTCTGTAATCAAACGGATTTTCTCTATTTACTTTTCTATATGAGTTGGATTCTATCAGAGTCACAAATCAAATGTGATATGAAATGTTTAAAAACTCGAGAGTTTATACAGAATCGGTAGAAGATTCAAAAATCGTAACTCGAGGATCGTAGCACGGATCATAAGATCCTACTACAGGTTGAAAAGCACTGCAACGAGTCAGCATTGACGATGGTGATGTCTTGTTAATGAAAGAGAATTCAACGAAATAAAAAGCTTGAATGTGAAAGAGGAAGAAGAAGCTCGAATCTGAAAGGGAAAAGAGGAAGTAATTCTGTTTAGATAATTCGTTAGCGAGGAAGAAGAAGCAGCTTGAATGTTAAAGAGGAAGAAGTAATGGAAAAGAATTTATGTTGAAATAAGTCTGTAACATGGAAGAAAGAGAATTTATGTTGAAATAATTCTGTACCGAGTTATTTCATGATACACGTTTCTCTTGAAAAAGATAAATTTTGATCATGTCTTTATGAATTCTTATTTTAGAAATAAATCAGCATTTAAAGAAACCCGGCCTGATCTAGGCCCATTTTAGAAAATTAGGGTTTTTCCTTAAAAAACACCTTAAAACAGAAGCGCCGCCTTGCAGAATGGAAAACGAGTCACAATTTCAACTCGGACCAGTTTACCGAGTTTCACCATACGAGTTTACCTCTGATTCAGCACGCCGGCATGCTCCTGAAACGTTACCTCGGACGAGTTAGCGAGTCAACTAGCAGTTCTGCATACACGGGTGATATAGACTAAAGATATGTTTATAAGTGGAGACAATTCTCATCTTACAAGCCGATTTAGTAAAATTGAGTTAGGCAAAATCCAAAATTTAAGATATAGTATCTTTGTTGGAAGTAGGGGGGAGACGAAAGGTGATCAAGCCTTTGCTTGGAAGTCCTTTGAGGAAAAGGGAACAGAAGGACTAAAGGAGGAGCATGTGTTCTCCCAGTCCTTACTCCTTGGATTTATGGATTGACAGGGAGACATAATTCTTTTTTCAAATTAAAAAGTTAAATAAGTTTTTTTGGTCCTATAAAAATCTCAAATTTTGTTTAGTCCTAAAAAATTTCATTAAATTTTGGTCCCCAAAATATTTTCCGTCTGAACTTTTAGTCCTCCCTTTTAACTAAGTTAACAGAATCTGTTTATGGCATGTGATGTGTTTTTTTAATGATCTGAATTTGATATTATTATTTAACTATGCACATATGGAAATAAAGAAAATAACAATAAATAAGTGGAAACGAATCTTCAACTTTTTTTGGCAAAACCAATCATCATCTTCTCACCCAAAATAAAAAAGTCATATTCTCCAAAATCCCCCACACCATGGGCAGTGAAGGAAGGGAAAGGAATAAAGAAAACCATCCTGTTTTTTTAAATGAAGTAGAGAATCCTAGGTATCATGTAAATCTGAAGATATAAAAGAAAAAACTACCTAAACAAATAGCAGCGGCGAAAGAAAAACAAAAACAAGTAAAAAGAGGATGGGTTTATACCTAGCCGACAGCAAGTTCAAAACATAATTTTTGTCATGTTATTTTTCAAGACCCCTAATCCGTGATTCGCAAGTATTGGAAAAAACTCAAATCACATGTTGGTTAAAGAAAGAGCCTACAAAGGGTTTACATTAAGTGGCACCACTCACCTAACAAATTGGTTTTATAAGGATGAGTTAACTCAAACTTTAATTCTGATATGTTATTAAGACCCTATCAATTTGGGTCATCCACCATTTATGGGCATGGGGTGTGTTAAAAAAACTCAAGTCTCACATTGGTTAAAGATAGAACCTACAAAAAGTTTATATAGAATGACATCTCTCACCTTACAAATCGGTTTTGTAGAGATTAATCAAGTCAAACTCTAATTCTAATGGAAAAGATATTGAGAAACGCAAGGGTGAAAAAGAGAGAACAATACTAGTAAATCAGAAGAAAAAAAATGGGTTTGTTAGGATTTAGAGACAGCAAGAAATCAATTACCATTAATGTGGAATCTAAAAAGTGAAAAGATGAATACTATAAATTGAATGGTTTTCTTCATTTGATTGCCTTCATTGCAGCTAGTTTTTTCACTGTTGCTACCTTATTGAACTTGGTTTTCTTCATTTAACTTTTAAAAGATTTGAATTGAATTTACCATTTTTATAGTATCATTATCCTTAGGTTTCTCGGCTTCAGTTAAGGAAAAAAAAATCTGGATGGTTTTTTTATTTGATTCCATTCCTTCATAGGATTGTTTAAAAACTCTTGAGTCCATGGTTCTCAAGATCTTGATCTTAAAATTTTAGATTTTAAGGTCTCACTCACCCCCATCGATCCCGTTCTTAAGTATAATCGTGTGTTGTAGCCCAACTGTGAAAAAAAACCCATGAATCAAGTAAAGATACTTTAAATATATACTATTATTAGTATGATCTTATGATTATTGTTGCGATCTTATGTTTTACGATCTTGTTACCTCCTCTCCATCTTACAAAAATAATTAGGTAGGATCTTCCGACCTTAGCTACGATTTTATATTTTACGATCTTGCTATACTCTTCCAATCTTAGGTAAGATCTCGATCTTGACAACCTTGATAGAGTCTACACAGAATCGATGGAGGATTGGAATATCGTAACTCGAGGATCGTAGCACGAATAATAAGATCCTACTAGTGGAAAAATAATTTTTATGTATATATCATGCCCAAAAATCATATAGAAGTTCATAAGTACACAATCATAACCATAAATTCATAAGTTCATTATCATTATCATAAATTCAAAATCAGAACATAATCATAAAAACTAAGTTCAAATTAAAAATCATCTCTTAGAAGAACAGGGGAGGAAAAAAACAGAGCCGAATGGTTGCGTTTAAGGAAGAAGTCGTTCTGTATAGAATAAAAAATAAGAAGCAATTAATAAGGAAGAATAGTGATAGAACAAGAGAACTTATGGGGAAACAAAAGAGTAATAATATGCTGTAAGGATTGCGTTTTTTGAGATACGGCATATCTCTGAATTTCTATTTAAAATAATAAAAAATAATGGGTTTAAATTATGACGCGATCCAGGCCCATTTTAAAAAATTAGAGTTTTTCTCAAAAAAAACCCAAAAAAAGGAGCCGCTGCGGCTCAGAACTCAAAACGAGTTTACTTTACAACTCGTGCCGTTTACCGTTTTTGTTAACTGCGATCCCACCTGAATCGCAGTACGCCGACATGCTATTGGAACGTAAAATTGTATGAGATTACGTGCTAACTCGCAATCCTGCATACACTGCTTCACAACCACGGTTGCTAGGGATTTTGGAGAAGATGGAGGTTGGTTTGGTCAAACAAAAAAAAAAGATTGATTTCCATGTGTGCGTAGTTAAATAATTAAAAAAATCTAGGTCATTATAAAAGCACACATGGCAATGCCACATCAAATTCTGATAAACTCGGTTAACGAGACTAAAAGTTGTGACGGAAAACATTAAGGAGACCAAAACTTGATGAAAAATCATAGAGGGACTAAAACCAAAATTTAAGATATTTATAGAGATCGATAACTTATTTGACCCCAAGCTAAATAAAGGGAAAATGGAACATCCCTCTAATTTTAATTACCAGACAGGGTGAGAGTTTCCCTCCTTTACCTAATCCAAACAGCTCAAGAACTTCAAAAAATGGCATTAATTCCGTACATCATAAATAATACCACCTCCCATTTTCCTTTAGCTCAAGAAAAAGTTAATCAGTAAGATGCATTCAGCACTAAGAAGCACAAAGACTTGGAATCATTCATAAGGCCTTGGATGAGAGAGGTGGACATATTATACAAGTATAAGTTAACTAACCTATAAAAAGAGACAAAAAAGTTTGACACGAAGCTTGCCATATTGTGAAGATAGGTAATGCATAAATTTTTCCATAGGCACCAAACAAAAATGTTGATAAGTAGCTAAACAGAAATTGGGAATAAATTACTTACTCAAACCAGGGATGTCATCAACAATTTTTTTAGGAATACCAGCTTCTTTCTGCATAGTGTCAATCAGGAGGGGAAAGTTAATATACTATAAGCTTTCCAATCAGACTTACATATGAAAAAGAAAAATGTAGCTTCAACCAAAATAAAAGATGATTATTTTCCCTATCCTTACTCATTATTCATGTTAAGGAAGTTAGCATGCTTAGATATTGGAAGAGCAGTGCAATTGGTTAAATATCCCATGCAATATTCATATTCATTAAGCTGATAATATAATCCAAATTTTACGAAAGTCACTTGACATGGGAAAAACATAAAATGCCATACAGGAAATGAAAAAAAAGCAGAATTTAGAGTGCCACATACCTTCTGAAAATCAATTCCAGCATAAACAATGTGACAGTTCGACAGTTCTCTAATCTTTTCATCTATTGCCTACACTTATAACCAACAATAATGATCAAACACATCATGATTTATTAAGAGTGGTAAATAAAAAATAGACTAGCAAGAAGCTACACAGCATAAAGAAACAAAGATAATGCATTCCAAATATTAAAAATGACTGAAAATACAACACAGTAATATCTTATTTGTTTACACAATTTGACCAGATAAGCTAAACATCATATAGAAACAGAGATAATGCGTTCAAAAATATAGAAGAGACCAGACCATCTGCACATCATGTAGACACAAAGATAATGCATTCAAAAACAGATGACTGATCAAACCAGGCCAGCGCACAACAAAAAATGCATTCAAAATTATAACAAAAGATTTGAAATACAACACAAAAATAACTCAATTTTTCCATAAAATTAAACCAGACCCAACCAGCTACACATCATAGAAAAACAAACGTAATGCATTGACCAGACCGGAGAAATGAAGAGACCAGACCCAAGGCTTCAATATAAGAGACGGCAAAAATAACAATTAGAGTTAGTTATGCGGCTATGTTTTATTATTATTAATTGTGTCAGTAATGTATGTTTATGTTTAAGAATATATAGGCGACTCGGACATCTAGGACCTACCGCCTCCTAAAAAAGCTTACATTCACATCCCACTGACATTCTTGATCTCCTATAACAAGGAAGTCGCTCCAGAAAACCCTCATCCTCAAGTCGCAGCAAAACATCACCTCTCAAGGACATCCTTTCAGCTAGGAAGCTCTTCAGGATTCGAGTTTTGTGTTGTTCTTTTTTTGTTTTATTGCTCTTGTACTACGGTATGTGGTTCAGATTTGTGCTCTTTTATTCAATATGTACAACCAAGTCCATGACCAGAGATAGGGTGAATCATTTTGTTGAACCTTTTATCATCAGTATTCATAGCTATAAAAATTCCCTGCTCTCATATAATCCCTATACATAAATTGTCGAATAACATTGTAAGGTAAGCCATCCTTATGACAGCAAATTGTTTGATCTACTGTTCTCAAGATGGAGATTCCACCCAGGATCAGAAGGAGGTTGAAAGATCGTAGCGTTGCACCATAACGTAATTACATGTGATTATAAGTTTTTTCTAAGATTTAATATTATTATGATGTATTATTTATTTTCAGTTATTTGCGTGCTTGGGATTAAAATATGATTTATCTAAAACAATAAATGGCAATTAAATGGGTGATATGACCCTATTTTAACAATGCAATGCAAAGTAAAATTTGATTAAAAAATACAAGTTAACGTACCTGTCTTTGACGACGGATCATAGTTGATAAATCAGTGTAAGGAAGCTTTGGATCAATCTTACACTCCATGAGAATTCCCCCATCATAATCCTTTATGTAACTGAAAAGACAAGTATTTATGATGAATTTTCATAGACAGTATAAAAAAAAATAAGTACATCCATTTTAATAAATACTTAAATAGTGCATCACAAAATTCTCATTCTATGGGTGAAAAATCATAATCAATACTAAAAAATCCCTTCAACTAAAATTTACAGCCCCACACCCTCAACAACTAAATAGAAATTTAACAACAAAATCTAAGATCAAAAATTTCAGTTAACTTAAAAGACACAGCATCCACTGTAAAATCGTGAAATGAATGTCCTAATAGGAAGTGCTTCTTAAAGATATCAGAGACAAGAAAATTGAGTATAAGCATACCCTTGCCATCGATCTTTCTCCAAGAAAATCTCTTTTGTAAATCCCTGAAAATACATCCAAACAACATTGCAAATTTTTATAATGCTGTTAATTCAACATAAGGACATTATTGCACAGAAACCCTTCCCAAAGTTAAATAACAATTTCCAGAATACCAAAAGTTTAAATGGAATAGAAAGAACAAATATATGGATCCTGCATGACTGCTACCATGCAGGGAAATTATGCTTCTTAGTATCAGATCCATGACAAACTTGACCAGGAAATAGACGGGACTTGGTGAAAGTTCTTTGCCTATACTCTAAAATTGATAGCCTCCTCCAATAAACAAAAAAGATGGTTCATAACAGATAACTTAACTATTTTTTTCTAGATTTAGGGCAGAAGAAACTCATAACATACTTCCTATTTTTCTAACGCCAGCTAGTAAAATCCAGATGCATCTCTATGGTATATTAGTAAGCCAACAAGACCACAAAAAAAAATTCCCCTTATCAGACAAAAAATGGGTTTTACCCCAAATACAGGATTTTTAAGCTTCATACTATACTATAGTTGTGCATTTCAAACAATTTCCCAAAGTATGGCTCTTTTAGCAACATCACCCGTTTTATCCATAATAGCAATACACATTGATGTACCACCCTATTGGCACAATCCAACTGGGATGTGACGCGCCAGTGCGTGGTTGGCGGCTTGGTACAATAAACATTGCAACTACACATGTTAGACATTTGCATGTTGCTTTTATTGTTTTTCCTGCCATGTGTATTGCTGCAACCCATGTGGCAAAAAGATTAATATTTAGGGAAAGTGTTCATAATATATGTATTGTTTAGTCAGAAAGCAAAATATTTATCATACTACTGATATCAATAGATACCCCAATGGTAATGATCATAAATAGGGATCACAAACCTGTTTGATAAAATAGCCAACAGCATTATTGTCAGCATATGTGAGAAAATGTGTCAGCCCATCTACATCACGTGCATACTGTTTTAAGTGATTCATCAATCTGGTCCCATATCCTTTTACTTGTTCATCAGCTGTAATCGCACAAAAGGCTATCTCACCGAACCTCTGGCTATCAACCATAGTGCACAACAGCATTAATAAATTAAACCACAGGGCAATCCTTGTAAGTGAAGATTTTTTATTTGGGGATGGGGAGGAATAATTATAGAAAAAATAAGAGGGGAAAACAAGGAAGTACCACATATATTTACAGCTTGGGTATTTTCGATAAAATTATCAATCAAACTGATTCTCAGATTACTAATTTATATGGGCCTTGAGAGGCATTTTTATCATGTGCAGAAAGTACAATTATACTAATAAAACAATATAACAACAACTAAAACAGACAACAGTTCACCTCTTTAATAAGCTAACCTGTGATAACAACTACTGTAAACATTCTGTTCCCAGTTATTGATACAAGAACAATAACAATATAACGGCGCAAATATAAATTAAATATTTATGAGAAAAAAATATAAAGTAAAGGCTGCTAGAACCCGGAAAAAAAAGTGGAGATGAGTTATTACCTTGCATATGGACGATATGTAATGCCTCCAACAACGTGATTACGCCTTATAACCATTACAGACTTATGGCTCCTACAAATTTAACATGAAAAGATTTTGTAATAACCGAGATGAGGAAAAATTCAAGAGTAGCAATGGAGAACTTTTTTAGTGAAGACAGAAATCTAACATGCAGTTCTTATTCAATAAATTGACTAGCTGGAAAGTATGAACTGACCATGTGTGCAAACTAGATTTTGTAAAAGAAGTATCTCAAAAACTATCAAACAACAGATACCCCTTAAAAAAAAACTTATTCGTTAATAAAAGAACGGGGATAATAGTGATTTAAGACAGATAACAAACTATGGTCTTCTTGTCAAAGTACCACGTTGCTAAAAAATGAAGATTACTCCTTCAGGTATGCCCCTTTGGTAAACCTACAGTTCTCCTCCATATCAAATTTCAAATACTCTTCAAACTTTGAAGCAGCAAAAGATACAGTATATTAATAATGCCACAAGTATGAATTACGTAAAGTAGTTATAAAAATACTAATCTATTATGCATTAAATAGTTATAAGTCTTTCACTTCTATTCCTAGTTTCTTCGGGAAAACATAAAAACAACAGAAAAAAACTTTATAAACTTCCACTTCGTAATAAACTAGAACTATATCTCCTCATTTCTCTACATGAAAATTTTAGGATCTTTGTTTCAATGAATAGAGAAAGGGAGGAGGTAATTATAGTCAAATAAGTTTTTCAGCTGTATTGTTGATGGTGGTCCATGGCTGAGAGCCAAAATCCCGCCATATTGGCCGCTTAGCAGTGTCATTATGGCGGATTATTGCGGAAAAACCCGTAATATCGATTGATATTTACCATAGCGGCGAGCCCAAAAATTGCCATGTACATCCTCCATAGCGCCGCCATGGTGGATATTTAACTACACTGTTTTTCAGTCGTCACAAATGAAGAAAAATTTACATTCCAAACTAGTAATAGTAAAAAGTATTGGTCAACATTATTATATTTGATAAACAGATAATATAAGATATGCTTTTTTAGGGCTATGTTGGGTAGTGCAACTGGGAATTATTTTAGGCTTGAATTGGAAAAGTAATTTTTCACCAAATCCCAAACATACCCAGACTAATTTAAGCACTGTGTGAGTAAGAAAGTATAACGGGTACTTAAAAAGATTGTGGGCATTACCTATCCATAACAAGTCGGACAATGTACTCCTTGGGCATATTGGGAAGTTGTCTAGCAAATATATTCTTCAATCCTATCAACCTAAGGAGCAAAACAAATAACAATGGCAAGCATAGAACATAATATTAGTAATGATGATTTCACCCACTAAAAAACTTTGGAGTTTTAACAAACAAAAGAAAACAGCAGACTAAACTACATGCAGGAGCGGATGCAATGGGGGTGAGCACGTGCCTTGGCCTAATGTAAGTTCATGTTGCATAGACTCTAGCACTAATTTGTAATTGCACAAAAACAATGTAGTCATTAGGTTAATAGTCATTTATGATACACGTTATTTGGTCTACTGAAAAATACTCTGCATAAACTAGGACTAGGAGTATTATTATGCTCAACTTTGATAACTTTATGATACTTTTGATTTAAATTCTTCAGTAACTAATTTGATCTCTCCTATAAAAACGAGGATAAATGTAATGTCAATTACATCTTTAAATTGCAACAAGTATAAGATTGCTCTAACTTATATCTTAGACTTACAAGCAGTAAAGTAACATATATTATTTTCATAAATAAATGTTTCTAAGAAGATTATTAGTATAGGCAGGCAGGGAAGCATAAGTGTTATACCAAACCATATGCTCGTCGACACCATCATTAGAAAGGCATGCAAATTTGAGTTTTCCAGTTTCTTCCTGAAAAAGACAATACAGACATAACCATGAAACCTGTCACCTCAAACAATTTTATAACATTTTGTCTAATATCTGTGAGCAAATTTAAACCGATTAAAAGAAATGTTGAATGCAAAACTATGACATTAGTAACAAATTTAAGCAGTTAACTGACATTAACAAGCAAGTAAATAATCCTATTTGAATCCTGAATAATTTTGGAGTTTTGAGAACAGATTTCAAACAAAATTAACAAATAACTGTGAAATTTTATCATGAAATTAAGTTAAAGGAGATTAAACAAAACCTCTTTCTTGAGACTCTCTTCCCTGGCACTGTAAGCACCACTGGTCTGCAAATTTTCAGTGAATATCTTCGTTGCATCCTCCTTAACCACAATGCCGGGGACAGAACCGGCGCCGGGAGCAGCACCGGGAACAGAAGGTCCAGAATCTTTAGTCACATCGGACTGTTCGATCTTAACAGTGGAGTTTTCAGTTTTGAGCTTACTATTGCGGGGAGCAGCGGGAGCATTGTTGAGCCTGGAAGCGGTGAAATTCCGCATGGAGGAACCGTTATCATTGTCGTACTCGTCTTCGTCGTCGTCAACAACCGCATCCTCTGAGTCCTCGTCGGAATCAGAGTCGGCACCACGGGCGGAAATGCTTTCTAGGTCGTCATTGGAGGTAAGTGCGCCGTCGCGCGTGTCGGCGGATAAAGAAGAAGGTGGAAATGGAGGCGCGTGATCTTCGGATACGAGTTTGCGTTTGCGGATGGAGGAGGTGGCGGAGGCAGAGGCGGAGTGGGAAGGTGAAGCGGACTGGGAACTCCGGGAACGGAGTGGTCCGGCACCGTGTGATTCCATCTTAGGGTTTCACTTCAATTGGTTCTCAGTTATCGAACGGCTTCTATTTTTTATTTTCTTCAACCTTCAACTCGTTTGTTTATATTTTATTTTGAGAGAATGTAGCTTTCGTTTATACTATGTTTTTAGTTTTCAATGATAGAATAATTCTTATGCATTACGAGTCATTGTAACATATTTTAAACAAACAAGAAATTAAGAGATAAAACGTAGTGGAACTATCCATCTAAATTAATTTTACACCATCGTATAATAAAATTAGAGAAAAGGGGTGATGCACTAACAGTTTAAAAAGTTTTATTAGTGTTAAAAGTTTTACACTGTCAACCAATCACGACCGTGCATTCTACCAAGTCACACCGTTATTTTTAAATTAATAACATGACATGGCAGAATAATATATTCTCATTGGATGACAGTGTAAAAAATTTCACTGTTAGTGCATTTCCATTATAACATTAAGATATGTTATACCAGTATTTTAAAATTAGAGGGAAGGTCCATTGTAGTCCCTCACAAAAACTGCAGAGGACAAATTAGTCCCTGAGAATAAAAAGTCTCTATTAAATCTCTTACAAAATTTAACCGAGTCATTTAATCTCTCTACTAATATTTTTTTCAAACCGGATTTTTTCTTATTTTTGAACCGTGACTAGACTGCCAGTGAAAACTCATTTTAGTCCCTCCCAAAAAAGAAAGAGTTCAAATTAGTCCCTGAGAAAAAAATTCTTATTTAATCTCTTACAAAATTTAACTGAGTCATGTTAGTCTCTCTTTTAATATTTTTTTCAAACGATTTTTTCATATTTTTAAACCGTGTCTGGACTCCTATTTTACGACTGTCGATTTGAAATTATTTGTGAATGAATTGTAGATAAATCATCGCGATACCACGATGTTTTTTTATTGGGTTTATTATCAGACTTATGGATGGGTGACTACGGAGTTTCCTGTTATGTATTTTTGTGTATTAGGTGTTGTTATTATTTCAATTGTTAATGATCTTTTAAGAAGGTTTAGTTCTGCCACTGGAGTGATTTAGGCTAATTTCTTATTTTTGTAAATAATACTTGTGGCGAAAATAATACACATGATATATGGGAAGAAAATTGGTTTATCTTGTCTGAGTTTCCAATTTCTGAAAGCAGGTTTATCTTGTCAAGTCCAGTCACGGATTAAAAATAGGAAAGAATCCTTTGAAAAAATATTAAAAGAGGGACTAACATGGCTCAGTTAAATTTTGTAAGGGATTAAATATGAATTTTTTGTTTGTTATGGACTAATTTGGACTCTCTCTTTTTTGTAAGGGACTAAAATGGGTCTTCATTGGCAGCTCAGTTACGGTTCAAAAGTAAGAAAAAAACCGGTTTAAAAAAATATTAGTTTGGGGACTAACATGACTTGGTTAAATTTTGTAAAGGATTTAATAGAGACTTTTTGTTTCTCAGGGACTAATCTGTCCTATGCAGTTTTTGTGAAGGACTAAAATAGACCTCCACTCTTAAAATTAAAATTGTGACTTAGTTATACATGTTCGTGATTGGTTAAAAATGTAAAAATATTTTACACGGTTAGTGCATACTCTTTTTTCTCTTTAGACAATCTGTCCATCATTATAATTTGCAGGTGTTGTTTTATATTTTATATATATGATTAAAGACAAAGTCAAACATCTATCCAACTTTAACGGTTATGATTCGCTGAAAATCAAACATCCACAAAATTTTAACATATATGATTTGCTAACCGTGTAAAAAATATATTTCAATTAAATTGTTTCAACAAACAAGGAAAAGTTACTTGGTTTTTCTTTAAAGCTAATTAAAAACTAAACTTCAAAACAAGGCAAGACGGAGAAAAAAAAATTTAAATAACAAAGTTTAAAAAAAAATTACCAAAAAAACAAGTTTTTCAGAAAATTTACCAAAGTGTCTAGGTTTTGCAGGACCCCTTAGAGTATGCGCCAAATGAATTGGCGCATTGGTAAAAAAAAATTATGCGTATGCGCCAAATGGTTTAGTGTCAATGTGTCACCCACATTAGGTTAGCCAAATGGTTTGGCGCCTATGTGGGTGTTTTTTTCTTTCTTTTTTTTTTACTTTTTACACTAATGAGCCAAATGAATTGGCTAATTCAAGAAAATCTTATACCAATGTGCCAAATGGTTTGGCGCATACTCCGGAGGGTCTGCAAAACCTAGAAACTTTGGTAAATTTTCTAAAAAACTTGTTTTTTTGGTAATTTCTTTTTTAAACATTGTTATTTAAATTTTTGTTTCCAAGACGGAAAGCTATTTAGATACTATACCTTAACTCACATAGAGAATCTTAATGCATTATTTGATTCTTTAATTTAATTTAAAGGTTTATTTTTATCCTTAAACATTCATTTTTAACTTCTTAAAACTCGTTAGGTTAGTCGCATTGGTTCTTTTAGTTAAATTTTATAAAAACAAATGGTTAAGTTGTACATATGTAGCACTTCAACTGGTATTATGTTATCTGACATGACTTTTTATTTATTTTAAATTTATTATTATTTGTAATCAAACTCCTCTTCGACACCCTTAACCTTAATTTCATTTCATTTACTTGCATATAGGCAAACACATAAGCGTCATATGTTCAAACCAAGAGTATATTGTTTCTCCTTTAATCTAAAATTCTGGCCTATAGACTCAATATGTCCTATTTTGTTGGGACATTTAATCTGACACAGCATTCAACAAACAGGTATTCATGAATTAAACAATGTTGGAACGTAATTGAACATACAAAATTGTTAACCCAGTTCAGTACAATAACACCTAATTTAAGGACTACAAAGTCGGGAAGGAGACCCACTATTAGTAGTATCAATTCAAAGCTAAACAACCTCAGTTTACAACTTTTCACTTAATCACTACCCAGTTCAACTTCTACCTAAGAACCTCATAGATAAGAGAACCCCTCTCACTTTCCAATCACTGCAGTGATGTCTCACACTAACGATCCACGTTAGTGATTGTTAGGAGTAAATTAATGGTAAATTCATGTGTTAATAGAAGTGATTTAGTCTCCAAACCAATGCAAAATGTGATGAATCCATAGGTTTTTATGAAGAATTGAACTGAATAAGTTTAGTTCATGTATAAAGCAAATCGAATCACTTGTGGGTGTTATTGTTGCAGGTTTTGAGCTGAATTGGAACTTAAGAAGAACATGAGGAGGATAGAGAGCTTGAAGTCTCAAAGGCAAAGGAAAAAGTTGGTTTGTGCAAAGGTCGCGCCGCGAGAGTTCTTCCTTGCGCCGCGAAAATATCTCTGTTTGAGGGGCGCGCCGCGCCAGCCCGTTGCCGCGCCGCAGCCTCGGCGTTAAAAGCCCAAAAATTCTGTTTAAAAGCCCTAGCTTCCAAGAGAAAAAGGGTGGTTAGAGAACTTTGTGAAGAGCGAAATTAGGAGAGCATTCTGAGTTTGCAATCAATAACAACAATTGAAGGCCAATTCTTTACCAATTGAAGACATTCCATTGATGAAGATGAATCCTTCTATTAATTCTTGTGTGTTCTTCATGTCTATGGAGAGCTAAATCCCTCTTGTTGAGTCTAAGGTAGTAGTTAACCTATGAATATACATTACCATTAATTAATTCCTGTGAACAATTGTTTGAATTCATTATCAATGAGAAACCTTGCTTTTAATTTACATCATTGTTGAATCTTCGATCGAAAGAGAGGATTTTTACTTTTGCCCTAGGTTACTATATTGATTCAATTATAATTTGCAGAGATGGAATTGTGATTGGGTTTTCATAATTATCGTTCTTAATTACTATTATCGATATTGATATTTGGAGAGATCGAATCTCATACCGGTAAAAGTTTATCTAATTTGATTTGCAGACATGGAATCTTATTTGAGGATAAGTGAAGATAGTGATTCAAAGGATTGTTCTATTGGGAATTAATTGATAATTGTATAGGATTAGGTTGATGAACCCTAAAGGCTCAACATCTTTCTTTATTTGTTAACACAAAGTCCTTTACTTGCTTTTAATTTATTATTTGTTTTTGATATTATTAGAAGTATAAAACAAACCAAACTCAATTTTCCTAACTCAAAATAAACAACTATAGAACGGCAGTGATATTAACCAATCCCTGTGGATACGATATATTACCGAAAATATTTACCCACAAATACTTTCAACAAATTGGCGCCGTTGCCGGGGATTGGTGTCAATATTGCACGCATTGCAATAGTTCTTATTTTGAGTTTTAATTTTTATTTTCTCGATTTGGTTGTTTCACGTGTTTGTTAGTTTGTGCAGAAATTCGTGTATGCGCAGCAAAGTTCCCAGTGACCAACTTCTTTTTGATCCCGAGATCGAAAGGACCGCTAGGAGGCTAAAGAGCAAAGCACGAAGCAGAGCAAACATAGCAAGAACAAGAGACAACGCAACCGCGACATCGTCACAACAACTTGAAACTATTGACGAGTCGCAAGAAGGATTCTTCTTTCACGAACTATTCACGGAAGAAGAACCGGAAGTTATTGTACAACCTACTGTTGGCAACATGGCAGCTAATGGTCCATGTGCTAATAGTCCAAGACTCAATCCTCAGTTCGCTAGAACTGCCGCCAACGGGCGACCGACAGAACTGAAGACCGGTATCATACAATTGATTTGTGCAAGTCCTTTCGCCGGATTGGACCATGAAGACCCGTACACGCATCTTACTCGATTCTATGAGTTAGCAGGTACTACGGGTGTCGCTCAAGCTGATGAGGAAGCATTATTTAAGAGGTTGTTCCCACACTCTTTGCTATCTAAGGCAAAAGATTGGTACCTGGATCAACCCGAAGCAGTGATGACTAATTGGAACACATTGGAAGAAAAATTTCTAGAAAGGTTTTACTCTCAAAACCGATTCTTTGAAGCAAAAACAGCAATAGCAGTATTTTCTCAAGGTAGTAATGAATCTTTGAATGAAGCATGGGAAAGGTATAAAGCTATGTTGAGAAAGTGCAAAGGACACGGTTTTTCAGACGTTGATCAAATCCATATGTTCCGTAACGGTCTCACAGCTACAAACAAGACACTTTTGGACGCCACAGCTGGTGGTTCTCTCATGTCCAAAACACCTGAAGAAGCTACTCAGATAATAGAGCGAATGGCTCTAAATGATCGTCAAGGCAATCATGATCGAACAGTAAGAGATAAGAAACCCGGAATGTTAGAGTTGAACAACAGTGATGCTCTACTTGCTCAGAACAAATTGCTAACTTCACAAGTGGAACTTTTGACACAACAAATGTCTAAATTACCACAACAGATCAAGGAGCTGAACGGGGTATCTAATTCATATCAAGTTGCTAAGTGCGAATTATGCAAGGGAGATCATCAAACAGGATTCTGTCCACCAGTGCAAGAAGAAGAAGTGAATTACATGAATAATAACCAAGGACAAAGGCCGAATCAATATCAAAATCAGCCATACCAACAAGGTTATCCACCAAGATATAACAATCAAGGGTACCAACAAAGGCCACCGAATCAAGGGTATCAACAACAAGCATTCCAACCGTACACTCAACCACCACCGCAACAAGGAGGACAATCAAAGCTAGAAGAAACTATGACACAATTTATGCAAATGTCCATGACAAATCAAAAGAATCAAGAAGCAGCTATAAAGAGTTTAGAAACTCAAGTGGGCCAACTTGCTAAGCAGATTGCAACTAATCAATCAAATGCAACTTTCTCGGCCAACACTCAAGAGAACCCAAGGGAACATTGCAAAGCAGTGGTAACAAGGTCTGGACAAAAAGGTGGCAAGGATGAGACGGAAACTAATGAGGTCGAAGACGATAAAGAAAAGGAAGATGAAAAACATGATGGAGAAGATGAAGAATATGAAATTATTAACAAGGGGGCTGAAGAGGAAGATATGAGTAGAGAAGTCAAGAAGGAGAAATTAAAAAGAAGGAGTGCTAAAGATAAGATGGCGAACAACACGATTCCAAGTCAACATTTGCCATATCCTCATGCTCCTTCAAAGAAAGACAACGCTAGACAATATGCCAGGTTTATGGAAATTTTTAAGCAACTACAAATTAATATTTCATTCTCTGAAGCTATTGCCCAAATGCCAAAATATGCGAAATTTATGAAAGATGTCTTGACAAAGAAGAAAAGACCGGAAGAAGAAGAGGTTATTATACTTGATGCACAATGTAGTGCTATCATATCACGCCTCCCTCAAAAGGCGAGAGATCCTGGAAGAGTTACTTTACCGGTCACAATAGGAAATCAAAATATTGGGAATGGATTGATTGATCTCGGATCAAGCATAAATTTAATTCCCTTATCAATAGTAAAGCGGCTGGGAAATATTGAGATGAAAGCAACAAGAATGACTTTGCAACTAGCAGACAAGTCTACCACTCTCCCATATGGAATTGCACAAGACATGTTAGTAAAAGTTGACAAATTTTTGTTTCCGGTAGATTTTGTGGTGATTGATATGGAAGAAGATAAAGATTCACCTATCATTCTTGGAAGACCATTCATGAAAACAGCCCGGATGATGATTGACATCGACGACGGTATAATGAAGCTAAGAGTCCAAGATGAAGAGGTATGTTTTAACCTTTTTGATGCTATGAAACAACCCAAAGACAAGAGTGATTGTTTTCGCATGGATGTAACTGAAGCAAGTGTCGAAGAAGTAGCTAGCCAAATTCATCTTTCTAACCCTTTAGAGAGATCTCTTGTTGATTCTTTTAATGTACTCACTCAAGAAGAAGAAAAAGAAATTGAGTTGTTTCTAAAAGAATTAGAGAAAGGTAGCAACACATCCAACAAAGAAGACAAAGTGGAGGATTTGGGGCTGAAAAAAGAAGTGAAAGAGTCGAAGCTAGAATTAAAATTGCTCCCAACTCATTTGAAGTATGTATTTTTAGATGAAGAGGGAAGTAAACCGGTCGTTATTAGCTCAAAGTTAAATGCTACAGAAGAGGCAAGACTCATACAAATCCTTCAAAAGAATAAAGCAGCAATCGGATGGGTATTGGCAGATTTGAAAGGTATCAGCCCCGCATATTGCATGCACAAGATTATGTTAGAAGAAGACTTCAAACCAGTGGCCCAACCACAAAGAAGACTAAATCCAACAATGAAAGAGGTAGTAAGGAAAGAGGTGATCAAACTCCTAGAAGCAGGAATGATTTACCCAATTTCTGATAGTGCATGGGTAAGTCCGGTACAAGTTGTTCCAAAGAAGGGGGGCATGACGGTAATCCGTAATGACAAAAATGAACTCATACCTACTAGAACTGTGACCGGGTGGCGCATGTGCATAGATTACCGGAGACTCAACAAAGCAACAAGGAAAGACCACTTTCCATTACCATTCATGGATCAAATGCTTGAGAGATTATCGGGGCAGAATTACTATTGCTTTCTGGATGGGTATTCCGGATACAATCAAATCGTAGTCAACCCAGAGGATCATGAGAAGACAACATTTACATGTCCATTTGGAATCTTCGCATATAGGAGGATGCCATTTGGACTATGCAATGCCCCAGCAACTTTTCAACGATGCATGCAAGCCATATTCTCTGACCTTATCGAAAAGAGTATTGAAGTATTCATGGATGACTTTTCAGTGTTCGGAAAGACGTTTGATATATGCTTGAACAATCTAGACGTGGCACTTGGAAGGTGTATTGAGACCAATTTGATACTTAATTGGGAGAAGTGCCATTTTATGGTAACAGAAGGAATTGTACTCGGACACAAAGTATCTTCAAGAGGACTTGAAGTAGACCAAGCCAAGGTGGAGGTAATTTCAAAACTCCCACCTCCAATAAATGTCAAAGGAGTACGAAGCTTTTTAGGTCATGCAGGATTCTACAGAAGGTTTGTTAAAGATTTTTCCAAGATCGCCAAGCCTTTGAGTAATTTACTCAACCAAGGTACGTGTTTTAATTTTGATGAATCTTGTGTTAAAGCCTTCAATGACCTGAAAGAACGGCTAGCTACCGCACCTGTTATAGTAGCACCAGATTGGAACAACCATTTTGAACTCATGTGTGATGCTAGCGACTATGCCATAGGTGCGGTGTTAGGCCAACGGAAAGGAAAAGTTTTTCATGTCATACACTATGCAAGCAAGGTGCTAAATGACGCTCAAGTCAATTATGCTACCACAGAAAAAGAATTTTTAGCTATAGTGTATGCTCTTGAAAAATTCAGATCATATCTCATTGGGTCAAAAGTGGTGATTTATACTGACCATGCAGCCATAAAATATTTGCTCACCAAACCGGATTCGAAGCAAAGACTCATTCGTTGGGTCCTTCTCTTACAAGAATTTGACATAGAAATCCGGGATAAAAAAGGGTCAGAAAATGTGGTAGCAGATCATTTATCTCGGTTGGTCAATGTAAATGTCACCCACCAAGAAGCTGAAATAAATGAGACATTCCCGGATGAACAACTTTTTGAAATACAAACAAGACCTTGGTTCGCCGACTTGGCTAATCATAAAGCAACCGGTATGATACCGGAGGACTTTGACTGGAACAAAAAGAAAAAGTTGTTAGCCGATGCAAAGTACTATGTGTGGGACGACCCATACTTGTTCAAGATAGGTAAGGATGGAATTCTAAGAAGATGTGTGACTGAAGAAGAAGCCCAACAAATCTTGTGGCATTGTCATAATTCACCAAGTGGTGGTCATTTTAATGGATGGAGGACGGCAACAAAGGTCCTCCAATCCGGATTTTTCTGGCCAACAATTTTCAAAGACGCCCATCACCATGCAAAGAGTTGTGACAAATGCCAAAGAGTTGGTGGGATAAGTAAACGGGATGAGATGCCACTTCAAACCATCATTGAAGTAGAAGTTTTTGATTGTTGGGGCATCGATTTTATGGGGCCATTTCTTCCCTCTTTTGCTAACGAATATATTTTAGTTGTAGTGGATTATGTGTCCAAGTGGGTTGAAGCCATCGCTACACCAAAGGCGGATGCCAAAACAGTGCTAAAATTTTTAAATCGTAACATATTCACACGTTTTGGCATGCCTAGAGTGATCATAAGCGATGGTGGATCTCATTTTGTTAATGAACAGGTGGCAAAAGTGCTGGACAAATATCATATCAACCACAAGATAGCTTCACCTTATCACCCCCAAACCAACGGGCAAGCAGAAATTTCAAATCGAGCAATCAAGAACATTCTCGAGAAGACAGTGTCAGAGTCCCGTAAAGACTGGTCGGTAAGGATAGACGATGCCTTGTGGGCCTATAGGACAGCATACAAAGCACCAACTGGTGCATCACCTTTTCAAATGGTTTATGGTAAGGCATGTCATTTACCGGTAGAGGTGGAGCACAAAGCACTATGGGCCCTTCGTTTCTTCAATAGAGATGATAGTTTGGCGTATAAGAAGAGGAAGAATCAACTCCATGAACTTGAGGAATTCAGGTACCTAGCATATGAGTCTAATAAAATGTATAAGGAAAACATGAAAAGGTACCATGATAAGAGAATCAAAAAGAAAGAGTTCAAGGTAGGCGACCTTGTATTACTATTCAACTCCAGGCTCAGGCTCTTCCCAGGAAAATTGAAGTCTAAATGGTCAGGACCGTTTATAATCAAGGAAATTAAACCTTACGGGGCAATTACTATTGAAGATGGTAAGACCAAAGACAGTTGGACCGTTAATGGAGAACGGTTGAAAAGCTATCTTGGGGGAGAGTTTGATAGAGAAGTGTGCACAATCTCACTGTTGAACTCCTAGTCAAAGGAGTTTAACCGTCGAGCCATGCGACGTTAAACGAAGCGCTTGTTGGGAGGCAACCCAACAGAGTAAGCATCTTTTATTTTAAGTAATTTTCTTTTAATTTCATCTTTTATTTTTATGGATTATCATCAATCAGTGCCATCAGCACAATGGAAGTTACAAAAGAGTGAAGTGGGGGAACAAGCAACAAAAAGTTCTTTTTTTTAAAAAAAGACCGCGCCGCGGGCAGTAAGTGCGCGCCGCGATGCCAAACAGAATTATTTGTGCGTCGCGGGATTCATATTGCGCGCCGCGGTGCAGGGCTAAAAATAGGTTTTATTTTGAAAAAACCCCACTTCCCCCTCATTCTATCCTTTACAACTTCCAAGCCCCAAAGACGCAACTGCTGGTTCAGAGCGCCAATCACTCACCTAGTGCACTATTTTTCATCGTTACTCATTCAACGGCAAGGTACGTATCTCCCTCTTCAGTATTATGTTCTGGTAATGGAACCTCTCAATAGGTAATCTCAAATCTTCAAGAGTAGAAGCCCAAGGCTGTTTTCTTTGCAAACCCTAGGGTAGACAACTTTGATTTATGGTTATGAGGTTTCTGATTCATTGAATGAGGGTGAAGGGCTGAAAGAAGGACCCATACCAAGGCAAACCCTTTCAGTTGCGCCGCAGCCGCGCCGCGGTACCCCGCAGTCGCGCCGCGGCTGGAGAAATTTTTTAAAATTTTGTTACTTTGTGTTAACCCTATCTATGGTTTGTTATTTGTGGTGTTAATTACAGATGAACCCAGCCAAGAGAGTGCGCACAAAGTCCACAAGCTCTGGTCCTAGAGGATCCCGTGCTACTGCAAACCAAGCTGATAGATTTCTAGGTCGGGCCCAAGCAGACAGGTTCAAGAATCTGGGTTCCCGCACTATTTTAACTGAGAAAGTGGTTGTCCCCTTAGGACAAGGAGGGGGTCCTTTTGCTGCTATGTGGGATTTTCTTGAGAATAGGAACTGGCAACGTGTGTTCGAACCACACACCGTCATTGACTATGACATAGTAAAGGAATTCTATGCAAACGCTATCAAAACCACCGATGAATCAGTAGCCTACACATATCAATCCTATGTGAGAGGAAAAACTGTGGCATTTGATAGAGCTTCAATCAATGAATTTTTAGGGGAACCCCTCCAATTGACGGACAATGAGAGGTGTTTCTACAGACAAAATGTAACTAACTGCGTCAATCTTGTGGAGCTGATGTCTGAAACAATTTGTATTCCAGGGAGAGGACCAGAGCTTAGCCGGCAAGGAAATCCAACCCACTACAACAGGAAGGATCTGAGCATTCATGCAAGGGGCATTTTATCAGTGATCCTGTACAACATCAGGCCGAGGACACATGTTACCACGGTTCCGCTCGAATTGGCATTCCTGATAACCGCCATCATGACCGAGAACACTGTTGATGTTGCCTTCATTCTTTCGAATGAGTTGCGCCTAGGGCTGGCAATGAACCAAACTAACTCGAAAATAGTTCGAAACTCGATTCGAAAATTAAATCGTTGAACTAGGTTCATGAACCAAATGAGCTGAGTATGAGCTAAAAACTAAGTTCGTTAACTAAATGAGCTGAACTTGAACTATACATGGTTCGACTCGTTAGGTTCATGAGTCAACTCGATTGTATATTTGCTCTAAATCTTAGTATCATATTTTATCTTAATCTAACGGTTTTAATTGATAATTTATATTCTCTAGTGAGGAAAATATTTCTACAAATAATTATACAAATAAAATTAACATCGTATAAATTCTAATCTTATAACTTTTATTTTATTTCTATATTTTTTAATTAAAAAAAATATTAATTTAAAATGTCAAATATATATATATATATATATATATATATATATATATATATATATATATATATATATATATATATATATATATATATATATATATATATATAAACTTTAAAAAATTACTTTTAAGTTCGTGAAATAAGCGAGTTGAACCTAACAAGATAAACCCAACAAGTTGAATCGAGATTTTCGTGAACTTCTAACAAGTCGAGTTTGACCTGAAAAAAAAGTTCGAGATAAACTCGAACTCGAACTCAAACTCGGCCAATTCTTAGCGAGTCGAGTTTGAGCTGAAAAAAAAGTTCGTCATGAACTCGTGCTAGAACTCAAACTCGGCCAATTCTTAACGAGTCGAACTGAGCTGAGGCGAGTTCGACTCAACTCGACTCATTTCCAGCCCTAGCTGCGCCGAGCTGCATTGAGTGACACACAACATGGCATTAATGCCAAATGTGTGTTGCCACTACCTGGATTGATTATGGGGCTTTGTAAAGAAGCCGGAGTGGAAATTCCTGGACAGGGACATCACGTTATTAACACTTTTATTGATGATGTTTATATTGACAGGTTTTGTGCAAAGCCATACTACAGGGATCAAGCAACCGATCCTCCTCCAGCTGGACCTTCTGTTTCTGCAGCACCCCCTCAGGGTAGTGCAGCCCCTTTTGACCCTCTGGTAGCCCATCATTATTATTCTGCTATGTTTGAAGCAAATCAGAGGTCCCAGATCTTTCTGCACGATGCTATGCAGCAACAATTCAGGAACATGTCTGTAGCTCCTGAAGAGAGAACTTTCCCAACCAGGGAAAGCTACTTCACTTACTGTGGTTGGCCGGAGACCAACCCTTTTCCTGTTGGGGGGATGCAGGTACTGGTACAGGTGCTGATGCAGGTGGTACTGCTGGGGCTGATAACCAAGGCCAGGAGAATGAGGCGGATATTGAGGCAGATATTGATGCCATGTTTGTTTGAGATTTGAGAGGTGATGTACGAGTGAGTGAAAAATTGTTTTGTGTTGGTAATTGAGTTGATGATAAGACTGCTGTTTTTGTTTTCTGTTTATCTGATCTAGACTCTAGTGAACCATAGTGGTCACTATGACTTGTTTTATTTAAATTAAGTTATGTTAAGTATTGCAATTCGTTGTTTCTTTCAGTTTTAGTTTTTTTTGTACTCCCAGTTAGAGTAGGTAGTCCCATAACAAAGCGGGAATCTCAAGCGAAGTATCAACAAGGAAGCAACATGTATGAAAAGTGGTAGGAAGTGAATGTTCAAAATTTTTCAGTTTCACTTTCTTTTTCAATAAGTAACAAAGCAGGTATGAATTTTCAAACTCAAACTCTTAATGTGTGCAATGAAACTTAAGGTGTTAGTAAATACTGTCAGAAGTTCTTTATGGTACATTGTTTGTTGGATCAGCTTAGCCTTAACCATTGTGAGGAAAGCTTTCCATTGTTTACTATATGCAGGAGACCATCAATTGTTTTGACTTGTTTGTATCATGCTAAACCATTTGTTGCAGCGTCTGTGGAAATCGGTGAAAGTGATTTAGGCACTTGTTTGAATCTGAGAGTTCTTTTAGCCTGTTCTAATGCACAACTTATTTTCTTCTGTGAGAGTGTGATCCTTTGCTAACCATTCTTTGAGCCTGAGGTCAAGATAAGCATTATAATATACACCAAGGAAAATATCTGGTGAGTTTTGATCTCAATAAAAAGTTTTGTTCTGGACCATTAACCATAAAATTTGGTGATGTGTTTTCTCTTTGACCTTTTTAGAAAGTAGGGGAGTATTCATATAATCTGAATACAGGTTGATCTCCAAGTTGGGGAGAGTCACATTTAAAAGAAGAGTAAGTACTTATGGTAATCGGTGAAAGATAAAAGAAGTCGTAGCTTGAAAAAAAAAAAAGAGAAGTAACAACGTTTGAATATAAAGATTGTTGAAAAAAAAAAGTGTGAAAAAGAAGAATCAAGCTACGAATGAATGAAAAAAGATGGACAGGTAAAGGAAGTAGAGTTTTAGAGAAAAAGAAATAAGTTATGAATTGGATGCTTCCCTATATTAGGAACAACCCTTGATTATCTTCTTTTCTTTGAATCTAAACCACATTACAACCATAGAAAGACCTTCTGATTCTCAGATTCCACAAGACTTGATGCGAGCAATTTGGTGAACGTATGATATGGATCTTTGTTGATTTAATTGTTTGGATGAGTGTTTAACCCCTCTTTTATTCATCATACTTTTTGATGAGAGTGATTAGTGCTGATTCAATTACAATTGTGTAGTGTTTTGAACTTCTGGAGGTAATTTGCTTTCAACGTTTGTTTCATGTGGATGTTCTGAGTTTGCAGGTAGAAGAGGAGTATTTGACTTGGTTACTGGATTGAACCACTTGAGAAAAACTTTTTGAAAAACTTGTTGCTTGATTGTCGGTAAACTTTGCTGGAGGTAAGTAATTTTGTTTAGGGACAAACAAAACTCTAAGTTGGGGAGAGTTTGTTAGGAGTAAATTAATGGTAAATTCATGTGTTAATAGAAGTGATTTAGTCTCCAAACCAATGCAAAATGTGATGAATCCATAGGTTTTTATGAAGAATTGAAGTGAATAAGTTTAGTTCATGTATAAAGCAAATCGAATCACTTGTGGGTGTTATTGTTGCAGGTTTTGAGCTGAATTGGAACTTAAGAAGAACATGAGGAGGATAGAGAGCTTGAAGTCTCAAAGGCAAAGGAAAAAGTTGGTTTGTGCAAAGGTCGCGCCGCGAGAGTTCTTCCTTGCGCCGCGAAAATATCTCTGTTTGAGGGGCGCGCCGCGCCAGCCCGTTGCCGCGCCGCAGCCTCGGCGTTAAAAGCCCAAAAATTCTGTTTAAAAGCCCTAGCTTCCAAGAGAAAAAGGGTGGTTAGAGAACTTTGTGAAGAGCGAAATTAGGAGAGCATTCTGAGTTTGCAATCAAGAACAACAATTGAAGGCCAATTCTTTACCAATTGAAGACATTCCATTGATGAAGATGAATCCTTCTATTAATTCTTGTGTGTTCTTCATGTCTATGGAGAGCTAAATCCCTCTTGTTGAGTCTAAGGTAGTAGTTAACCTATGAATATACATTACCATTAATTAATTCCTGTGAACAATTGTTTGAATTCATTATCAATGAGAAACCTTGCTTTTAATTTACATCATTGTTGAATCTTCGATCTAAAGAGAGGATTTTTACTTTTGCCCTAGGTTACTATATTGATTCAATTATAATTTGCAGAGATGGAATTGTGATTGGGTTTTCATAATTATCGTTCTTAATTACTATTATCGATATTGATATTTGGAGAGATCGAATCTCATACCGGTAAAAGTTTATCTAATTTGATTTGCAGACATGGAATCTTATTTGAGGATAAGTGAAGATAGTGATTCAAAGGATTGTTCTATTGGGAATTAATTGATAATTGTATAGTATTAGGTTGATGAACCCTAAAGGCTCAACATCTTTTTTTATTTGTTAACACAAAGTCCTTTAATTGCTTTTAATTTATTATTTGTTTTTGATATTATTAGAAGTATAAAACAAACCAAACTCAATTTTCCTAACTCAAAATAAACAACTATAGAACGGCAGTGATATTAACCAATCCCTGTGGATACGATATATTACCGAAAATATTTACCCACAAATACTTTCAACAGTGATATTGACGGCTGTCATACCCCAAAATTTGCCCTCGTATATTTTCTTTTGCCTCTCCTTTCATGTGTGCACTTTAGTTCAAAAAAGAGATTTTTAGGTAATGATCGAGATTTCCCAGGTAATTGCATTTTTACTCCCAGATGATTCATTTGGCTACTACATTCAATTTGAGGTATACTGTCACATTCTTCATACATTTACAAATTCCGTTATGTCTCGAACAAACACGCTGGTCTAGCGGGTGTAGAGCGAGGTAAGGAGTGCGATTGTTAAGAGGACTTGAGTTCGAATCCCACCTCCTCCCTTTATTTTTGTTCATAGTCTTTATTAAATATAATTTCTATTATTTGTTAGTATAGTTATTTCTATTGTTTTTTATTTTAGGAATTATTTTAAGTATTAGTTAGTATAGTTATTTTTATTAACATATATTGTTATTATTAGGTCATATTTTGGTTCTAGTTTGTAGTATTATATCAGTATTGTCTATCATTAAGAAGAAAAAATAAAAATTAAAGAGAAACAGAATTTGCTCATGTCATCTTGCGCTAAAAGATGCTAAGTAACAGCAAGACACCAAATATTTCCAAAGGAAACACAATCTTCTTGATTCACAAATCAAATATTGCAAGATTTCAATCAAAGATTCCAAGGAGATTTGATACAAGTTTGTTAACCTAATTCCTCTCATATTTATAAGAAGAGATGGCAGCCTCTGAAAGGGGGGATTCGCAGGTTTTTGCAGACAAGAGAACCACAGCCAAACTCAAAAAAATCTGCAGCCTTCAAGAGACTTGAAAGCCAAGAATTCAATCAATCTAGGCCATTCTAAGGTTACCAAACGATTTCCCAAGGACTCCTGAAGCTAATCGCACCACCTCCAGTGATCAACGCACTCTGAACCATCACGCTAAGGGTCACGGTTTGCCCTTTTTCTTTTTCTTTCGATTTCAATCATATGCGTATCATAAACATGTTTAAATGATACATTCATGATCGTGAGAACATATGTGAGGTTTCTGGATGATTTAATTGAATTTTAGATGCAGATTGAAGCAAACACCATTGTTAGGGTTTGGTGTTCGTGAAAAGGGGATTCCCGTTTAGGGACAATCCATAGGTTTGTTGAACTCGGGATAACATCCTTGCTTGATCTGGGTTACTGTGGTGTCTCGATTCATGTTTGATTTGCAGGTTTGAGTTGGGTGGCCTATAGCCACGTTTAAAAACCATGGCCAAAGGGTCTGTGTATTCATGACTCCCACGAGGAAGAAGAAGATAGTAAGGCACGCGAAGTTTTTGTTTAAAATTTGAAACTGCGTTTTTTTATATATATTATGTTATTTGTTTGTGTTACTAACAGCGAATGCAGCTAGCCCAGTTGGTTGAGGAGCGCGCCATTTATTGAGTGCAAGGGCAGGGGTTCGACTCCTGCCTCTTGCATAATATTCTGATTAATTTTTCAAGGTTCACCTCTTATGGATCCAGCGCAGCCAGCCTCTTCAGGCTTCATAGATGCACAACATATGATCCAAGCTAAGTTTCCCAATCTTCTTATTATTATTATTTTTTTTTATATATATTATCTATTTGTTTTATTCTATATAATTCTTTTAATTGAGACTTCTCTTAAAGTTTTCTTTTTTATATAAAATACCAAAATAAAAATAATTATTTAATTGCTAATAATGCTTTTTATTTAATTTAAATAATAAAAAATGGTTAATTTAGTTGAATTATCAAATTTTTCATTTGATGATAGAAATACATATTAGGGTTAGGAAATTTAATCGAAACCTCCGATTTAATTAATTAGGTTTAAAACCAATAATTAATTAATTCGGTTTTATTTATTCCATTAACCATGGTTAACTTGTACCCTAATCAGGGTTTGCGTAGATCATTCCTACACTGAAAACTTTCTGTTTCTTTGTGCCTTTTCAGGGTTATCAACAGGGTTCATTCCGACCACGCGCCTATTCCAAAACACGAAGTTAAGCAATCTATTCAATTTAATTTAAATTCTATTTGGTTTATTTTTAGAAGTAGGGTTTGTTTCGCCTTCATTTTTCTCTGCCTTGCCTCTTTTCAGGGTTAACCTAAAGGCACCCCCGACTGTCGACCACATCAGATCAAATGCAAAAAGCTAAGTACCTTTCATTTATTTACTCATTTCAATTTGTTGTCTCGACCTTCTTATTTTAGGGTTAGAGATGTTCGCCTCTGAATTAGCCATACACTCACCCTATTTTTATTTTGTTTGCCTTTTCAGGGTTCGATGATTGCCAAAGCTACGAATGTTTGGTAACCCTAAACCCTGACTTTAATACTTTTCTGTTTAATTATTACTTATGTCAAACCCTGTGGGGATCCGCTGGTTTCATTTTCCCCCTTCCCATAAATTGTTTATATACTGCGTGGTTAGTAATTTAGGGAGTGCAAATTTAAACTGGATTAGAGTCAGTAATTATAAGATAAATAACTGAATTGAACCACGTGATTGTTGCACACACGCACGCTTTTGGGGTAACCCTCTCTGTTGCCTTGTTGCCTTGTTGCCTGTTGCCTTTGTGTTTTTTGCAGAATAAGTCATGTCCCTCGAATATGAGGATACCTCAGCCATGTTGCCTCGATAAAAAGGTCACGACCCTAAATGATGCTGCCTTCGATACACAAATGACCTCGACCCTCGGAAGTTGCCTACGGAAAAAGGCTGAGGTATCTTCTGGCTGCCTACGAAATGGCTTATTCCGATCCTTGCCTTAGACTACCTGCCCTTCTATGGCATGGGACAGTCTTATGGCAAAGGATGCTTCGATGACCCTTCAACCTCCAAACGAAAGGCTTCCTGCCCTCTTATGGCAAGGATAGACCCTTTCATTCTGAAAGGCAAAAAGAGACCTATCATCTGAGTTTAAGGTAATTGCCCCTAATTGCCTTGCAATGCTCAAACCTTTTTATTATATTCTTTCTCATAATTTTTCAAAAGGGCAACGCTTATTCACAAGCTAAAGTCCCTATCTCTTTCATCTACATTTTCTAAACAAACGAGCAAGCAAAGCAATTAAGAGCCCATGGAAAACCATGGATGCAAAGGGTGCCTTACACCTTCCCTTTGCATAAATTACCCCCCGAACTTAGATTTCTTTAAAAAGGTTTTTTTTCTGTTTCTTTTTGCCTTTCCGAATTTGTTTGGATAAAATAAAAGTCGGTGGCGACTCTTGCTATCCGCACATTTCGAAAAAGTCAGTTCACCGTATTACAGAACTGGCGACTCTGCTGGGGATTTAATTCGATAAAAGAGGGGTTACCTTAAAAGTTTAGGAATCACTTAAATGTTTTCTATTGTTTGCTTTGCTTGTTTTATTTTTTCAGGGTTGTTTTGGGAAAATTGAAGGACGAATCCTATTCCCGGATTCAAGAACACTTAAGATTAGGAGCGGCATAGTCATGGAGACCCCCCTTGTGCATGCTTGGGGTTGGTCAAAATGAAGTTCGCACTTGAGTTAGGCCTCCACTGGTTATTGTGTACCTCTTTTGCATGAGAGAGGTTTACGCATGTATCTTTGGGTGCGTCGGAGCTCAAGGACCTTTAGTCACCTTTAACCCATCCTGACTTTTAGGAACGTAGTGGGAGGGCTATTCTTGGTGCATGCCAAGTTATGGTCGCTACCCGATACTACAGCTCAGATAGGTTTCTTCCTAAAGTATCATTGCGTGGTATGCATGTATCATGTTCGAGGGTGCTTTAGAGGGGGCTGACAATTCTGAGTCACTTGGTAGAACCCGTTGCTGAAATCTCTTTATCCATAGAAATACCCTTGGGAAGGACACCTGATCAGACTCCATGCAAGCCTTAAGCCAAAAACTGTGTGACTTGTGTGACTTGCGTGACTTGTGTGACTTGTTTGTGTTTACTACTAACCCTCATTTCCTCGCAGGTTTTATTGAAAGGACTTGTTTGTCCTTACCATCTCGCATTAAGTCTAACAAACTGCATTCGCATAACATCATGACATCATAAGCATAACATAATTAACTAACCCTTTCAAGGATCTTAGGAATTTAGGGCGCGCAATCTCAGGTACTCTTATCAAGGGCTGAATTCCTAATCAAGGGGCAAGAGGATTTATTTTCCTCTAGCCACGTACCTCCCAATTCAGAGACTCTGCACCTATCAAGGGGCAAGAGGATTTATTTTCCTCTAGCCATGTACCTTTGAATTCAGAAGTATCCCGAATCAGAGGCGATGACCCACTCGATATGGTGAGCTTGATTCTCAAAGAAGGACGTCCAAAGATGAAAGCCAGAATTCTCTAGACATAGCTGTGTTTGATCCAATGTCTAAACGTTGCAAACTAAATTTCCTATAGATCCTCGAAAGCATTGCATTTACATTCATAACATCGCATAACAGGCTTCTTACAATAGGTCTCTCATCCTTCCTCGCTGTTTATTTCAGCATCATGAATCTCGAACAGTCAGTTAAGGATCTCCAAGCTCAAAACACCGAGTTCCAAGCCTTGATTCTGAATTTGTCCAAGGGGCAAGATGAACTGAAATCCCTTCTGACTAAGAAGGAAGAGAAGACCAAGAAACCTAAAGGTGTTCTCAATCTGGGAAGAAGGTTCAAAGGCCCTCTCAAAAAGGTTGAAGAAGCTGAAGCTCCCAAAGAGGGTAAGAAGACTCGAGTGAAAAAGCTTAGACCAATCTTGCAACTCAGGGATGCTGAAACCTCTGAAGACAGTGATGAGGATGAGCAAGATGATGATGCTAGTGTCAAAACTGATGCAAAAAGTAACCACGAGTCTGCCAAACTCTCTGAAGAAGAAGAGGATTATTACCATGAGGACGAACATCCCGATGACAAATACAAGATGTTAGAAGAGCGACTGAGAAGCGTGGAAATTCAGAAGATACCTGGGCTGGATTTTGAAGAGCTTGGACTTGTTCCTGGGGTCGTTATTCCTCCAAAATTCAAAACTCCCGTCTTTGCTAAGTATGATGGAGTCTCTTGTCCTAAAATACACTTGAGGTCTTATGTGAGGAAGATTCAGCCTCACACTGATGATAAGAGGCTCTGGATCCATTTCTTTCAGGAAAGCTTATCTGGAACTCAACTCGAATGGTACTATCAACTGGAAAGTACCAACATCCATACTTGGGAAGATTTAGTTGTTGCCTTCTATAAGCAATACCAATATAATTCCGATCTCGCACCAACTCGCATGCAACTACAAAGCATGTCTATGGGACCCAAGGAAAGTTTCAAGGAGTATGCTCAGAAATGGAGAGATCTAGCTGGAAGAGTTAAACCTTCCTTGGCCGACAGAGAGATGGTAGATATGTTCATGAATACACTGACTGGCCCTTTCTATAGTCATTTGCTGGGAAGTTCATCATCTGGATTCACTGAGCTTATACTGACTGGAGAACGTGTTGAAAGTGGTATCCGAAGCGGAAAAATTCAGGTGGCTACTTCTTCCGGTACTATAAAAAAGTCATACAATGGGAGGAATGAATCTGACACTGTTGGGGCAATTTTGGTCTCTAATCAAGCATCGATACAACAACAAAACAACCAACGTAAACAAAGCGCATCCAAAAGACAATTCACAAAGATCAACATGTCTTTGACTCAAGCGCTGCAACACTTGTTGAAAGCAGAGTTACTTACACAGATAGCTCCTCATCCAAATCCCAACACTTCCTCCCCTCGCTATAATCCCAACGCGAGGTGTGCATATCACTCCAATAGTCCTGGACATGACACTGACAACTGCTGGACATTGAAGAATAAGATCCAAGACATGATCGATGCCGGGGAAATCAAGTTCGATCCTCCTGCAACTCCTAACGTGATCACTGCTCCCATGCCTAATCACAACAAGAGTGCTAATACTATGGATGGCTAGAAGGATGGACTTTAAGATCACTAGTTTTACTTTCAGTTGCAATTTCCTTTTTTTGTTTGTTTAAACATTCGAATTATGATAGACATTATCTGTTTTAATAATCATCATCAGTGCATTGCATATATTTGTCTTGAATAAATTATTTCGTTATCGCTCATTTTAAATTACGTCTTTACTTTGCATATGTTTTATGATACTCAACTCTGGCTAAAGCTGTATACCTTTTGAGGGAGGATGACGAAAACGATACCGCAACCTCATACAGTATGCTTTTGAGCGGACTATGCTGACGATGTACAGGCATTGTTTCAATTCCTAAACAGTGGAGATATAAGGATGTTAATCCCTCGTCAACCCCTTTGAGCCTAAGAAGTAGAAGTTTATTTCTTGTACTAATTAAAACCCTTGATCATAACCTGGGGCATGGTAGTTCTCAGTTAATTTGGCTGTGCATTCTAGTTTAAGAGAATCATTCAGTACACCTTTCAACAAAGGCTTCAATCACAAACGGTCATCCGCACACATCAAAGAAGTGTTGGAGATGTCAATCAAAAGACAATGATGGTTCGTCAATCATCAAACAAGACAGTCAATATCTTCAAAAGAAAAAATGAAAAATATATATACAAAGAAAAGCCTGCTAAGTCAAAAATCAAAAGACGACTTAGGCAAAATCAAGGCATCCCGCTGACTGTAAGCTCCGAAATAAACAGTTCAGGCAAAAGTTAGGGATATCAAAAAGATGAAAAAAGAGAAGTCAATATACAACACAATGTTGTGACTACCAAAGGAAGAAGCGACTGCCATCTCAAAAGCTTTCCTTGCTTGTGAACCATCATCATTATCAAAGGTGCAAATCCAAAAGTCTCTTGGAACCTGAATGCATAAGTTGAATTAACTGAGCTTAGGATCGAAGATCATCACGAAGAGGGGTGGGTACAATCAAATTTTGAGCCTTTATCCTTCGTTTCTTAAACCGTGAACCAAGCCGCGTTACAACCCTTGAAAGTCCTAATTGAAGCATGGTTAGTTCGAAAGCATATTGTTACCAAAAAGGTATCCTGACTCCTTAAGGTTACCACAAATGCCGAGTTGATATTTCATTTTTACAAACGTCACAAATATCATGTTTTTACAAATATCACGTTTTTACATCCCTTGTTTTAATGTTTATTCAAAACTCAAGACATTGTATGCGTTGCATCTCAGGAATGTATTATTAAACATATTCTGCTACATAATTTCAAATGTTAGCAACAGAAAGAATTTGCACAGGGTACAACTAATGACTAAAAGTTATCCAAACCAACAAAGATCACTCCAAAAAAAAGCAATGTCTCCTACACAGACAAGGGGCATGGTACGTTTTGCCCAATCAATCTGGGGCAATCAAGTCAAGATTCCAAGAATCTCTCAAAAGCAAAAATAGTCAGGGGCGTCGTCCTAAGATTATGATTACTAGGGGCATGTCGCCCATAGTGCACATCTCATAAAGTCCTCGCGAGGCGAATCTTTTCAAAGTTCCTACTAACTGGGGCAAACCTGCGCAAATGATACTGGGGCAATTCTCACACCCCCACAGAGTAATCATCTTCAAATACTTTCGTCCCGACAAAGGCATGACTCCCCAACAAAGTTTACATCTTCAACACTGCTGGTTCTCCAACACTTTGCTCTCCTCCAACATAGGTTACTAATACTTTTGTCCCCAATCAGGGTCCATCGAGTTACTAATCATCCCCAAGCAAGAATCATAAATCCCCAGCTAAACATCTTCAAAACAAGATCAAACATCAAAATCACAATAATACAGAGACTTATTCTCTCAAAACACTCCAAAAGCATCAGTCATACATCATATATTCATACATTGCATACATTACCTCATAATAAATTCATACATAACATACAAGTTTCTCATTTATTTTGAGAGACTCGTCACATAAATACATGCATCATGGCATTGCATGCTGCTAACTTTGTCTTTCAGGTAAGTTCCCAAGCAGAAGAGTATCATCAACAAATCATTCCAATTAGATATACATTCCGGAAGCTCGAACCCCGGACATTCTGAAAATTCCAATCAGATGAACATTCTGGAAGCGTGACCCCCAGACTTCTGAAACATTCCAATCAGATATACATTCCGGAAGCTCGAACCCCGGATATTCTGAAAATTCCAATCAGATGAACATTCTGGAAGCGTGACCCCCAGACTTCTGAAACATTCCAATCAGATATACATTCCGGAAGCTCGAACCCCGGACATTCTGAAAATTCCAATCAGATGAACATTCTGGAAGCATGACCCCCAGACCTCTGAAACATTCTTATAACTCCCATCTTTTGACACTCATTCAAGACACAATTCAGAAACAATCCAAGATCTAATTCAGTTACTACGAACGGTGCTGACACGATCAATCTCCAACAAATACTTCCCAGTGGATTCAGTCTAACGTACGACTCATCCTAAGTATATTCTTCAGATACGGTCTAACTACGACGTATTCTAATTCTCAGGTCTATCAAGCCGGATGGCATCTTGAAACCCATCTCCGACAAAAGTCCCTACTTCAGCTAGGGCAAATTTCTTGGTATTATAGTGTTCAATCATCTTCCACCTTCAGATACCGACTGGTGCACAAACCACTCTACATCTTCAGGTTTAAGATGATTGAACAGGGGCAGCTGTCATACCCCAAAATTTGCCCTCGTATATTTTCTTTTGCCTCTCCTTTCATGTGTGCACTTTAGTTCAAAAAAGAGATTTTTAGGTAATGATCGAGATTTCCCAGGTAATTGCATTTTTACTCCCAGATGATTCATTTGGCTACTACATTCAATTTGAGGTATACTGTCACATTCTTCATACATTTACAAATTCCGTTATGTCTCGAACAAACACGCTGGTCTAGCGGGTGTAGAGCGAGGTAAGGAGTGCGATTGTTAAGAGGACTTGAGTTCGAATCCCACCTCCTCCCTTTATTTTTGTTCATAGTCTTTATTAAATATAATTTCTATTATTTGTTAGTATAGTTATTTCTATTGTTTTTTATTTTAGGAATTATTTTAAGTATTAGTTAGTATAGTTATTTTTATTAACATATATTGTTATTATTAGGTCATATTTTGGTTCTAGTTTGTAGTATTATATCAGTATTGTCTATCATTAAGAAGAAAAAATAAAAATTAAAGAGAAACAGAATTTGCTCATGTCATCTTGCGCTAAAAGATGCTAAGTAACAGCAAGACACCAAATATTTCCAAAGGAAACACAATCTTCTTGATTCACAAATCAAATATTGCAAGATTTCAATCAAAGATTCCAAGGAGATTTGATACAAGTTTGTTAACCTAATTCCTCTCATATTTATAAGAAGAGATGGCAGCCTCTGAAAGGGGGGATTCGCAGGTTTTTGCAGACAAGAGAACCACAGCCAAACTCAAAAAAATCTGCAGCCTTCAAGAGACTTGAAAGCCAAGAATTCAATCAATCTAGGCCATTCTAAGGTTACCAAACGATTTCCCAAGGACTCCTGAAGCTAATCGCACCACCTCCAGTGATCAACGCACTCTGAACCATCACGCTAAGGGTCACGGTTTGCCCTTTTTCTTTTTCTTTCGATTTCAATCATATGCGTATCATAAACATGTTTAAATGATACATTCATGATCGTGAGAACATATGTGAGGTTTCTGGATGATTTAATTGAATTTTAGATGCAGATTGAAGCAAACACCATTGTTAGGGTTTGGTGTTCGTGAAAAGGGGATTCCCGTTTAGGGACAATCCATAGGTTTGTTGAACTCGGGATAACATCCTTGCTTGATCTGGGTTACTGTGGTGTCTCGATTCATGTTTGATTTGCAGGTTTGAGTTGGGTGGCCTATAGCCACGTTTAAAAACCATGGCCAAAGGGTCTGTGTATTCATGACTCCCACGAGGAAGAAGAAGATAGTAAGGCACGCGAAGTTTTTGTTTAAAATTTGAAACTGCGTTTTTTTATATATATTATGTTATTTGTTTGTGTTACTAACAGCGAATGCAGCTAGCCCAGTTGGTTGAGGAGCGCGCCATTTATTGAGTGCAAGGGCAGGGGTTCGACTCCTGCCTCTTGCATAATATTCTGATTAATTTTTCAAGGTTCACCTCTTATGGATCCAGCGCAGCCAGCCTCTTCAGGCTTCATAGATGCACAACATATGATCCAAGCTAAGTTTCCCAATCTTCTTATTATTATTATTTTTTTTTATATATATTATCTATTTGTTTTATTCTATATAATTCTTTTAATTGAGACTTCTCTTAAAGTTTTCTTTTTTATATAAAATACCAAAATAAAAATAATTATTTAATTGCTAATAATGCTTTTTATTTAATTTAAATAATAAAAAATGGTTAATTTAGTTGAATTATCAAATTTTTCATTTGATGATAGAAATACATATTAGGGTTAGGAAATTTAATCGAAACCTCCGATTTAATTAATTAGGTTTAAAACCAATAATTAATTAATTCGGTTTTATTTATTCCATTAACCATGGTTAACTTGTACCCTAATCAGGGTTTGCGTAGATCATTCCTACACTGAAAACTTTCTGTTTCTTTGTGCCTTTTCAGGGTTATCAACAGGGTTCATTCCGACCACGCGCCTATTCCAAAACACGAAGTTAAGCAATCTATTCAATTTAATTTAAATTCTATTTGGTTTATTTTTAGAAGTAGGGTTTGTTTCGCCTTCATTTTTCTCTGCCTTGCCTCTTTTCAGGGTTAACCTAAAGGCACCCCCGACTGTCGACCACATCAGATCAAATGCAAAAAGCTAAGTACCTTTCATTTATTTACTCATTTCAATTTGTTGTCTCGACCTTCTTATTTTAGGGTTAGAGATGTTCGCCTCTGAATTAGCCATACACTCACCCTATTTTTATTTTGTTTGCCTTTTCAGGGTTCGATGATTGCCAAAGCTACGAATGTTTGGTAACCCTAAACCCTGACTTTAATACTTTTCTGTTTAATTATTACTTATGTCAAACCCTGTGGGGATCCGCTGGTTTCATTTTCCCCCTTCCCATAAATTGTTTATATACTGCGTGGTTAGTAATTTAGGGAGTGCAAATTTAAACTGGATTAGAGTCAGTAATTATAAGATAAATAACTGAATTGAACCACGTGATTGTTGCACACACGCACGCTTTTGGGGTAACCCTCTCTGTTGCCTTGTTGCCTTGTTGCCTGTTGCCTTTGTGTTTTTTGCAGAATAAGTCATGTCCCTCGAATATGAGGATACCTCAGCCATGTTGCCTCGATAAAAAGGTCACGACCCTAAATGATGCTGCCTTCGATACACAAATGACCTCGACCCTCGGAAGTTGCCTACGGAAAAAGGCTGAGGTATCTTCTGGCTGCCTACGAAATGGCTTATTCCGATCCTTGCCTTAGACTACCTGCCCTTCTATGGCATGGGACAGTCTTATGGCAAAGGATGCTTCGATGACCCTTCAACCTCCAAACGAAAGGCTTCCTGCCCTCTTATGGCAAGGATAGACCCTTTCATTCTGAAAGGCAAAAAGAGACCTATCATCTGAGTTTAAGGTAATTGCCCCTAATTGCCTTGCAATGCTCAAACCTTTTTATTATATTCTTTCTCATAATTTTTCAAAAGGGCAACGCTTATTCACAAGCTAAAGTCCCTATCTCTTTCATCTACATTTTCTAAACAAACGAGCAAGCAAAGCAATTAAGAGCCCATGGAAAACCATGGATGCAAAGGGTGCCTTACACCTTCCCTTTGCATAAATTACCCCCCGAACTTAGATTTCTTTAAAAAGGTTTTTTTTCTGTTTCTTTTTGCCTTTCCGAATTTGTTTGGATAAAATAAAAGTCGGTGGCGACTCTTGCTATCCGCACATTTCGAAAAAGTCAGTTCACCGTATTACAACGGCCCTTGACCACAATTGTCAATTACAAACGATACGCAATTAAGACTCATTTAACCAACAAATACTTAGAGTTGCTTACAAGCTTCCTCCAAGAACAATAGCTAGAATCACAAGCAACACGCACTTAGATAATTGTATCAATGACATCTAAGCGACACACATACGTCAATACTTAACAGCTTATGAATGCATGACAGAACTTACAACCCAATAAGCAATCTTACTCTTTTATCAACATGATATTCTAGAGGCTCACATTGAAAGGACAATCCCTAACCAAATCCTGTAAGCTCTGCTTTTCAAAAGGTTTATAGCCTGCTATTTAGCACACATCTGGTCTGGACGTGGGCTTCAAAAATGCAGTAGGGAGACTGCTAGAGATCTGCGATATATTCTCCATAAAAATAGATCTTCAATCAAATTTTCTTAAATATTCTCTATATTTAGAAACCATGAAAATCTTCAACACAAATCAAATCTTTTATCTTGATATTAAGCGTTATATAGGATTGCATAATATTCTCCAAATATTCTACATATGTAACACTTAAAACAGAAACCAAAAGCTCAACTTAACCTTCAGTCACGATGTCGAACGATCTTTGCATATGACATCTTGTTCGACAAGTTACACCAGATATAATTGATAGAACATCCTGTTCAACATATAGTTTCAACAATGTTGAAACATTCTATCTAACATGTTGATGTCTAATTTGTTTTACTAAAATTAATGCCAACCATACAAACAGAGAATCTACAGCATCAATTCCATTATTTTCAAATCTGTTTAGATGTATAGGTGGTGGGTTCAGTCAAACAACATGCATCTGCCGACGAAGCTCTAGAGATAACTTAATTGATGCACCTCTTCGTGATTCCCAAATCGTCTGCCATAAGAAACAACCGCTTGTAGGATTTTAGGGTTTTAATTGAGTTGCCAAGGCTTTTGACCACATCAAATGTGAAATGAACCATTCTTTGGATTTTGTTTTTCTATTTTATTTTAGGATATCATGAGTGAACTTTATGAGCTGGTGTGCAAAGTTAAAGGAACAAAATAGATGAAGGTGGTAGGCATTCTTATTTATGTTTTTTTGTTTGTTTTTCATTTGTTGTAAATCCCATTCCTTATTCAGTTGTTTTGCATTCATTGGTTGTAAATTAATTTTTAGGCTTGTATTTAGGTTTACTACAGTCCTGATTTTGTTGTTTTGAAGCTAGCTTTAATGGGACCTTGTGCCTACAAGTATAAAATGGATATGCACTATTATGATGGTTTTCCATTAGACGAAAATTTATGTACAATATAGGGTGATATGAATGTCTTCCGGTTGTTTGAGGTGTTGAATATTCTTTTGGTATTGTTTTAATTTTATGTTAAACTATTATCATATCATATAATTTGCTTGATATTGGTTCTTCTATAAAAGCGTGACTTCCCTTGTATATCTTGAATGTTGTTCCTAGACTGGGTGGGTCGAATAGCTGGGATGGGTTTTTCATTTTTGACTTTGGCTCTTACAGAATCCAAAAGATCACTCTATTAGTTACGATCTCTTCCAAAAATAAGGGAAACATTATGTTTCTAAAGAGATTGACGTTATAAAGTCGTTTAATGGTCATTAGACCAATTAAACTAATGTTTATGCTATAAAAGGGGTGATTGAAGCTACATGAAAGGGGTAACCTATGAATAACGTAAAAAGAGGAGATACGTGGAAACTTTGAACCACCAATAATGGTGGTCATTCATCCTCTTAAAAATACATTAGATAACAGATCTCTTACACTTTTGTGATCCATCCTCCTCAAAAATACATTAGATAACAGATTATGTTTTTTGCAAGAACATTTGGCGCCAACCGTGGAGTTTGGTAAAACTTTCTTGGGTCACAGGTCTGATCGTGTGGTAGGGTATATTGAGGATTATCCACGTGTTTGTCTGTGTTGCCCGTGTAGAGGAAATGACATTGTGTGGCCATTCCGTGACTATATTGACATGACTCAACATGACGACATCGACTGCACACCAAATGCCACACTTAAGATTTTATTCCCTTCGACCCGATTTCATATTACTCTGGATGGCTAACATGTGGGAGTAATTTGATGTACATTTATACGCCAAAGCACTTTAGTTTGGATTTATGCAGATCATTCTGAGATCCCCTTTCGTGGTTGTTCCTATCAACATCATCCGTAAAGATGTTGATGACATACTGGCGGATTACAAGAGTCATCTGATACTAGAGGAGTATCAGAGTATGTCATCCACAAGCCAGTGGCATTAAGCTGAGGGTTACATGATTTGATTCTATTTTGTGTCACGTCATGTCATGACACGAGATGCTCCAGAGCGTCCACCTAGGTCTGCTCATCAGGAGATCGTGGAGAATGAGCAGGTCAGGAGTAACACGGTGTGTCATGACGAGAATGAGGAGCATTAGAGTATGTCATCCACAAGTCAGTGGTATTATGCTGAGGGTTACATGACTTGATTTTATTTTATGTCACGTCATGTCATGACACGAGATGCTCCCGAGCGTCCACCTAGGCCTGCTCATGAGGAGATTCTGGAGAATGAGCAGGTCAGGAATAACCATGTTAATGATGTTTTGCCGATCTCTCAGAATATTATGTGGATTACGAGATATGGCATATAGTTTGGGCTGTTTGAGAAAGGTGGTGATGATGTTATTGCCCTATCACGTTCCATTCTTACTGAGGCACGTAATGTTTTGGGTTGCTAGCGGCAGAGGAGGAATCGTGAGGTTAGGATTAGGCATACATAGTAGGTTATGCCTTTTTTTTTATATATTCTCGAATGGTTTACCAGTATTTTCCATACTTTGAGAATTATGTTTATAATATTTTGAGATGTTTTTTTAATTATTAATGTGTTTCCTTATTTTGAGATGTTAATGGTTGAATCAAATTAGTTTGAGATGTTAATGACTACGGAATAAAAAAAATACAAACTTGGACAGTGTTTCTACTCACAATACTTGCAGGGAAGCTTTCGGAGATGCATATCCGAAATAAGAGTTTTTAAAAATGCATCTCCGAATACACCCCAAAAATATTCACGAATGCATCTCTAAATCAAATTTTGACAAAAATATTCACAGATGCATCTCTAAACCAAATTTTGACAAAAATATTCATCTCTGAAAATTTATTAGAACATTTTTTAATTTTTAGAGGTGTGATTCAGATCGCAAATTGCCTTAATCCTTTGCTAAAATTAAAGAATGACGAAGATTTTCAATTGGACCAGAGCAACAAAGGGCATTCAAAGAGATCAAGAAGTACTTGGTCAACTCTGCCATCATGATGATTCATATGAAAGGAATACCACTTGATCGTACCTGATCAGGAGAATCGTCAAGGCGCAATATCTGGCTTGAAGAGCAAGATGGGGGGGTACCTGCAAGGTTCTCCGATGCTTAAGTTAGTAGCTATCAGAGAATGAGGTTTAGAGTTAAGAATAGAATACCTGACCCTCTAGTGAAAGAGGGTATTTATAGCCCCCAGCGCTGGGCCAAGGTTCCCTAATTGGGCCAAATCCAACTGGAGGCCCACGTGCTAGGGAACTGCCAGAACGTCCCATGCTAGGGCTGAGTCAGCAGGAGACTCACGTTCCGGATGATCATAGCGTAGGGTTCGGAGGTGGTTGACCGAATCCCTCGCTGCGTGACGCGTGGTCTTCGTGCGTGGATAACTCCTTGACGGTTATCCAGTAAGTGGGCCCAAAGGTTTGGGCCTGCTCGGCCAGAGTCTTCGCGAAGGGCAGCCCTTATCTGTTGTCCAGTAATTGGGCCCAAGGGAATTGGGCCTGCTCGGCTGGTAACAAGGGTTGGGCCTGCTCGGCCCATACCAGAACAGGAGCCCCCCAAGTCATTAGCCTTATAAGGGTGATGACTTTAACGAGGAGGTTTAGCCGAGCACGGGCAACGATTCCAAGTCCTGGGTTCCTCAAGGGCTTTGTCGGCTATTGTCCTCGGTTTTTAACCTTATTGGTTGTCGCTCGTCAGCGTGATTGACAGGTGTCAGCTGTACAGGCTGTAATCATTACTGCGCCGTTTCTAGGGGTGAAAGTAGACGACGTCTTTTGGAGTTCTCAAGATCTTTGGGACGCGTGGCAGCTTTTCGTGGAGGGAGCCGTCTTTGGGGTGTAGTCAATGATGGCGTCTCCTAGGTTGCCTAGGCCATCATGACACCCTTTGGCCTTCTTTCCCTATATAAGGAGTGAGGAGGTCACTCATTTGGCACTTAACATTTTCCAAGCCTTCAAGATCCGCTCACTGCTCTCCTCCTCGTCTCGTTCATATCTTCTTCGCTTTCTCCAAGTAAGTTCCTCGTCTCCTTCATGTTTTTATTTAAGTTTTATGTGTTAGTTTTGAGTGAGGTGGGGACGATTGATGAGTATGACGAGCAACGTTTATGAATTAACCGAGTAATCCTAGAAGATAAGCGTTTCTCCCATGCGTTTCCCGAGCGAGTTTTGAGTGAACGGAGCTAGAACGTTTGAATGAGACGTCCAACCTTTAGGATTACTAGGGAGTAGGATGAATGCCACGAGCAGTGGAGGTTGCATGTCTCGGTGATGACATGGGTTTGCCGACCTCCGCTGCGTGTGACGACTATGCTCTGAGGGCACTTTAGCTCGTCGGCCCTTTTCCTCGCCCTTTCACTTGACCTGCGGTGGAAGGGTGGATTTGACCAGTCGAATTCACGGTTTCCTCTGCTTTTCAGGTAAATGGCCGACGAGAACAAGGATGATGTTGTCTTCGATATTTCAGATGGGGACGAAGCCGTTGGCTCGCAAGAGGACATTCCCGTTGTCGAGACCTCCCCTCGGGCACTTGAAGAATGGGTGGCTGTTGCCCCGAGGATGATCGCATCGCGCTTCACAACGCGTCCTAAGGAAGCTTTTAATGTGATCGAGGATCTTGACCAGGATGAGGAGCCTTCTTGGGGCGCCTTTGTGCCTAAACCTCACCAGAGGATCTGCTCGAAATTCTCTGGTCCTCGCTTCGCAATGTATGAGTTCGTCTTTAAGGAGGCTGGACTCCGTCTCCCCTTCACTCTCTTGCAACGGAGTGTCTTCAGTTGGCTGCGCTTGTGCCCGTCTCAGCTTCACCCCAACGCTTTAGCGTTCTTAAGAGCTTTTGAAATCGTATGTGGGTACTTGGAGGTGGAAGCGACCCTGCCTCTTTTCTTCAGAGTGTTTCACTTGCAGAGGTTGCGTGATCGGGACGGCAAGTGGAGTTGGGTGTCGTTTAAGCAGCCGAAGAAGCTGTTCGCCATTTACCAGGACTCTATCAAGCATTTCAAGAGTCGATACTTTCTGGTTAAGCCACTTACCCCCGATGCCGAGAACCACCTGTTCGAGGAGCGCGAGTATATCGAGGATGGGGTGAGGAAGGTGGGTCCGTCTGCCCGGTTCCCGTTGGAGTGGCAGCCTGACCACTTCTAGCGGGGGACAGATTATTTCATCTTCCGTGACGAGGACCTCAATGAGCGTGATACTGGGGGGTATCAACGGCTCGCTTCCTACGTGGACGGGTTTAGGCCGGCAATATGTACGTATCCCAACGGGGATCCCCTATTCGAGGAAGATGGAAGTCCCATGCTGGAGCCTCGGCACATCAACACCAAAGTTGTCCTCGAGTGCGGCAGTTACGGGGATGCTATGATTTTGTTAGGTGAGCTAGCTATTATTTGTTTAAACAATATCTTTTTGGTTCTAACTCTTTATTTTGCAGGAAAAATGGCCGACTTGCATGACAAAGTTACGAAGATGCGGGCCAAGAACAAGGGGGCCATCAAAGTGTCCTTGAAACGATCGCGGGTTGAGGAGGTCAAGGCGGCTGCCGCGAGTGCCCCCGACAGTGGCTCTCCTTCGTCGGTTGGGACGACCTCGCGTGGTTCTCCAGCCGGAAAGAAGCAAAAGAATGACGGGACCGCGGAGCTTCGTCCTCTTATCATTGACAACCCCTCCGAGGAGGACATAGTGCTGCCCTCTTGTACTCTGCATAGGGGAATCTTTTCAAGGAAGAATGTACTCCTCGAGCGCGAGGAGGTGAGGCACATTGTCAGGCGGGACCGGGTGGCTCGAGACAAGGATTTGTCCGAGGACCTCGAAGGGATGATGAGGGTGGCTGCCTTGGCCTTGGCTCTTAATGCTCAGAAAGTTTGTCCTCAGAAGGACTACGATGCTCTCCAGATCAAATACGACGAGCTGGAGCACGAGTTCGAACAGTACAAGGACAAGTATGAGGTCCAGAGCGGCATAGTGGAGGATCTCGTTAAAGAGCGTAATAAGGTTGCGGACTTGGAGGCCGAGGGGAAAAGGCTCCGCGAGAGAATTGCTGAGTTAGAGAGGGCTCATCTCCCTTCGGCCGAGGAGGATGATGATGAGAAGGCCTTGGTGACGCGTTCTCAGCTTCTGGGCAAGGTGAAGGAGTTGGAGATTGACTGTGTTGCTACCCTGGGGGTCGGTTTCAAAGCTGCGGTGGATCAGCTGAAAGTCCTCAACCCGTGTCTGGTGACGAAGGGCATTGGTCCATACCATAAGGTCGTGGACGGACGAATTGAATCAAACCCGGATTTCGAGGACTGGGAAGACGAGCAGGAGCCCCAGGGCGAGGATAACGGTGCCGAGGACGAAGATTGCGATGTTTGATCAGTTTTTTTTTATGATTGTGGCCTGCGTGCCGATGTTTTGTGGCCTGCGCGCCAAGGTAGCTAGTTGGGCGATGCCCGGATTTTTTTTGTAATATTTGGATATCTCCGACCAATTTGGTCGGTTTTTAATATTCCGTTTTATGCTCCCATGTTTATTGCTTATCTGATTTTGCCGTTAATATGTATGCTTTATGTTTATGCTCGAATTATGTTTGTGCTCGACCGAGGTTTATGGCCCGGGCGTGTGGGGAACGGTCCGGGTGCGCAGAGCAGGTGATCGGTCACCACTTTGTATGGTGTTTTCATCAATCTCTCGGCATAAATCTCGTCAATTCGGTAACACAATGGCCCGTCTTTTATAGTTTTCGTTCTTATTTTGAAAGTTTCGTTTAAGTTGTGTGTTTTGTTTTGACGCTAAGAACTCATGTTTTTAAGATGCTTTGATGCTTGTTTTTGGTAGTGATTGTGTTTCAGGTTTATGCGTTTAAGTCCATGAGAAGAATGCAGGGCTGAACAAAGATGAATCGAAGAAAAAGTGAAGATTTGGTGCATACAGTGGCCTGACACGGGTACCAGTGTCACAGGACACGGCCAGTGTCAGGAAGCAGGAGAAGAAACAAAAGAATGGAGAAATCAGTGGCCTGACACGGGTACCCGTGTCACGTGACACTGCCCGTGTCAGGAAGCCTGGGGGAAAGCAAAGAAAACATGTAAAACAGTGGCCTGACACGGGTACCCGTGTCACGTGACACTGCCCGTGTCAGGAAGCCTGGGGGGAAATTTTGAAAATAACATGGACATAGGGCCAACACGGGTGCCCGTGTCACAGGACACGGCCCGTGTTGGCAGGCGCGAGCAATTTTTCCAATTTTCTATTTTTTAGGGCTCCGAGTTCATTAAGGGTAGAGTGGACTTTTCGCACGTTTTGAACTTGAATCAGCAGTACTAAAACCTAATTCTGAGAAGGATTGTGGATCTTGGATCATATTGGAGATTTTCTACGAAGGAGAGAAGAGCAATCAAGGGTTTGGAAAAGGGAGATCTTCAAGAGCGGAAGCAATTGAAGATTGAAGAAATCCTCATCTCTTGTAATGTTTACGATTACCTTTGTTGTTTTCTTAATTACTATGAGTAGCTAAACATCTTTATGGTAGGGGGATGTCCCTGAATTGCTAGTATGTAATGAATCGAATTACCGTTATTTTATGATTTTGAAGTTTTATGAGTTAAGTTTATATTCAAAGTGTCTAATGCTTTTATCTATTGGAAAATAGATTCTTGATTTACGGTTAACGTTAGGTCGGACAAACCACGTTAATGCTTTTTGAATTATAACACTATTAGTGAATCGCTTAGGAATAAGGGTTTAACTATTGTGATAATCCATTCTTGATTACATGAACATGGTTCGTGGTACAAAGTTAGGTTGTTAAGGAATTAAAACATAATTTATGTACCATATGATTTTCCGCTAAGGAATTAGGGAAAATAACTATTAAGAATTGTTACTTACTCATACAAACGAATTCTTCATGAAATAGCGGTCATACGAATTACAAGGCGGTTCATACATCTACCCTAGCATGTTTTCTCTTATTTTATTACAAAATCTCGTTTTTAAATATTGCTTATTTCAACTTAGTTTAATCTTTAACAAACCAATCAAAACAACCCCATGTGCTTTTTGTTCAATTGAATTACTGTCAAAACTTATATCGCCACAACAGTCCTTGTGATCGATACTTGGATAACTTCCACTTTAATAACTACATCGGTAGAAAATAGTACACTTGCTATTTTTTCCGATCAAGTTTTTGGCGCCGTTGCCGGGGACTGCCAAGCTATAAGCCGAACTTTAAGTCAATTGAAATTTTGTTGCTCTGCGACCAAAATTTTATTTTTATCCGTTATTTTAATTTCATTGCAGTTTTGTATCTGTTCTAACTGTTGTCTAACTGTTTATGCGAGGTCAGACCTCAGCTAAATTTTCCTTTGACACAGAACCCGAAAGAGCTCTGCACGAGAGACGCCGCAAGGCAAGAATTGAAAGACTGGCAGCACCAAGTGCAAGTCTTAGTGTTCCACATCAGGAAAGCGACGACGAAGTGTCTGTGCATTCGGAGCACAGCGACTCTGACTTTGACAGGGAGGTAGTTCAGGAACCAGTTAACATGGCTGGAAATCAACCTCCTGCAGAGAGATTGTTAGGGGACTATGGAGGGGCAAACGCTCACCCCAACCGGATGACTATTGTTAATCAACCCGTGAATGTGGCACATTTTCAATTGCATCCATCCACCATTCGCCAGTTAGAGGGCAAGCCGTTCTCCGGAAGAATAAACGAGGATGCAAATAAGCATCTTCAGAGATTTCTCACTACGACAACTTCGTTGAAGATCGAAGGTCATTCAGAGGAAGCCAAGAGACTTGTTATGTTCCCGTTTACACTTACTGATGACGCAGAGGAGTGGTTTTACTCACTTCCGGCTGCAAGTATCACGACATGGCAAGAGATGGAAACGGCATTCCTCAATGAATATTTTCCTGCGTCGGTGTTTATCCGAAAAAGATACGATATTGTCAATTTCAAACAAAAAGAGGGGGAATCATTGGGGGATGCATACAAGAGGTTCAAAAGGTGTTTGACTGCATGTCCTACTCATAACATGGACGCTACCGAGCAGATGCAGAATTTCGTAAATGGGTTGCGACTCAAGACAAAGCAGCTTATTGATACCGCTGCTGGTGGTTCAACCAATTTTGCTACAGCCACAGTTATGAAAAGGATCATAGAGGCAATTGCTGCTAATGAGTATCTTGAATTGTATGATCGAACCATGAGCAAACCGGAGGGAAAAATTGATTTGAAGTTACCAGAACAAGTTGTGAAAATGGAAGACCAAATTGCAGCTGAAGTCGAGAGAAGACTCAAGAAGATGACTGTTGAGACTCAAACTGTGGCTCAAGTTCAACCGGCTCAGACGGTCAGTTGTGAGATTTGTAATGGTCCTCACCAAACTGTGTATTGTTTTGCAACTCCTCAACAAATTGAAGAAATCAAGTTCTTGAAGCAGAACAATCCTTATTCTAACACCTATAATCCGGGATGGAAGAATCATCCAAACTTCTCATGGAAAGATCAACAACAAGTTCCTCAAAAGGCAGAATGGGAAGTAGCTATTGAGAGATTGGTCGGACAATGTTCCCAGTTTCAAGAAGAGACAAGAAACAACCATAGGAACACAACAGCTTCAATCAAAAATCTGGAAGTTCAAGTGGGTCAGATAGCACAACATCTCACTCTACAGGCACAAGGTACTCTTCCAAGCTCAACTGTGGCAAATCCAAAAAACCAAGAAAAAATTAATGTTGTTACAACAAGAAGTCAGAAAGCGCCAGAGCCTGAAGAAGAGGAGGGGATAGATGACAACTTAGTCATAGAGGTAGATCTAGAAATTAGAGAAAATCCAAAAGAGCCTGAAGTAGTGATATCACCGGTTAAGCCACTAGAAGAGAAAAATAAGAAAGAAACTAAACCGGTGGTCAAATTACCATTCCCCTCTAGAGTGGCCAAGAAGGATTCGAAAGAGAAGGATTTTGAGAAGTTTGCTGCAATGTTCAAGAAGTTAGAGATTAACTTACCTTTCTTTGAAGCACTTGAGAATATGCCTTTATACAAGAAATTTATGAAAGAGGTAATTTCTAAGAAAAGATAAGTGGGAGATGAAACAGAAATTGTGACTGAAAAGTGTGGTAGAGTCTCGCCAGCAAGGAAGATCCCCATTAAGAAGAAAGACCCTGGAGTGGTGGCAATACCGTGCACCATAAATGACAGAGTGTTCAAAAAGGTGCTAATTGATTCTGGTTCTAGTGTGAGTCTGATGCCATTGTCCATCTTCAAAAAGCTGGAGATTGGAAAAATAAGCGAGAGTGAAACAAAGTTGCAATTCGCTGATCACACTATTAAGAAGTCATATGGGATAGTCGAAGATGTAATGGTAGAGATTGACAAGTTTGTTTACCCAGTTGATTTCCACATCATGGACATTCCTGAGGATGAAGAGACTCCAATCCTTCTTGGGCGACCCTTTTTGCTTACTAGTCGCTGCAATTTGGATATTGAAAAAGGGGAACTCGTAGTTAAATCATTTGATGAGGAGGTAACACTGAAGGTGTTAGAAGTCAAAAAAGAAGCTGCTGGTAGGAATAATCAATCTAAAGTTGGTATGATCAGAAGTGAGGGAGCCAGAAGAAGTCCACACCATCCCGAAAAAGTTTCAAGTATCATCTCTAAGGTGGCCTCAGCTCATACACCTATAAAAATTCCTGCGGTAATTCAAGAAATCAAGAAGAAGAAAACAGGGGAAAGTAGAGGTGAGAAGATGAAAGTGGGTAGTAACTTGAAGAGAAAAGTGGTCCATACTTCTCGACTTCATAAGGTTGTGGTTACGGAAGTGACAAGCAACCAAGTTTGGAGGAGGAAGTACCCTCCTTAATAAAGGGTATTGGACCGTCGAGCCATGCGACGTTAAACGAAGCGCTTCGTGGGAGGCAACCCACGGTTTTAATAATGCGGTTTACTTTTTGTTTTGTTTTCAGAAGAAAAAAAAATGGGTCTCTCCGGTGAAAGCTAGGAAGCGGCAGCTGGAGTTGCAGTACCCTCTGTGAGTTCACCCTCACTATCTTGAATTTAAACATTGAGGTCAATGTTTGGTTCAAGTGTGGGGGGGTTTTATTGCATTCAGTTTTTATTTTCAGTTTATTTGCTAAGTTTTTCGTTCTGTTTTAATTAGTTTGCTTGAAGGAACATTGTGTTGCAGAAGGACGAGGATTGTGTCAAAGAGAGGTGAACCAGTACCGAGTGGATGAAAGATCCAACCCAAGCTTGCACCCGAGGCACCCCTGAAAGTTGATACAACTGAAAAAAAATAGTTGGACGCAACTTGATGACACTGGTCTGAGATTGAAAGCTGGTACATACGAACCGGAAAAGATGCGACATTACACAATAAGCACTCGGGATCCTGTAAGCTATGCCCAACATGGTGAGATCATAAAAAGCCAGACATTTATCATCATGAGAGAGTAGTCAGGTATGACTTTATCACTTTGAATTTGCGTAAGTTCTATTCATATGACACTACCTGATAACACACACTGAGGCACGTTTTTTTGTGTTTCCCCTTGAGCCTTTTTAGCCATCCCTGATTCATGTTTACCATTTGCAAACCCCTTTGAGCCTTTATCCCTTGTTTGTTTTTAAAAACCCGCATATATTACCCCTTGGCCAAAAGAAAAAAATAAATATTCCCTTTTACCCGTGCTCGGCATAAACGTGGTGGATGAAAAAGTTGTGCAAAATTCTAAGTTTGGGGTGGTGATACAAAAAGGGCAAGTGAAAAAAAAAAAGAAGAGAAGAAAAGAAAAAAAAAATTATAGAACTCACCAAAACACACTTGTCATGACTAAATGACTTGGTTACATTTGAAACACTCGAATAAGTGAGTGAAGTCAAGAGTCAATGATTAAACCCCATCGTACTAAAATGAGCACAATAACAAGAAAGACAACATGATTGCCGAGCCCCCAAAACCTTTGTGTATCCGTTTCCTTGTTTATCCCACCTGTCCTAAGCCCCGTTTCAACCCGAAGACCTCAAAAAGTGTGTGCAAAGTGTTTGTGTATGAAAGTAGAATTTGTTCAAATTTAAAAGTTGATATTGCATATCGTGATTTATGAGTGAATTGCTTTTAACCGTGAGAGACTTGGTGAGAAGTGTGAAAAAGCTTACAGGTGAAGGAGAATTTTAACATGAAAGTGGAGCGGAAAATTCGGGGAGTAAAAGCTAGCATGATTGACCGGAATGGTGGAAGTCGAGTTGTGAAAAACACGGTTGTATTGTGGAAGCATAAATTTAGGGGTGACCTCTGTTTGATGTTTCAGGCATTGCTTGAGGACAAGCAACGAGCTAAGTTTGGGGTTGTGATCGGTCACCAATTTGTATGGTGTTTTCATCAATCTCTCGGCATAAATCTCGTCAATTCGGTAACACAATGGCCCGTCTTTTATAATTTTCGTTCTTATTTTGAAAGTTTCGTTTAAGTTGTGTGTTTTGTTTTGATGCTAAGAACTCATGTTTTTAAGATGCTTTGATGCTTGTTTTTGGTAGTGATTGTGTTTCAGGTTTATGCGTTTAAGTCCATGAGAAGAATGCAGGGCTGAACAAAGATGAATCGAAGAAAAAGTGAAGATTTGGTGCATACAGTGGCCTGACACGGGTACCAGTGTCACAGGACACGGCCAGTGTCAGGAAGCAGGAGAAGAAACAAAAGAATGGAGAAATCAGTGGCCTGACACGGGTACCCGTGTCACGTGACACTGCCCGTGTCAGGAAGCCTGGGGGAAAGCAAAGAAAACATGTAAAACAGTGGCCTGACACGGGTACCCGTGTCACGTGACACTGCCCGTGTCAGGAAGCCTGGGGGGAAATTTTGAAAATAACATGGACAGAGGGCCAACACGGGTGCCCGTGTCACAGGACACGGCCCGTGTTGGCAGGCGCGAGCAATTTTTCCAATTTTCTATTTTTTAGGGCTCCGAGTTCATTAAGGGTAGAGTGGACTTTTCGCACGTTTTGAACTTGAATCAGCAGTACTAAAACCTAATTCTGAGAAGGATTGTGGATCTTGGATCATATTGGAGATTTTCTACGAAGGAGAGAAGAGCAATCAAGGGTTTGGAAAAGGGAGATCTTCAAGAGCGGAAGCAATTGAAGATTGAAGAAATCCTCATCTCTTGTAATGTTTACGATTACCTTTGTTGTTTTCTTAATTACTATGAGTAGCTAAACATCTTTATGGTAGGGGGATGTCCCTGAATTGCTAGTATGTAATGAATCGAATTACCGTTATTTTATGATTTTGAAGTTTTATGAGTTAAGTTTATATTCAAAGTGTCTAATGCTTTTATCTATTGGAAAATAGATTCTTGATTTACGGTTAACGTTAGGTCGGACAAACCACGTTAATGCTTTTTGAATTATAACACTATTAGTGAATCGCTTAGGAATAAGGGTTTAACTATTGTGATCATCCATTCTTGATTACATGAACATGGTTCGTGGTACAAAGTTAGGTTGTTAAGGAATTAAAACATAATTTATGTACCATATGATTTTCCGCTAAGGAATTAGGGAAAATAACTATTAAGAATTGTTACTTACTCATACAAACGAATCCTTCATGAAATAGCGGTCATACGAATTACAAGGCGGTTCATACATCTACCCTAGCATGTTTTCTCTTATTTTATTACAAAATCTCGTTTTTAAATATTGCTTATTTCAACTTAGTTTAATCTTTAACAAACCAATCAAAACAACCCCATGTGCTTTTTGTTCAATTGAATTACTGTCAAAACTTATATCGCCACAGCAGTCCTTGTGATCGATACTTGGATAACTTCCACTTTAATAACTACATCGGTAGAAAATAGTACACTTGCTATTTTTTCCGATCAGCAGGTGTGCGCTATAAGCGAGCTCGAGGCCGCGGTCGGGGCCAAGTGCTCGCGGCGTGAACGATCCCATCGCGAGCTGGGGTTCTGCCGTGCAGGTACTTCCGCGGAGGGTCTGCGTGTAAGGCCCGCCGCGTAGTCGGCTTTGCCTCCTGGTAGGGTTATCCGACTGAAGCTGTCGTGGAGCATACGCGCTTGTACCATGGCGCGAGTCCTCGCCCAGCTTTCCTCGTGTTCGTCACGAGCGGCCGGGTAGCGTTAGGTTGTTTCTAACTGTAGTAGCGTTTGAGTTTTTCAGCATTCCAAGGTCGAGCTAGTTTTTCGCCGAGAAGGTTCTCGAGGTAATACGCACCGTTTTCGGTTTTATCGTACACTCGGTATGGACCTTCCCAGTTTGGGGCTAGTTTGCCTTCGCGTGAGTCTTTCATGTTCCTACGGAGCACTAAGTCTCCGACTTCGAAGGAGCGCTTGATAACTTTGGTGTCATGTCTTAACGCTATTTGTTGTTTCAATTTCGCTTCTCGCAGGGAGGATCCTGTTCGGATCTCCTCGACCATGTCGAGCTCTTCTCTCATAGCTTCGTCGTTGAGTTCTTCCTCGAGAGGTGACTCAGTCCGACGATACGGTTCTCGGATCTCCACGGGGATCACGGCTTCGGTGCCATAGGTTAGCCTGAATGGTGTTTCGCCCGTGGTTGAATGTGGGGTCGTCCTGTATGCCCAGAGGACGCTGTGTAGCTCTTCGACCCAGGCTTTTTTCGCTTCGCCCAGTCTTCTCTTCAACCCACGAAGAATGACCCGGTTGGCGGCTTCAGCCTGTCCGTTGGTTTGGGGGTGCTCGACCGAAGTGAAGTGTTGCTTTGTCCCGAGTTTGGCCACGAATTCCTGGAATTTTCTGTCCGTGAACTGGGTGCCGTTGTCGGTTATTATCGCCTGTGGTACTCCGAATCGAGCGAGTATGTTCCTCTTGTAAAATCGGAGTACGTTTTGGGATGTGATTTTAGCGAGCGCTTCAGCTTCTATCCATTTTGTGAAGTAATCTACAGCGACCACCAGGTATTTGTTTTGGTAGGAGCCGACCGGGAAAGGTCCGAGGAGGTCCATTCCCCACGTAGAGAAAGGCCAAGGTGAGGAGAGAGATTTGAGCTCGTTTGGTGGTGCCAGGTGCATGTCGGCGTGACGCTGGCATTTGTCGCATTTCTTGACATACTCTTTGGCGTCCTGCTGCATGGTCGGCCAGTAATAGCCGGCTCTGAGGGCTTTCCTAGCTAGTGACCGTCCACCGAGGTGCTGGCCGTTGATTCCATCATGGAGCTCCTGGAGTACCTCTAGTGCTTGCGAGGCATCGATGCATTTAAGGAGGGGGATGGAGAAACCTCGTCGGTACAGCTTGTTTTCGAGGATAGTGTATGAGCACGCTCGTCTCTTAATTGTTGAGGCTTCTTTCGCGTCGGCGGGGAGCTCGTCTTTTGTGAGGAAGTTGCACACTGGGGTCATCCAGCACTGGTCGTCCCCGATAGCGAATATCTGTAGAGCTCGCGCGTTTTCGCCTACACTTGGCCTGGGCAGAATTTCTTGGATAACCGATTTGTTTCCCCCTTTCTTTCTCGTGCTCGCAAGTTTGGACAGTATGTTGGCGCGCGAGTTGTGTTCTCGGGGGATATGCTCGACTTCTGCTTTGGCGAATTTTTTCATCTTATCTCTGACGAGCGCGAGATATTCGGCGAGTACGTCGTTTTTGGCCTGGTATTCGCCGCTGATATGAGATGCGACGAGTTGGGAATCAGTGTAGATCTTGGCCTCTCGTGCCCCTATGTCCTCGGCGAGTCTCAGTCCCGCGAGGAGGGCTTCATACTCGGCCTGGTTGTTCGACGTGTTGAAGGAGAGGACTAAAGATACTTCTATGATAAGACCTTCGCCGTTTTCCAAGATAATGCCTGCCCCGCTGCCCGAGCTGCTTGAGGCGCCATCTACGTAGATGGTCCACTTGTCTTTAGTTGTGTTGGGTGAGTCGGCGATAGAGGTCATCTCAGCTACGAAGTCCGCTAGCGCCTGAGCTTTTAACGCCTTCATGCTCTCATACTGTACGTCGAATTCCGAAAGCTCGAGGGACCATCTTAACATTCTGCCGGCCAAGTCTGGTCGGCTGAGGAGTTGTTTGATGGGTTGATCCGTCCGAACGAAGATTGTGTGAGCGAGGAAGTAGTATCGTAGCCTCCTGGCCGCTATTACTAGGGCCATGGCGACTTTCTCGATCTGTTGGTATCGTACCTCGGGTCCCTGTAGGGCTTTGCTGGTAAAATACACAGGTTTTTGCCCGTCTACGGTTTCTCGGATCAAAGCCGCGCTGACTGCCTCGTTTGAGACGGCCAGGTAAAGGTACAAAGGCTCGTTGTCGTCGGGTCGAGAAAGGACGGACGGCGAGGAAAGTATTTGCTTGAGGTGTGCCAGTGCTTGCTCGCACTCCTCGGACCACTCAAAGGCTGCTTCTTTGCGTAGCAGTTTAAAGAAAGGGAGGGCGTGCTGGGCGGATTTCGCGACGAAACGTGATAGCGCAGTGAGCATCCCGTTTAATACTTGGATGGATTTTTTATTGTTGGGAGTAGGGAGTTCAGAGAATGCTCGGCATTTATCTGGGTTGGCTTCTATTCCTCGTTCGGTCTGATAGAAACCGAGGAATTTTCCTGCCCGGACGCCGAAGGTGCATTTCTCTGGGTTGAAGCGCATCTTGCAGGATCTGGCCTGCTCGAACACG